>NW_004443971.1:5162326-5194431 GCF_000243295.1 Trichechus manatus latirostris
CCCCTTGAGAACGGGAATTAGACAAGGATGACCTTTATCACCACTCTTACTCAACATTGTGCTGGAGGTCCTAGCCAGAGCAATTAGGCTAGAAAGAGAAATAAAGGGCATCCAAATTGGTAGCGAAGAAGTCAAAGTATCTCTATTTGCAGATAATATGATCTTATACACAGAAAACCCCAAAGTATCCACAAGAAAACTACTGGAACTAATAGAAGATATCAGCAAAGTTTCAGGATACAAGATAAACATAAAAATCAGTTGGATTCCTTTACACCAACAAAGAGAACCTCGAAGAGGAAATCACCAAATCAATACCATTTACGACAGACCTCAAGAAGATAAAATATGAATAAATCTAACCAGAGATGTAAAAGACCTGTACAATCAAAACTACAAGACACTACTACAAGAAACCAGAAGAGACCTGCATAAGTGTAAAAACACACCTTGCTCATGGATAGGAAGACTCAACATTGTGAAAAGGTCAATTCTACCGAAAGTGATCTAGAGATACAATGCAATCCCAGTCCAAATTCCAACAACATTTTTTAATGAGATAGAGAAACAAATCACCAACTTCATATGGAAAGGGAAGAGGCCCCGGATAAGTAAAGCATTACTCAAGAAGAAGAACAAAGTGGGAGGCCTCACACTACCTGATTTTAGAACCTATTATACCGCCACAGTAGTCAAAACAGCCTGGTACTGGTATTACAAGAGATACACAGACCAATGGAACAGAATTGAGAATCCAGACATAAATTCATCCACCTATGAGCAGCTGATATTTGACAAAGGTCCAAAGTCCATTAATTGGGGAAAAGACAGTCTCTTTAACAAATGGTGCTGGCATAACTGGATATCCATCTGCAAAAACCTGAAACAAGACCCAAACCTCACTCCATGCACAAAAACTAACTCAAAATGGATCAAAGACTTACTTAAATATAAAATCAAAAATGATAAAGATCATGGAAGAAAAAATAGGGACAACCCTAGGAGCCCTAACACATGGCATAAACACAATACGAACCGTAAGTAACAATGCACAAGCCCCAAAGAGAGACTAAATAACTGGGAGTCCTAAAAACCAAACACTTATGCTCATCAAAAGACTTTACCAAAAGAGTCAAAAGACAACCTACAATCTGGGAAAAAATTTTGGCGACGACAAATCCGATCAGCGTTTAATCTCTAAAATCTACAAGATATTGCAAAACTTCAATGACAAAAAGACAAATAACCCAATTAAAAATTGGGCAAAGGATATGAACAAGCACTTTGCCAAAGAAGATATTCAGGCAGCTAACAGACACAGAAGAAATGCTCACGATCATTAGCCATTAGAGAAATGCAGATCAAAACTACAATGAGATATCATCTCACACTAACAAGGCTAGCATTAATCCCAAAAGCTCAAAACAATGGAGAGGGTGTGGAGAGACTGGAACACTTATTCACTGTTGGTGGGAATGTAAAATGGTACAACCACTTTGGAATTGATTTGGTGCTTCCTTAAAAAGCTAGAAATAGAAATATCATAGGATCCAGCAATCCATCTCCTTGGAATATATCCTAGAGAAATAAGAACCATCACATGAATAGATATATGCACACCCATGTTCATTGTAGCACTGTTCACAATAGCAAAAAGATGGAAACAACCTAGGTGCCCATCAACAGACGAATGGAAAAACAAATTATGGTATATCCACACAATGGAATACTATGCAATGATAAAGAATGATGAATCCGTGAAACATAACATGGAGGAATCTGGAGGGCATTATGCTGAGTGGGTTTAGTCAGTCACAGAAGGAAAAATATTGTATGACCACTATTATAAGTACTCAAGAAAAGGTTTATATGCTAAGAAAACATTCTTTGATGGTTACGAGGGTGGGGAGGGACGGTGAGGGTAATTTACTAACTAGATAGTAGATAAGAATTATCTTAGATGAAGGGAAGGACAGCACACACTACAGGGAAAGTCAGCACAACTGGACCAAACCAAAGCAAAGAAGTTTCCTGAATAAGATCAAACACTTTGAGGGACAGAGTAGCAGGGGTAGCGGTCTGGGGACCATGCTTTCAGGGGACATCTAGGTCAATTGGCATAACAAAGCTTATTGAGAAAATGTTCTGCATCCTACTTTGGTGAGCGGTGTCTGGGTCTTAAAAGCTTGCAAGCGGCCATCTAAGATGCATCAATTGGTCCCAAACACCTGGAATAAAGGAGAATGAAGAACATTAAAGACACAAGGAAAGTATTAGCCCAAGAGACAGAAAGGACCATATAAACCAGAGACTTCATCAGCCTGAGACCAGAAGAACTAGATGGTGCCTGGCTACCACCAATGACCGCCCTGACAAGGAGCACAACAGAGAGTCCCTGATGGAGCAGGAGACAGGTGGGGTGCAGAACTCAAATTCTAGTAAGAAGACCAGACTTAATGGTCTGAATGAGACTGGAGGAACCCCGGAAAGCATGGCCCCTGGATTCTCTATCAGCTGAGAACTAAATTTCTGAGGCCAACTCTTCAGACAGGGATTGGACTGGACTGTGGGACACAAAGTGATACTTGCGAGGAGTGTGCCTCTTGGCTCAAGTGGATACAAGAAAATAAATGGGCAGCTTCTGCCTGGAGGTGAGACGGGAAGGCAGAGAGGGCTAGGAGCTGGTTGAACAAACATGAGGAATCAGGGGTGGAAAGGAGGAGTGTGCTGTCACAGTATGGGGAGAGCAATTAGGGTCACATAACAATGTGTGTATAATTTTATGTGTGTGAGACTAACCTGAAATGTAAACTTCATTTAAACTACAACAATAAACAAAACAAAACAAAGAGGCAATGACAGCCTGGGTTCTGCCAATATAGTGCTGGCTGCGGTTAAGCATGGGGTGTCTGGTCTCAGACCACCTGGGTTTAGGTGCTAGCTTTGCTATCTCCTGTGTGTCCTAGGCAAGCTTCAGTGTCCTCATATTTTTAATGAGGATGCAGTACATAAGGTAGAATTCTTCGCACCCCTGTTACCCCATTGCTGTCAAGTCAATTCTGACTCATAGCGACCCGTCTACAACAGAAGAAAACGTTGCCCAGCCCTGCATCGTCTTCATAATCATCAGCATGCTTGAGTTCATTGTTGCAGCCACTGTGTATTTTGAGTGCCTCGCAGCCTGGGGGTCTCATCTTTCAACACTATATGGGACAATATCCTGTTATGATTCATAGAGTTTTCATTGGCTGATTTTAGGAAGTAGATTACCAGATCTTTCTTCTAGTCTGTCTTCGTCTGGAAGCTCTACTGAAACCTGTCCACCATGGCTGACCCTGCTGGCATTTGAAATACTGGTAGCATAGCTTTTCTAAGATCATAGCAACACAAAAGCCACCACACTACCACAAACTGACACGTAGTGAAGAAACCTAGAGGGAGTGAAAATGAGTATCTATTCTTCTACTCCTTCTTGGAAGGGATGTTGTGAGGGCAAAGTGGATAACAAAGTTAATGCTTCAACGAGTAATAAAACCTATAATTACATGGGGAGGTCATTATTATTGAACTCATTAAGAAGGCCAAGTCAGTGAAAGCAACCTGACAACCAAACAATGCAAAGATTCAGTCATTTAGTCAAGAAATGTTTCAGAGGGAGGGGATAGGTGTCTTCCAGGAGAGGCCTTACCAGTGGAAACAGCGGTTTTTGAAAAGTTAAACCGGTTGCCTTTGAATCAATTCCAACTCATGGCAAGTAGAACTGTGCTCCATAAGATTTTCAATGACTGATATCTTGGGAGTAGATTGCCAGGTCTTTCTTCTGAGGTGCCTCTGGGTGGATTCAAACCTCTAACCTTGGGTTAGCAGCCCAATGTATTAACCATTTGTATTACCTAGGGCTCCTTTTAAAAGTTAAGTTTATTAAAAAAAGGAAAGCAGAGTGAAATGCATATTTCCAGGGGAAAGACATTCTTAGGATATAATGTACATGGTTTGCTTTCTTGACTGACAGGCCAGCCTCCCTCAGTATTTCTTAAGAGAGAGGTATCTGGTGTGGATGTAATATTCTTCTAGAGGCACCTGCACCTGGTAAACATCACCTGGCAGAGGAGACTCTAATGTGAAAGTTGAACTTCCCAGCAAGTGTGTACCTTCCCCAGTCCCAGCTGCCCCACCTCACCATCCTTGACCTTTGCTCTCCCCTTTCTGCTCTCAGTTCACCAGGAGTCTGCAATCTCTGCTAGCTTTGGCTGATGCCGCTCAGGTGGAACCGGAATGTCATATTCATGCGCCCAACTCACAATTAGGACATTTCCACTTAGACATCCAACCATTATCTAGAATTCTACATTGATAAATGGAACAATATTTTTTTTTAGTCATTCTTGTTGCTGCCTGCCCACAAACCACGTTCCTGCGCTTCCAGGCTCCCAGGCTGCACGGTATGAAATCATCTTTAGATCATCCCTCCCTTTCATCAATCCCAACCCTGGTTTTCTTCAAAATCTCTCTCAGATTTACCCTTTCCTCTCCATTTCCACTCTTCAGGCCATTAATGCCTCATACTCGCAGCCTGCAATAGCCTTCAAGGGGGATCCCTGTTTCTCATCTATCTTTTGTAAAAGACAGCTTCTCAAATGGTTCTTGGATTATCTAGTATCTATCTATTATCTATCCCACAGATAGGTCCCACTGCCTCTTTGCCCAGGTATAAACTCCTGTGCCTGGTTGCCGTAGTATGCCCCCTTTTGATCTATTCAATCATTTCCTCATATTTTCCAACTCCAGTCAGTCCTGACTTTTGCTGTCCTCCACTCATTGTTGTTGTTAGGTGCCGTCAAGTTTATCTTTGACTCATAGTGACCCTATACAACAGAATAGAACTGCCTCATACGGGTTCCAAGGCTGTAATCTTTACTGGAGCAGATCGTCAGGTCTTTCTTCTGTGGAACCTCTGGGTATGTTCAAAAGACCAACCTTTCTATTAGCAGCCAAGTGCTTAACCAATGCATCACCCAGCCACCTGTCCTCCACCTGCACAATTCTCTTTCCGGCCTCCTGCCTTTGCCTCTTCATCCTCTAAGCACAGCATGAGTGTCTGCTCTGTCCTGCATAAGACTCAGTGCAGCTTCTCTCCCTTCCCCACTCCCTGCCTTCCTGGCCTTCTACCCACACTTTATAGCCCACCAAAAGACTCTAGTGCCCTGTCTGCATTCTGATCACCTTTCTTTTCTATAATTGATATTTTAATTACACATGTAAATACAATCTATGTTTAAAACTAAAATATTGTGGACAGGGCTAAGGCCCCTTTTGGATCACTTAATCGCATCCTGGTCCTCTCCCCTCTTTCCCAGAGACAGCATGGTTAAGAGTTTGATGCGCATGTTATTGTTGTTGTTAGGTGCTGTCAACTAGGTTCCAACTCATAGCGACCCTACGTACAACAGAAAGATACACTGCCTGATTCTAACAGTCATTGTTGTGTGTGAGCCCATTGCTGCAGCCATTGTGTCAATCCATCTCGTTGAGGGTCTTCCTCTTCTGGTAGTCCATGGTATACTCAATTTTATTTGCCAACACCTTGATTCAAAGGCATCAATTCTTCTTTGGTCTTCCTTATTCATTGTCCACCTTTCACATGCATATGAGGTGATTGTAAACACCATGGCTTGAATCAGGTGCACCTTAGTCCTTAAAGTGACATCTTTGCTTCTGAACACTTTAAAGAGGTCTTTTGCAGCACATTTGCCCAATGGAATGTGTCATTTGATTTCCTGGCTGTTGCTTCCATGGGTGTTGATTGTGGATCCAAGTAAAATGAAATCCTTGACGACTTCAATCTTTTCTCCGTTTACCGTGATTTTGCTTATTGGTACAGTTGTGAGGAGTTTTGTTTGCTTTATGTTGAGGTGTAATCCATATTGAAGGCTGTAGTCTTTGTTCTTCATCAGTAAGTGCTTCAAGTCCTCTTCACTTTTAGCAAGCAAGTTTGTATCATCTGCATAACGCAGATTGTCAACGAGTCTTCCTCCAATTCTGATGTTGAGTTCTTCTTCTTATACTCCAGCTTCTTGGATTATTTGTTCAGCGTACAGATTGAATAAGTATGGTGAAAGGATACAACTCTGACACACACCTTTCTATAACTCCATATATTTTTTGATATTTTCATGTGCATGTGTATGTTCCCATCAAGAATATGTAGTATTTATGTTGAACATGCCCATTTTTAATATACGTGGCATAGTGCATTTATGTTTTATAAAATTGCTGGAAATCTATCCATGTTAGCCCATCTGGATGAGTCTCACTCTATAGTATGAATCCTACTTTATAGTGTGAATCCATCACAGTTTATTTCACGGTTGCCTCTTTGACAGCATTAGATTGTTTCAGTCTTTACGTTTATAAACACCACTTCACTGAACAACCTGAAGAGCATCCCCTTTTGCATGTGTGAGAGTTGTTTTCACTGATCGCATTTTCCTCTCAGAATTGCGCAGGAAGATTATAAGGAAGCTGATATTTGTTGAACAATCGCTAAATACCAGGTACTGAGATAGGCATTTGCACAACAAACCTTGAGCTAAGTTGTATTATTCCCCATTTTATAGATGTGAAAACTGAGGTATAAAGAGACAAAGGGAGTCAGGATCTAAAATTGCATTAAAGTTCTTCCTCCTACCAATTCTTTGTGCTGGATTCTCCCCCCCTCCCCCCCAACCCACCTCTGGACTCTGCTGAGAATATCATGAAGGCAGGGACTACAACCCATGCTTCTTTTTATCCTCTAAAGTGTCCTGGTAACACAGTAAATCTCAATAAAACTTGATCGATTATTTGGGAGACAAATTAGCACTATCATCTTAACTAGCAGGATTTATTTAGGCATTTTAGCAACACTAAGAAGATACCAGCATCATAGAGTAGCTGGTTAAAACATTATTAGAAGTTAATTCATATTTCAGCGGATAGTTCCTAATTAATTTGCTGTAGTTATCTTGTTAAATGTCAATTAAAACTCTCCAGATCCCTTACAGGTTTCCGCTATTCATAAAATGTAATTACACAGCTATTGCTCATGTACTCTTTATTGCTTATATAATCTAGCGGTTAAATACAAGTCAAAAAGATTTATCTTACAAGTTCTTAACAACATCACTAAATGCTCTAATTAATAATCAATAACCCATTTGCATAATTAAATTGGAAAAGGAATCCTAATGGGATGGTGCCTTGCAGCTAGCCAAGCTGAGGCTAAAACTTACATCTCCTGTAGCAATTCTAGCTCAGCGTGGAAGAGTTTATTTGAGCAGCCCAAATCTCTTTAGGGCTCAGAGAAGTGCTGGGCTTAGCACTAATGATGGGGAATCCAAGGGATTCTGCTGGGACATTTTTATTTACATTATTTCTTAATAATATATAATGTGAGCATCTCCATGAACTTTTTTCTTGGATATGTGTTTTCATGGACACAGGCTCTGATAAACAAAAATAAGTGTTTTCATTTCCTAAAAGTCATTACTTTTCTTTCTTTTTAAAAATTTTTTATTGTGCATTAGGTGAAAGTTTACAGAGCAGATTAGTTCTCCATTTAATAGTTTGTACATAAAGTGTTCCACGACATTGATTCCACTCCCTACAATGTGTCAGCACTCTCTCCATTTCCGTCCTAGTTTCCCCCTTTCCTTTCATTCTGGTTTTCTATCGCTTCCAACCTTCTCATTTTTGCTTTTGGGCAAATGTTGTCCTTTTGATCTCATATAATTGATTGGTTTAAGGAGCACATTCCTTTCAGGTGTTATTGTTTATCTTATGGACCTGTCTATAGTTTGGCTGAAAGGTGGTCTCCAGGAATGGCTTGAGTTCCAGTTCAGAAGGGTCTCTTAGGGTCATAATCTCAGGGGTTCCTCCAGTCTCTGTCAGACCAGTAGGTCTAGTCTTTTTGGAGAATTTGATTTTTTGTTCTGTACTTTTTCTCCCTCTCTGTCTGGGACCCTCTGTTGTGATTCCAGTCAGAGTCGTAGGTGGTAGTAGCCAGGCACCATTTACTTCTTCCGGTCTCGGGGTCGTGTGGGCTGTGGCTCATGTGGTCCATTAGTCCTTTGGACTAATTGCTCCTTTTGGTCTTTGGTTTTCTTAATTCGCCTTTCCCGTGGAAGCAAGAGACCAATGGTTGTATCTTAGATGGCCGCTTGAAGCTTTTAAGGACCCACACGCTACTCACCAAAGTAGGATGCAGAACTTTGTCTTTGTGAACTATGTTGTGCCAACTGACGAAGATGTCCCCCGCATCTATGATCCTTTGCCTTCCAGCCTGGGAGCTTCATTTCGGGAGGTATCTTGTTATGACTAAGAAGTTTCCCTAACTGTGGTCCTTGTATGCTCAATTATCTGTATTAATGTACAGCAGCACCTCCTACAGTTATGTATGTAAAAGTATCCAGTACCAAACCTATACCTGCAGGTGGTAGTGTTCCCTTATATTCTCCCACACCTCTTGGCGTGCTTATCTGCTTATGTATCCATTCATAATTTAGTGTTTATTGATACTATTGTTGCAAGATTGTCTACGCTATAGTAATTACCTTTGTTGTCCTTTGTTCTTGTGTTCCTCTTAGTATCCGCCCATGCCTTGGTCATGTTTTGCTGTCTTCCCCCATATCGTGTATTGCCTTTCCCTACACCAATAT
The DNA here is from genome assembly GCF_000243295.1 of Trichechus manatus latirostris. NCBI lineage: Eukaryota > Metazoa > Chordata > Mammalia > Sirenia > Trichechidae > Trichechus > Trichechus manatus. The sequence continues at coordinate 5,171,023 of NW_004443971.1, forward strand.
TAACATCAATTTAATTTTCTAATGCTGAGTCCTTATTCTGCCTCATACAGAAATTTAATCTAGTTGGTTTTAGGTAAATTTGATCCTATGTAGTGTCTTCTCAGACAAATACAGTTATAATTCAGTTATATTCTAGATTAAAAAAAAAATTGTCCCCTTCAGTCCCTTTGTTTTTTCTCCTATGAGTCCCTAGGTGGCACAAACATTTAAGTGCTTGGCTAATAACCAAAATGTTGGTGGTTTGAATCTACTTAGAGATGCCTCAGAAGAAGGGCCTGGGAATCTACTTCTGAAAAATCAGCCATTGAAAACCCTATGGAGCACAGTTCTATTCTGACACGCATGGGGTTTTGTTTTTGTTTTTTTTTTTTTTTCTCCTTGGCGTTGATTTTAAACTGGAGGGGAGGGTGGTTTTATAATTGTCCCGCACTGTGGTGTCATCTGAGAAGGAGCCCTCCATTACCCAGGTTCCACCTGTTTTGGCCATCAGCTGTCATCCTTTGAGATGTAATATGAATGTCTGGTCCTCGAGGGAAGCCCTTTCACACTGACACCCACCAGAAGGTGCTCAATCATCCCCATCCTCCATCAGCCTCCAGCCAACCTCGTTCACAGAAGTATCTATGGTTCTACTGTAGTCTCCATGATCCAGGTCCATAGGGTTACTCCTGAGAGACTGAATGAACAAACAGGCAATGGCCAGACCACATATAAAAATAGAACTCTGACCCACTGTCTGTGGCATCAGCCCAGGAAGTCAAACTGCTATTTGTAGCTACCAGTTCAGAAAACCAAACAATAATCCCTGTTAATAATGAGACCAAAATGGCCAGGACTTGATTAATAACTGACAGCTTCCTTAAATTTTGTCCCTGCTTTAAACTTAGGACCAACAGGAGAAAGCCAGTATGCTGCTCTAACCAGTATCATAAAACACCCTGCTTCTAGTTAGCTCCACGCCAGTTTCCCATGCCAACAGCCTCCAAGCAGGGCACACCTGAAGCCTTCTCTTTTTTCACCTATGAGGCTTTCCCACTCTCCTGCCTGCCTTTAAGGTGAAAGTGAAGGTGGCTGACTCCTTAGCTATAGCAAGGTCAGAATAAATAGCCCTTGTTTATTCTCATTTGGGTGGCCTTTGTATATTTCCACACTCTTCATTTTCCTTGTTCAGAACCCAGGCGTCTGTGCATCCATCAGCCCCCCTCAGCCCTTCATCACCCTTCCCATGAGCTTGAAGATCACTTGCTTTTGAGTCTTTCTGTGACTCTGGGTAGTATAAAGAGCTGTCAGGGGCCCTCACTCTGCCCTATCATGCCCTCACAGCCTGTTTTCTTGTTCTTATGCCCACAAACCCAAGGTCACTGAAGTGGAAGCTGAGTACTATAACTACAAATGGCAACAGTCAGATACGGCCTTCTTTCTCTGGGCCCTGGAAATCAGTGGTTCTTTTTCGATGTTCCTCTTCCAAATTACATGGGAGTAGTGTGGGCATGACACAAAGACAGATCCATATCTCAGCTGCCTCAATTCCCTGCCAACTCTTTTCTCCCTCTCCTGCACATGTAGGGGAGGAGACTGGGGCAAAGAATGGCTCTACTTAAGATCATGTCTTTTCTTACCTTTACTATCCTACACTGGAACCCTCAGTGCTTTATTTTAGAAACTAAGGATGTGGCATCCTTGTTCTCCGGCTCTAGGGTTAAAGGTGGCCCCTTTGTCAACAGCTAGAACAGGGATAGTCACAAGGGACTGGACAAAAGAACACTCCAGGTAACATTGCAACGTGTTATTCTGCCACACTTGTTATCATGCCAGAGCCGAGTGGAGGCCGGGAACCTTGACATATAAGATGTCAGCCAGTGTTCACTCCAAAAAGGACCAGGCTGAACTGGTGATGCAGAGGCAGGGAGGGAGAGCGAAGCTCCCATGGGTTTCTGTGAGGTGGGCTTCAGCCAGCCGTGTGCTCAGCTGATCTTGCCTACAGCCAGGCGAGGGATGAGTGGGCCCCTCAAAGGGATATTTGTCAGCCCCAGGCAAGTTTCCTATAAAACAGAGAAAAAGTGCTTCTCTGATATTTTTATCCCAAATCTCTGGCTGCGCTTAAAAAAGAACTTTACATACTTGGTGCTGACAGCCATACATTCTAAGAGTTTTCCAAGAAGCAGAATATGATATTGAAGGATTTGAGATAAAATCCCATCATTGTTCATTGAACTACAAATTGTAATTGGTGAAAGAAAATACTATTTTGATTTGGAAGAAACAAACTCCTCCACCCAAGCATGCGGTGAACTCTTAATGCAGTTGCCTCCCTTCAGACAACACCGCCAGAGCAACACTCATCAGATCAGCCGCAAGTACTATCACCCCTCTGAAAAGACAACTGCTTGTCATATTTTATGAAGCATCTGCCTCTTTCACTTATCAACAACAAGGAGCTTTACCCCTTCTCTCCTGCTTATTCTTCCTCCTGGTTCTTATCATAGAGGAATTGACTTTCCACAGAGGCCCTTCTCACCAAGAAGAGCTGCTTCTTCGGTCTGGGATAACAGAAAAAAAGATGAAACGGAATGAGTCTCACAAAGCTCTGAATGGATTGCCAATCAGTTCAGCACCAGCATACTGGAGAGCAGCCAGAGAAGCCCCCTCTGAAGAGCATCGTGTCTGTCCTCTGTCTTCTGGCAAGATGCTCTTCAACTCAACCACAAGAGGTCCCTCATCTTGAAAGTCTCCAGGGAGGATACTCCTTAGCTTCTTATGAATCAACCATGTCGATGTCTTCTATTTAGGAATGTTTTATGTCTAACTGAGATCTTTCCTGCCTCGTTTTCTTTCCTTCCTCCCATAGCACAGGCTTGTTTGTAGAAAAATTATGAATTAGGTAAAGGTTGTTTTTGATGTCTTCTTTTTTCCCTCTCCTTTTCTGCATCCTCCACTGTCTCCATCTCCCAGGGCTTTCTGGGTCTTAATTGTCATAGAGGAAAATAGATGGATGTGTTTTTTTTCTAAGACACTGGCACCTTGCAACACAAGCCCCGCAAGAAGAAAGCAATGCCTAATACAAAATGTGGAACTATTAACGATGGCATTTCAGGTACTTCCGAAAGGGAGATTGGAGTTAGAGTGAACTTTGCACACATCCCTCAAATAATCTCATGCGTGTAATATCAGCCATGACTATTGAGTTGAGGTAGCCAGCATGAACTTAAGCAGACCTGCATCCGGCTCCCCCTAATAGCTGTGCCACTTTGGTCAACTTATTAAGCCTCTCTGCACCTCATTTTCCCTATCTGCAAAATGGGGGTAACCAGCCTACTTCCCGGGTTGTTACAAGGATTAAATGAGATGACGTAGATAAAGTGCTTTCCACAATGCCTTCCAGGTACTTTGTGCTTAATACAAACTGGTTATTATGATTATAATCCACTGTGACTTTATATGGATGCAATCAAAAGATTTTCCGATAAGCTAGTGGAAAACTAAGAAGCGCTAATGGGGAGCAGTTGCTCTTTTGGCTGGTATATTTGACAACTATTGCTATCTAACCAACAAATACCTTTCTCTCTCCCCAAGATGTTGTAGCCGGGCAAGTCTGAAGCAGCAGAGGCACGTGGACATGAGAAGCACCTAGATCACAGTGAAGGTGGATGGCCGAGTGAGCGCAAGGAAAGAAGCCTCTTTGTCCTCTACTTGCCCTAAGCATTTTGTGATTCTCATTAACTCTTGTGAATGTTGACAAAGGCCGGCAGTTGAGTTGAACCCATGCGCACTTCACATCTCTGTATTTCATATTTCCCAGGACTGACTGGCTACAGCCTCTCTCATTCTACCATAGATGCCTGCTTAGCATACAGTCAAGTGGATAGATAAGGTGTGATTTGGTGAAACCTGGAAGAATTATGAAGTGTAGCAAAAAATAGCCAACTAAGGAATAGTGAAGGCATATTTTCCTTTCCCCTGATATCTGCAGAAATGTGCATCTTCAAGCATCACAGAAATAATCACCCACTGTATATATTTTCCCCTTTTTATGGTTTTTTATTGGTATAGCAACATTATTCAAGCCAGGCTCTTCCATCTCCCAAGCCAATTTCTTTTGCATCTGTTGTTTATATTGATGCTATTCAAACAATGATCCTCCACTTCCCTGTCAGTTTCTATCGTACATTTCACATATTATGAACTTATTTAAACAAAAATAATTCTCTCTGGGTACATTTCATTCCCATCTGTTCCCCCCCTGCCCCATACTACCAATTCTCATTTCAAAGCAACACTGTAATATCATTTATTGCTATTCTTTCTTGTTTTCCTAAGCTGCTTCTATAGCATTCAGAGTGGGTAAGCTGGTGGTAAGAAAATACAGAATATTATTGATTTATAGTCAAAAAGGTGTTTCTTACTGAAAATGTTTCTAAAAGTATTCCTATCAATTTTTAAGAGCAATGAAACCTCAATAATGACTATTTGCAGAGTGCTTTGCAGTTAGATGTATAATGTACTTTGACTAAGTGTCATTTTAGGGAGTTTGGAAGAAGGATAAGGGAAAAATGCAGCTAGTTATCCAGATTATTCTAAATGTCCCGATTGCTGGCAACATCTTGCAGACTGAACACCCAGAAGTTTGACTGAATAGTTTAGCCTTCATCTGGATGGTTGGCATTGTGGGGGCACAGCTAGTTGTCTATTAGAATCAACATAAGGTGGTGGTGAGGTTGGGAGAGAATTGTTCATAGTTTATAAAATAATTTAAACCTGGTGTCATGGATTGACTTTTGTCCACCAAAAATATAATGTTGGAATCCTAACCCCTATACCCATGGATGCAATCCCATTTGGAATAGGATTTTCTTTGTTATGTTAATAAGGCCATATCAGTGTAAGATGAGGCTTCGACCTAACTACTCTTGAGGTATAAAAAGAGCAGATTAGATATAAAAGCAAAAAGGACAAATGCGAGAAAGATAGATGCTATGTGAAGATCTCCATGGAATGTAGAGAAGAAGACTAGAAATGCTGAAACAAGGGTTTTTCCCCAGAATGGACAGAGTCTTTCTCTAGAGCTGGTGCCCTGAATTCAGACTTCTAGCCTCTTAAACTGTGAGAAAATAAATTTCTGTTTGTTAAAGAAACAGAAATTGTGGTATTTCTGTTACAGCAGCACTAAGAAACTAAGACACCTTGGGGTGGCACTTTTATCCCTGAATGCATTTTTACCCTAATGGTATTTGTTATTTTCCACTTTTCAGAGATAGCGTTCTGTTTCTATAGCTCAGGAAGACTTGTTATAAATACCCTAATCCTTTTTAAATCAGGTGTTTGTGTAGCTATCCCCAAGCAGATACGGTAAGGACTTGAGAAATAATTTATTCTCATAATCTGCCTGCAGAGAATGAATGCTTCTGCTTTCTCTGCCAACCTTGCCCAGATGAAAGGCACAGAGTTTTCTGTTGCTCCCAGGGCCAGCTGAGGGAGATCAGCTAAGATTTTTTAAGATAAATAAGTCCTTCCAGTGTTTGAAGAAATATCCGTGGAACCCATACTCCAATAGAAAACTTCCAGAGATCATTGAATCCTGCATGGAGTTTCTAACTCCAAATTTGTACTTGGGTTATGTTTCCTTCTTTGAAAAGACAGACTGGGCAAGTTAATATTATCTCACAGAACATTTATCCTTGAAATCAGAGATCCCTTAATGACTTGAAGGTCTTTTTCAAGTGTTCATCGGCTGCTGTAGAATCTCTTTCACATGGGAAGAAAATTGGTGAGGTGTTCATCCTCTGTCTGAGCTCAATCCTTCCTGTGCCTTGAAGCCCTACACTCCTGAGTTGGACTTCAAAACCTACCCCATATTGGTGATACTATACTCCACTTTTTCCAGGCTAAAGAAAGAAAGATGTTTCCAATTGCTTTTCAACTGTGATAGTTTTATAAGCGGGGAAGAGCCTACATGTCTCTTTTACAGTTCATTACAGCTAGGAACTTCATTTAGTCAAAGGAAATTATCCTCAGGGGAGTGGTTAGAATTAGCAAGAAGTAAAATCTTTTGAGATGGAAAACACTCTCTGCATTTACAGAAAACAAAACTAAAACCCCCAGCCTGCTTCGTAAAACAATTTTCCATTTGTGAACAAAATGGTCTTTTCCTTTTCCCAATTCTCTCTGGGGAGTTTTATATCCATTTGATTTCTGCTCTCCTGTCCTTGTTTTCTATTTTCCTGGTAGATCAGGTGTGGTTTTAGTTTCATAAAAAGGTAAGCCTTCTAAAAGCTGGAGGATCCATCAGTAAAATGTATCACCTTGAGAAGCAGCCACTAGATGTTTCTATGCAGTGAAGTTGGATCAGGTGAGTCAAGCCTCAGAAGGGAGATTAGACCAAGTGTTTTTAAGGGATACCGTTTTACTGTGGAGACTTGCTGTTGTTGCCATTGAGTCAGCTCCTACTCATGGCAACCTTGTGTGTAACAAAATGAAAAGTTGCCTAGTCCCGTGCTATTTTTATGATCATTAGTATGTTTGAGTCCATTGTTGCTGCTGTTATGTCAATCCATCTCATTGAGGGGTTCCTTCTTTTTTACTGACCCTCTACTTTACCAACCATGATGTACTTTTCTTGTGCTTGGTCTTTCCTGATCATGTGCACAAAGCAAGTGAGCTGAAGTTGTGCCCTCCTTGATTCTAAGGAGGATTCTAGTAGTACTTTCTCCAAGACTGATGTTTTCATTCTTCTGGAGCGCCATGGTATATCCATATTCTTTGCCCACACCACAGTCTGAGTGTATTAATAGTAACTGGCATTTATAAATAGTTCATCCGCATCACAAGCTTTCATAGCCATGACCTTTGTAGTAATCACAGTCATGATTTGTTTCCAGAATCTTCCTCTACTCCTCTAGTTCATCCTGGTGTCTTCTAGCTTGAAAGAGTTTCTCTCGGGGTCTTTTGAGGTTTGTAATCTTTTACTTGTTTACCTAGGCAGCTCCTGTCACTTCTTTTCCCAGTACTGATTATGTCTGGCAGCTACTCTCCACTGTCCTAACCAAATACCCTTGCCTAATCGAAAGTAAAGGAATTTCTAAAACCAAGAGGTCCAGAGATTTAGCCCTAATGTGATGTACTGAACCTTCTATAGGTTCAGGAGATGGAGGACTTTTGTAGTGGGAAGTTAGAATTTCTGCCTGAAGTCTCCACATCAGGTCTGAGTCTTTTTCTGAGCACTTAGGCATGTGCTGAACTATAAAGAGTATCCAGTAGGTCTGGAAGATGTCAGCCTGTTTTTAGGCAGTTTTCAAGTAGTCACTTTATTATGCATAGGATCTTGGTTCATAGTACAATTTCCTAAAACTCGTTCTGAAGTGCACAGGTCAAGTCCTGGTTTTAGAGTCAGGAAGCTTGTGTTCAGATGCTCTCTCTCGAGCTAACTAGTTGTGTGGCTTTTGGTAAGTCATACACAGCTCTGGGCTGATTCCACATCTGAGAAACGTGGAGGTGGGATTGGTTGATCTCCAAGGAAGTCAAAGTTCTGACCTTCTGTGATACTATCATTTGACAAATTCTCTGTTCAGGAAAAGAAAAGCAGAGCTGCCCAAGCACAGAGTTTTAAGTTGGTCATCCTAGGATGAGAAGTTCCTTTACTTTTGTTGGGCAACAGAATCATCTAGGATGGTTAATTAAAGAAAAAATTACTGGACTCATCCCAACAAGTCTTATTCAGTAGCTTTTGAGTGATGGAAGTGTTTACGTGCTCGGCTGCTAACCAAAAGGTTGGAGATTCAAGTCCACCCAGAGATGCCTCAGAAGAAAGGCCTGGTGATCTATTTTCTAAAAACCAGCCATTGAAAACCCTGTGGAGCACAGTTCTACTCTGACACGCATAGAGTTGCAATGAGTTGGAATTGACTGGACAACAAGTGGATTTTTTTGGGAAGAGGGAGAAGTCCAGCAGACTGCTTGTTATTAATCAGGGAACAAGGTGACTCTGATGCTCATGGTCCTTAGACCAGCTGGAGAAACACTCCTCTGGAGGTATAATTTCAGAGTCACAGAGAACCTCCTCCTCATCTTCTCACTGGTGCTTGAAAGGTCCTTAATTGGGGCACACAGGACTGACTTCCCACTGGGCTTCCCAAATGTCTGAGATAGTAACACAATCACACAAAAGCATAAGTGACAGGTGAGTCTTTCCAGAAGCAGGTCTTGATAGGGGGAGGGGAGAAGCTTGAGGGCATTGAAGATACTAAAAATGGAGAAATGGTGGGAGTGACAGGCACGACAAATCAAAGACAAACTTCACTGACATTAAAATTTTTGCTACAAGCTGTCTTTAGAGCTGTCTCAAGGAGTTGGTGAGAATTGGGGGCATATTGAGAAGAGTTGGTGGGAGTAGCTGAAAAATGCTCTGAGAAAATAAATGCCTGGGGATATTTTCTGAAAGACACACAGGTGAAAGGTATGTGATAAAGAGAAGTCTTGTTCTGGCAAGTAACCTATAGATGCCTGGCTGTGCCCTGAAGACGCAGGCAGTTATCTGACAGTATGACATCTGTGTGATGTCTTGGTGATAGTAGCCATTAGCTTTAAGGAGACAGAGAATGCGTGCTGGGGCAGGTGTGTTAGTGTGTGGCAAGGAAGTGAGAAGAGAGAAGGGAGTAGTGTTTAATAAGTTCTTGAGGAGAGGTAATGGAGCTAAGCAATTCAATAACTCTGTCCTAGTTTTAGCTCCATTGGTGCAAGGGCCAAGCACCGGAATTCACCTTCAATCCAGTATATTTGTTGGTATCTAAATTCCAATTTATTTTTTTGTCAAGTTGGTCCATTTGTATGCAAGGCACCTAGCAGTAATCTACTCTGATAATGACTTGGGTAAGCAGGTTGAAAATTCTTTACTCTTCCCCAAAGGCTCACAATGTGGAAAGGAAGGAGAGTAAGACAAGCTTTTCATGATTAAACGGGAAAGACAATTACGTCTTGTTTTTATTCATCTCATTTTTTTCCCTCTCTCAAGACTTTGGATGCTGAACTAGGCTTGGCAGAGCCATGGATTGTGGAGGATGGGTGACTTGTTTCTTGGAATTCAAACTTCTTTTTTTCACAAAGCCTTCATTATGCTGCCCAGCCAATTTCTGCATTGAACAAACACAAATTGAATGAAAGGAGCATTATTTAATCTCCACATGGCCAACATCCATTAGTAATCTAGACTTTCCTGAACCTAAATCATATAGACAGCTAATTCATCTTTTTTTTTTAAGTGTTTGATTCTTTTCAAAGATTTATTCTCAGAGATACTTCATTCTTTCAACTAACCAATCAGATAGTGTGCCAGTGACATGGCTGACATTATACATTGCCCTTGTAAAAATTCAGCAACACCCCTTTCAATTCCAAAGCATTGCATTTGGTTCTGTTCCATTCTGTCCCCTTTTCTCCCTTGTTTCATTCTGCAAATCACTGGAATCAGATCTGAGACTTAATTCCCTCTTTGAATGACTGGATCAGTTACTAAACTCCATTTCTATGCTTTGGGTTAAATCCCTGCAAGGGTTTACTTCCTTTAACTACCCCATTATCAACCCCCTCCCCCAACCCCATAAGACACTGAACATAGAGTCAAATGACATGTGTTCACTTAACTGACCAAAATCAGGGTGAATGGCAAGACAGTGTTGGGAATCATCAAAAGCAATTAATAGAATGAAGAGTCAGCCCAAGGGAAAATATAAAATAGGTGAAGTTTATTTAACCTGCCATCTCCTTTTCTCTCAACATTTTTTTCTGTCATGCGGCTCTTTAATTTTCTTTTTCTCCTTTCTAGTACCTCAGAACACTCATGCTGCTCCCCTGCTGTCCTGGATACTCCTTTATAGCACTGTAATAGACACCTACCCCTCTCCTTCTCATGTAGTAGCCATGGGCTCCAGCTCACTACTTTCCTAGGTGAACCCTAGTTAACTGATAAGCTAAACTATACTGAAGAATAAGCCAAAGGTTAATATGTTATTTTCTTCTGTGGATTTTTGAATTTTAAAAGGAGACTCCAGAAATGATTTAACCCAAAGAAATGAATTTCTTTTGGTGTGATTCTAGACACCTTGGTAAAACGTTTTTTGAACTGAGTGTCTGACATAATTGTTCAAACACCACTATGTATGTAGTTTTCTGTTTTGTCCATAATTTAATTCTGAGGGCAGGGGCCGGGAGGGAGAACTTTTAAATAGGAACACTACCTAAGTGAATTACTCACTTCATTCATTTATGAAGCCACACAACCACTTATTCATCGATTTAACAAGTATTTACTGAGCACCTATTACATTTCAGGCTGAGTGAGGTGCTTTGGATGCAAATGATGGACAAAACAGCATTCCAGGTAACACCTGTTGCCCTCAAGTCAATTCCAACTCATAGTGACCCTACAGGAGAAAGTAGAACTGCACCATAGGATTTCCAAGGCTGTAATCTTTACAGAAACAGACTGCCAGATTTTTCTCCCATGGAGCGACTGATGGGTTCGAACAACTGACCTTTCAATTAGCAGCTGAGCGCTTAACCAATGCACCACCAGAGCTCTTTATCCCAGGTAGTGGGGGACCTCATTTTAATGAGCAGAATTCACTTCCTGACTTCCTCTAGCCTGTGAACATTTGCTAAACCCAGCCAATCCTTTGAAAAATAAAAAAAATAGAAGGGTGGGGAAGCTTTAACACACACTTGAACTTGATCCTTGCAGCTCTCTTTGTGTGACTCAAGAAGAAAGGGCTGGAAAAGCAAGATAAATACCTCAGTCAGAACAAGCTGGCTGCTGAAGCATATTTAAAAATCAAATTACCATTTTAATAGTATGCATCGTTTCCATATCAAATGATGACATTATTGGCAAAGACTAGAAGGTGACACAATTTTGAGTGCTTAAACCGTCCCAACAATAGATGAAGCTATCTTAAATGGACTACAAAGCCGGTTTGCCATCTGGCACCATCTCTCCCAGTCCTGGTGAAGAGGGGGGAAAAGAGCGCTTCCAAGTGGTGAAAGGAAATTGGCTTCCACCTTGAGAAGGCACATTGAGGAGGGCCTGTTGGGCCATCTGACGTTCTTCTTCTCACTACAGATGCATAAAGGGATGCTTTTCTATGCAACAGTCTTATAAACATATTGTTTTTTGATATTAAGAATATAAGATATCTTTATCGGAGAAAATACAGCAGAATACAAAACAAAAAATAGAAATCATTCATAAAGCCTAGAGACAACAACTATTGATATTAGTGTATATCTTCCCATTTTTTTAAAAATTCCTGTGTGTATGTGTACGTGATCAAAAAAAAAAAAATGATGATCAAACTGTAGTTATTTTTCACTTAATTCAGGGCTGACTTCACGATCCATGCTTGGTTTAATTCTCCGCTATTGCTATCTTGAAATTGTTAAAAAAGGTGATCTTTGAACTTGTGTTTTGTAAGTGAAGTCCAATGGGACAATGGAGCATATGCATGAGCAGAAGAGATATGTGGGATATGGGTGGTCCCTGTTTCTTGCCGCTCCACTGGCACACAGTGTTCACTATGCCCCATAAGCACAGAATTCTAGTGGACTCACAATGCAGAGGAGTTTCATGAGACTGAAAGAGAGTACAAGGTAAGCCTGTTACGTCTACAGTTGGGGAAGCAGGAGCACTGACAACTCCAAGAGGCCATGCTGTTATCTGTTCAAACCAGAACTTGCTTCTAGTGTAGAAAGACAGTAGAGTTCTCAGAAACATGAACTTCCAAGGAACTTGTCATATCCTTTCTTACTCATGTTACTTCTCTGTATTAGCCAGCCACTTAAGCTGAAAACGGTAACATAGAAGGAAAAGGAAAGTAGCTCAGCCATAATTCCTTTTCCTTTCAGTCATTCCTTACTCAACAGTAAGGCAAAAGTAGATAGTGCGGGTTGAATGTGTATATCAAGAAGTAAAATGAAAACAGTTAAATTAGACAGGCCTATAAAACAAAGAATAACACATGTGAGGGACATGCTTCTTAGTTCAACCAAGTATATGAGACCAAATGGGCAGACCTGCCCAAAAGCAAAGATGAGAAGGCAGAAATGGACAAGAAAACTGGACAAATGGACTCGGGGAACCCAGGGTGGAAAGGGAAAGCGGTAAGAGTGCTGACACAATGCAGGGATTGCAACCAATGTCACAAAACAACTTGTGTATAAATTTTTGAATGACAAACTAATTTTCCCTGTAAACTTTTACCTAAAGCACAATAAATTTTTTTTTAAAAAGGTTGAGTTTATTTTGTGCAGAATTTCCACTATTCTGACAAAAAAGAAATACATATGCATGTATGACCTACAAAATACACAATTAAATGAAAATTGTATAATTTTGGTGATTCTCCACGTGAGGTTTTATTATTTGCATTTTAAGCTGGCATTGCACAATATAAATATATAAAGATGAATGGTAAAATCCATGCTTGTAATTTAAATTTTTAATTATCTCTACTTAGAACATTAAATAGCAAATAAAAATCATGAGAAGTCAAGAGAGACTATGAAGAAAGGAAAAACAAAAGTATATTTTAGTGCTTTTAAGATACTTTTTTCCTGTTTAGAAGTCCTACATTTTCATTTTGCATTGGACCCTGAAAATTATTTAGCCAGCCCTGACTGAATGATATGTTGTGATTTTTTTCTCAGGTCATTAAATAAAATTTTAAAATATTATTACTAGCAGCAGCATAGTAAATGGCTTCCCCTGATGAATTTATTTAACTTATCTCCTATGCTGTGTTTATATTAATGATACTCAGGATGAGGTTTTCTGAGATGTTGTGGCAGCTGAAACTCACACAAGAGCTGCTGTTGATGTTGCGTATCTGAAACCTGAAACTTCATGGAATTCTTTTTTTTTTTTGGTTTCAAAAGATGGGGTCCTGGTTTTGTGGAGATTTTCAGATAACTGGCTTGATACTTCTATTAGTAGTTTTGCTCTACATCCTAATTCATTGTGTAGTCCCTGGGATCTTAAAAGCTTGAGAACAGCCATCTAAGATGAAACAATTGTTCTCTATTCACCTGGAACAACAAAAGAATAGAGAAAAACTTAATTCAAAAGAATAATTAGACAATATGTCTAAACAGTCATATGAAACACCATGAGACCAAAGAACTAGATGGTGCCTGATTACACATATTGAACTTTTTGATCAAAGATTTTTTTTTTTTTTAATATTTTATTGTACTTCAGGTGAAGGTTTACAGAACAGATAGTTTCTCATGTAACAGTAACACACATGCTGTTTTATGACATTGGTTAACAACCCCACAACATTTTAACCCTCTAAATTCTCAACTTTTTTTTTTTTTTTTTTTTGGTGAAAATACACATAGCCAAAGATACGCCATTTCAAAAATTTTTTTACATACACATTTAAGTGACATTGACTACGCTCTTCTAATTGTGCCTTAAGATGAAGGCTTACAGGACAAAATAGTCTCCCATTTAACAGTTACTACAAATGTTGCCCTATGACAATGGTTAACAATCTCACAACACATCAACAATATCCTTACTCTACTTTGTGTTCCCTATCATCAGCTTCCTACTCCCCTTCTGCCTTCTGGGCCTTATCACTGGACTCCTGTACCTCGTTACTCTCATGGTTTTACTGGGCTGTCCACTCCCAGGCTGAACAGTGAACCTCGAAGGTAACTTCGCCACTGAGCTAAAAGCGTATCTGGGCGCCATACTCTCGGGGTTTCTCCAGTCTCCTTTAGGCCAGTAAATCTGGTCTTTTTTTTTTTTTTTGTGAGTTAGAATTATGCTCTACATCCTTCTCCAGCTCTGTCCAGAACCCTCTGTTGTGATCCCGGTCAGAGTAGTCAGTGGTGGTAGCCGGGCACCATCTAGCTGTACTGGACTCAGTCTGGTGAAGGTCTTGGTAGCTGTGGACAATTAGTCCTTTGGACTAATCTTTTCCTTGTATCCTGTTCTCTTCATTCTCACTTGCTCCCAAAGAGATGAGACCAGCGGAGTATCTTAGATGGCCGCTCACAGGCTTTTAAGACCCCAGACACTACTCACCAAGGTAGAATGTAGAGCATCATCTTTATAAGTAGTGTCATGCCAATTGAGCTAGATGTTCCCCAAGACCATGGTCCCCAGAGCCCTCCGTCCAGCATGATCAAAGATTTTTATAGCAGAATCCTGATCAAAAGGGGTGAATGTAAGAACAAAATTAAATTTCTCACAGATTTCAGACTTGCTGGAAACTCTGAGAGCAATAGTCCATGAATCATTACCCTGACTTGCCTTAACCTTAGGACTCAAAACCACAAAAATTTTCCATAATCAAATCGCGTAGAACCTTGTATTGGTTGGTTGATTAATAAAATAATTCAAGTAGAAGAAGCAATTCTTTGTCATAGAGATAAGCATTTAATGACATAAAAGGGTTTGCCTTGATCAAACATAAATTTTTCTCTCAAGAGAGGTATGTAACTTTTTGTTCTGTACCTAGTTCACTTGATCAAACATGAATCACTCTCCTAAGAGAGATATGTAACTTCTTGTTCTGTACCTAGTTATTTATAACCTACATCTGCACTAACTTTGATTATAAAAATCTATGCAAAACCCTCTCTTGGAGTGCATTCTCAACTTTGAGTGGAGATTGCTTCCCTGGTTTGCAAATCGTGATAAGAATAAACTTCAATCATTTTCTTAAAATTTTACTCAGTCTTCTATTAATTTTGACAACTATTATTTTTTGGACCTTCAGATGTGTAATGGTGAAAAAATTCTCTGTCTCCATTGAAGTAAAATCTAAGAGATTTATTGAAGCCAAACTAGCTTTGCAATGGGAGATTGCAAAGCCTCAGGCTGAAGCTCATGGATCTTAAGGGAAAAATGCAAGTCACTAGTAATTACAGTGCTGAAGGTGGAAAATAAATTTAAAATATTCTCATTGGTTTAAGGTCAGTCAAAAGTGGGACAAAGCAAAGCATAATCTTTAACATTATTGGATACATGAGTATGTTGATTGCCTTAAAAGGTGTAATTCAAAGACATGGAGTCAAGGGGGGTTCATGGTGGCTACAAAGCAATGACATGACAGATATTTTCAGGAGTGGTTTGTTAACAATAACATTGCTCAGAGCATTAGCTCTCCAGAGGAGAGTGGAAACAAAGTTTCTTTCCCAGTGTGTCAGAAACTGGAGGAGTCTGAAATCAAATAATTTCCATGAGGTATTCACAGTTTTTAGCCTAACTACAAAGAAACTCATTTCCTTAATGATAATGGGTTGGTTCCTAAACAACAAAGGCAGAATCTAGAAGAAAGTTTACATGAAGCTGCTAGGCCACAAAGGTAAAATCTAGGTAAAAGATTACATTGATCTCTTAGAGTTAGTTCAGTCACTTTACAGATAGGTCAGGTGCCTATTTTAATTTATATCCCTATCATTCCCTCCTTTTGATCAAGGATTTCAAAGAACATCCTTTGATCACATTTATGGGCATACTTTCTTCTGCATGGACTTGACTTCAAATTCTAATAGCCATTTGACCTTGTAAGTATTTAAAACTCTAGACATCACATGATAGATGTGGCCAGGCACTACTATGTCTTTTTACTTTGTTATAGAGAAGTTCTTATTTTTAAGGTGAGTTGGTCTCATATTGCCCACAAAGGAGTAACTCATCTTCCGTAAGGTTTTGTTGATATGTGGCTCCCAGGTGGTGGCTTAACTTTTGAATGCTTTTCTTATTTTTATGTTAAGTCCTTCTTTATTTTTTTCTTCACTGTTGGGGGCCACTGGTATCTTGGTTGCCAGGCAGCTCTGGGTTTCCTCACTATGCTATTACTGAGCAGCTATCTTCAGTGATTTCAGTGTGAGGGAATGTATAGGGTGTGGCCAAATTGGAGGAACAACCTGATCTATTTTCAAATGACTAATCTAATTCACGAGGTTTCTCTAGTTCAGGTTACCAAATACATTGTTGATATGCATAATTCTCTGAGCTTGAGATGAAGCAGAATTTCCAGTTCCTATAGTAAATGAGCATCTTATAGCATATTTTATAATTCTAATAATAAGAACTATTATTACTAACATAACTAAACTAGTTTATATCAGAGATCATAACCAAGAACTTACATTATTAGGCAGCCAACTGAAAATATCAAAAGAGGATGGTAAAGTCATAGGGGGTATAGAATGTAATCAAATAGCTTTTTTATGGATTTTAGCAATATCCTGTTCAACTTCTCCAGTGATATTAATCCAAGAGCAACAGGAGGTGTTAGTAATGGTAAAAACTCTTCTTTGCTAGGCTATCTTTGTCAATGATTCTAAAGATTTTTTTGTGCAGACAGTCTATTGGCCACTTTATCAGTAATATGAGCCATAGTGGCAGACAGAATATGAATGGACAGTTCTACTTGCCCAATCCCAAACTATGGCACAGTGGTGCATAAGAAGGACCATCCCTATCCTGGGTAATCAGCTATGGGATTACCTGAAAGGACAAGTTTTCTCTTCTGTAGGGATATTAGTTTTATATTACTATTCTATAGTACACTGTTGTTGTATGAATGGATACTCATGGGGACTCCTATGGTTTCTAGTGTACATTAACCTAGCATATTCTAACAATTTAAATATGGCAAAGCCCACGTATAGGGTTAATCATCTGACTCATTCTTTAAATAAGCTGATCCTCTACATAAAAAGACATATCCAGATAGGGCACGTAACATACCTGCCCCGGTTTCAATATTGGGAAATGAGATGGACTGGTTGGCCCTCTCAAGTCAGTTTGTAGTTAATGAGTTGTAAGAAATGGTACTCTTTCAAAGTCTAGTGGATCCAGGTATCAGGCACAAATTGAGAGATTTGGATTATTTTTAAAGCAGTTATCTGCTACTGCAGGATAATATTGAGTGTTATTCATTAAAATATTGTCCGTATGATGGAATAAACCATTTTAACCATGAACGGGTAACATTGAAACAGGGAACTGGTAGGTAGGTGAATAATTCTGGAGGCAGCCATAATTTGACACAAATAGCCCTTTTAAATGGTTTTTCAAAATCAATAGTAAAATCAGGTAAGAGTTTATAATCTGAGACTGGTACAGTGAAAGGATCAGCATAATCTTGTGTAGACTGAGGGGAAGAATGACATATCCAGCAATTGATTAAATTACTAGTGCTGGTTACCAATATTCAATTTGATAAAAGGTTTTTCTTGCTAAGCAAGAGAAAAGGTAAACAATAAAAGGATTAAAATAATAGTAGGAAACATAGCTAGAATACGAATACTAAAAAAGAGTATTACCCATAAACATCCAAGAATGATGAGTGCTTTTGCAATTACTAAACTAAATCCAGCTATTTCTATGGGTTGCATAAATGTTTCCTAAAAAATAATCTTAAGTAAATACAAAATGGCTAAAGATAAAAGTATAGCTAACAATATAGTATAGAGTCTAAATGCCTCAGCTACTTGAATAATCTTGTTCTGTGATTTTGGGTAGGTGGTTTACTCTCGTTGTCATCTGCTTCTCATCCAGGACCCTGCTTAAACTTTAGTCTAAGTTCTGCAGTTGGCTGAACAGTCCAGGTAGCATCCATGTGAGCTTTTTTCTTCTGGGACAGGTGAGTTCAAGCTTTAATCCCCTGTAATTTAGCCGCATGGGGATTTGTTAAAAGAACTAAATAGGGTCCCTTCCACTTAGGTTCAAGAGAATTATTTAGCTGATATCTTTTCCAATAAACATAATCCCCAGGCACAACATCAGTTGCTTTACTCTGTTTCAGGGTCTGATAATCAAAACTTCTTTTATTATAGAGGCCTTTTCTTTTGTCCAATAAAATAAAGCCTGAGAGTATTTCAGGAAACTAGTCTGTAGAAAATTAGAATCAATGAAAGCTGAATCATATGGCAGATTCATGGGCTTCCCGGTAACAATTTCCAAAGGGGTCAATTTATGAGGTCCAAAGGGAGTAGTCCTTAAGTTTAATAAAACCAAAAGAAGAACTTGGTCCTAAGATAGGCCTAAAGAGAACACTAGCTTTGTTAATTGAGTTTTAATGATACCGTTAATTCTTTCTATTAGTTGTGAAGATTGAGTATGCTAAGAACAATGAAGCCTTTGAAAAACTGGAAAAATTGAGCAAATTTCTTTAATGAATTGACCAGTAAAATGAGTATCTAGATCAGTACAAAGAGTTTTAGGGGCACCCCAAATGGGGATAATATTTTCTAAAAGTTTCTTGACTACAAAGCTGGCAGTTGCACATCTGCTGGGGAAACACTTAAATCAATGTGAAAATCTACAAACTATAACAAGGACATATTTATATCCACGGGAAGGAGGCATTTGGACAAAGTCAATTTGCCATTTAAGTATAAGACCAGTCGGCAAAGGATATCAACCCAGAGGGAGGCAATAAGTTTCGCCTGGATTAAATTGAGAACAGGTGAGGCATTGTCTTGTTATCTGGTCTACTGCCTCCCAAAGATGTCCCTAATGATATTTGCTTGCTAATTCTACTAATTTTTCTCAGTCTATATAATTGTATTTATGAATATCTTGAATTAATGGAAAATGAAAGGATTTAGGCATCACTAACTTACAATCGGAGAGTGGTCCCTCAATGTCCTAATTTGTTCAACAGTGTTCTTGCTTCCACATATGCTTTTCACTTTTTGGAGCCATAATCTGATGGTTTCTGAGGCAATGCCAGATAGTTCCTGTAGGGGTAACTTCCTCAACTAATAAATCCTCAGTAACTGCTGACTCACGTGGCGGACAGGTTTTACAGGTACCATCTGCTATTTTTCCAAACATAGGAGCTTGGATTAAAGGGAGACAGTCTAAGGCTGGAGTTTGGGGAGGATTCTGAAAATCATAGTGAAGCACATAAGCTATGGCTACTGAGCAAGTTGCCTAAAAATGTTGATTCAAACTATGGACCAGGTCATTGGTTTCCATAGGTCCATAAGTGGTCAGTAAAGCCTTAACCATAGGAATATGTAAGTACTTTGGAAGGACCAACTTCTCTGTTAGCCCAGTCTGCAGACTAGTAATAGAGTCTTGAATACATCTGGACTGAGTTAAGGAGGTGATTTTGTCATCCAGGGACAACTTTAAGTAAGTGGCTAAGGAAGCTATAATTACTTGAGGACCAGAATCTTGGTCAAAATAGTCTATCATTCTCTCCTTTGGGGCCTTATTTTGGAGACAGTCAGAAGCTGCTTGCTTGGCTGCAGCATCTGCTAAGTTATTGTTTTTAACTTTTTCAGTTTGAGACATACTTTTTGGCTGATAAACTTGTGTTTTAACTATCGCTATTTCTGAGGGTAGCAAAGGGCTTCTAAGAGGTCGGCAAGTAAGATGCTATTTTAATTTGGGTCCCGGAAGATGTTAGGAATCTCTTTTGCTTGTGTAACATCTTGAAATCTCGAACAACTCAGAAATTATACCTCAAGTCCGTATAAATTGTTACCAACTGTCAAAAAGCCAGTTTGCAAGCCCTGGTGAGTGCAATTAGTTCAGCTTGCTGTGCTGAAGTAACTCAGGAAGGGTGCTGCTTTCTAAGACTTCTTTGAATGTCATGACAGCATATCCTCCTTGGTAATGAGAACTAGAGGGGTCTGGTTTAAGACAAGATCCATCAACAAAAAGAACTAAAGAGGGATTAGGAAGAGGGGTTTCTTGCAAGTCTTTCCTGGGAGTTAACAATTGGTCATCTAAATCAATTGTGGGAAATAGTATCATCATCTTCTGGAAGGGGCAATAAATTTGCAAGGTTCAAGGAGTTAACTGTCTATAAATGGATATTGGGGGCAGCCAAAAGAAGAACTTCATAAGAAGCTAGTCTGCTGGCTGAAAGGTATTGAATTAAAGCAAAATTCAAAATAGTAGATACTGCATGGGGGACATAAATATCCAGAAAGTTCCTAAGCACTATGTCTGATATAGTTTCCACTAGCTTAACTGTCACCATGACTGTTCTAAGGCAAGGAAGATATCTCACGAATGACCAGATCTAACTGTAGGCTGTAGTAACTGACAGGTCTCTGCTGATCTCTGTGGTTTTTAAGTAAGAACCCCCGAGGCATTCCCAGCTGTCTCCAGGACATATAAAGAGAAATCTAAATTATAATTAGGAAAACCTAAAGCTGAGTTAGTGAGTAGGAGTTCCTTTAACTTAGAGACAGCTTCAATGGCTTCTTCTGAAAATCAAAAAGGGTCGGGTGCAAGCTCCTTTAAAAACTAGAATAAGGGTTGAGCCATTAATGAAAACTTAAGAATCCATGCACAGCAGTAACCATAGAGATCCAGAAATCTTAATTACTTCTCTGTCATGGGGAGAGGGAAGGCCATAATAGCATCCTTTCTCTTGTGGTCTGTGGAACACCTTTGTGCATAGATAATGTGCCTTGAATATTTTACTGATGATAAAGTTAGCTGCACATTTTCTCTATATACCTTGTGCCCTTTAGTGGCTAAATGCTATAATAGTCAAACGCTATTCTTTATGTAGGCTTGAAATGAATTGGAACAGACTAAAACATTGTTCACATACTATAACAAGGCAGATTCTTTAACAAACTGCAGAAACTGTAAATCAGCAGGCAAAATCTAAGAAAAGTAGGTGGGAGATTTTGTAAATTCTCTGCTGCATGACACTCCAAGGATATTGTTGAGTATCCTAGGTGGAAGTGAACAGATACTGACTCTCTGGATGCACGGGAATATTGAAAAAGGCACTGCATAAATCCACTACTGTAAAATGAGTTGCATCTGAGGGTACATTACACAGAAGTAGATGGGGATTAGGCACAATGGTGAATCTTGGAATGACAATACAGGTAAGTGTCCTTAAATTTTGTACAAATCTCTAACCACAACCATTAGATTTCTTTACTGGAAATACAAGAGTGTTACATTTTCAAGGAATAATGAACTCTGGCCAGGAAATCTTGAATTATGTGGACCAATCCATCTTTGGCCTCCCGTTTTGAAGGGCATTGAGAAATTTTAGGTAAAATTTTAGATGTATCAATCTAGACTTTAACAGGTTCTGCTGACAGAACCTGGCTGACGTCCATGGATGAGTGGATTATAAGCTCTCTAGCACAGTAGAAAGAAAATCTAAATGTGTCATAGCTTCTTAGGATCTTGAAATCTGTAAACAAAGGGTAAGTGCCTGAAGGTGGCTCACAGTCTAATTATTTAGAAGGGTCAGGCAGATCTAAGACAATTTCTTTTTGATCAGTAAATTTGATGTGAAAATTCCATTCGGATTAAAAAAGTCTCTTCTTAATAAATTAACAGTTTGTGAACTCAGTAAAGAGGAGTGCATATCTTTAATATGTCTTAAAGAAACAGCTACTGGATGTGAATGAGTTAAAATTTGTTCATGGTTTGAATTTTCCACAACCTTAGAGGTTTTATCACTCTGGGGTAGAGGCTTTTGCAAACGTGGGGTTAAATACAGACAGTGTGCTTGGTATATAAATTAAAAAATTGCATGGATCACCATTAATTTGAAGAGTTGCTTCTCTTTGTGAATTTAGAAAAGTCTCTAATGTATCCCTGGAACCCCTTCATTCAGGCTTGGGTGGGGCTGATAGCAAAACAGCAGTTTTTTTTTTTTTTAATTTAAGACAGTCTTTTTTAAAAAATAAAGCCCTGGTAGCATAGTGGCTAAGAGCTTGGCTGCTAACCAAAAGGCTGGCAGTTCGAATCCACCAGCTGCTCTTTGGAAACCCTATGGGGCAGTTCCACTCTGTCCTATAGCATTGCTATGAGTCAGAATAGACTCGACAACAACAACTTCTTTGTTTTTTGTTTTTTTAATGCCTAAGCTTCTTACAATAACAGCAAACCTTAGGAACTTCAGAACAGGGAACTTTGGACCTGTTCTTAAATTGGGCTTTAAAGCTATGATTACATCCAGGAGATGGTAATTGTAGTGACATAAGTTTATTTTGTTAAGTCTTCGTTTTTCAGCTTGGTTTCTTTAGTCCTTTGTTCTAAGGTTTGGGACAACTTATAGACTAAAGTAGTCAGCTGTGAAGTTTTGGCATTCTCCTAATTTAACTGATGTCATGTAACTAGATCAGCTAATTCAGGATGTGGTCCTCCTACAAAAATGGAGTTAAAAGCTATCCTGGCTCCTTTATCTTCCAGGTTCAACCCAGAATATTCCATAAAAAGTTTAGTTAAGTGATCTCTATAGTTATAATAAATGTTCCCACTCTGTTCTTGATTGCAAGCTTGAACTTTAGCCCAGTCAATCTTACAGGGAAAAACTTTTGGAAAATATTTAATTAAATTTGCTAGAATAACTTTAGTCTGAGTTACTAACTCTTTACCTGAGAAATTTGGTTGAATGGACAATGATTTCTCAGGCTGTTTGTATTTAGCTTCTTCCAGCCACCTTTAAACATCCTCAGGTCCTAGTAATATGTGTAACAAATTATATAGATCATCCAGACCAGGCTCATAAATCTCTGCCATAATTTTAAACCCTTGCTTAAATTTTAGAAGATGTTCACGCAGGTTGGGAAATTCTTTAACAATGGTGTGAAGTTCTGCCTTAGACCAGGAAGCAAAAGTAACTTCAGGCTGTCTTCCTTCAGTTTTACGGTATTTAACTTTAAATGGCATCTCAACTATGGGGCCAGATTCAACTGGAGGTTTGGACCTTTCCTCTTTAACCTCTTCCCTCCTTCTCATGATAAGAAAGTTCTGAGAAGGCATTATCAGAGGGGAAAGGCAGAGAAGGGTATGTAGAAGTAGCTGCCAGAAGGTTAGGTGAAACAAGGTTAGTAGGAGGAGGATGATGATGAGAAGGACTTTCAACTGACAAGAGGACAGACACAAAACTTTAATATTGCATTTCCTTAATCAGTTCTGCTTGCCTTAATATAACATGTTGCAATGAAGTAAATTTGCCATTATTTTCTCTTTTGGAAGCTTCCAAAAACCAATTAAAATAGACCTTTCACTGGTTCTGGTTAATCTGGGAGCTTGTATTCTCTAATTTGCTACATAAGAAAATAAATTTAGTGAGTTCAAAACTACTATAACATAGCCAATTATCAATAATATTTTGTTATAAGTGCATGCTACCATTCAAGGTACTGAACTGAATTGTGACTATAATTCTGGACTATATATATAAACTGGGAACTCCTAAGAGGAATTCACTATGGTCCGTAGAGGTGGTGCCTCCACATCTTACTAAGTATCAGCACATGCCAACAAAAAGGTGTGCTAACTGGAGAATTCTACCAAACATTCAGAGAAGAGCTTATACCAGTACTACTCAAACTATTTCAGAACATAGAAAAGGAAGTGACACTTCCAAATTCATTCTATGAAGCCAGCATAAC
>NW_004443971.1:5194970-5232074 GCF_000243295.1 Trichechus manatus latirostris
TTGTGAAAATGACAATTCTACCCAAAGCAATTTACAAATACAACGCAATCCCAATCCAAATACCAACAACATTCTTCAAAGAGATGGAAAAACTAATCATTAACTTTATATGGAAAGGGAAGTAGCCCTGAATAAGTAAATCACTACTGAAGAAGAAGAACAAAGTTGGAGGACTCACATTATCTGACCTCAGAACCTCCTATACAGCTACGGTAGTCAAAACAGCCTGGTACTGGTACAACGACAGATTCACTGATCAATGGAACAGAATTGAGAACCCAGATGTAAATCCATCCACCTACAGTCACTTGATCTTCTACAAGGGCCCAAAGTCCATCAAATGGGGAATAGACAGCCTTTTTAACAAATGGTGCTGGCAAAACTCAATGTCTATCTGCAAAAAAATGAAACAGGACCCATACCCCACACCATATACAAAAGCTAATTCAAAATGGATCAAAGACCTAAATATAAAGCCCAAAACTATAAAGTTCATAGAAGAAAAAATAGGATCAACACTAGAGGCCCTAATGCATGGCATTAACAGGATACAAACCATAACCAACAACACACAAACTCCAGACGATAAGCTAGATAACCAGGATCTTCTAAAAATTAAACACTTAATGCTCATCAAAAGGCTTTATCAAAAGAGTAAAAAGAGAACTTACAGACTGGGAAAAAAAATTAGGACATTACAAGTCAGACAAAGGTTTAATCTCTAAAATCTGCAAGAAAATCCAACACCTCTGCAACAAAAAGATAAATAATCCAACTGAA
Source organism: Trichechus manatus latirostris (assembly GCF_000243295.1). NCBI lineage: Eukaryota > Metazoa > Chordata > Mammalia > Sirenia > Trichechidae > Trichechus > Trichechus manatus. The sequence goes on from NW_004443971.1 coordinate 5,195,751, forward strand.
AAATGGGCAAAGGAAATGAAAGACACTTCACCAAAGAAAACATTTAAGTGGCCAATAGACACACAAGGGAAATGCTTGTGATCTCTAGACATTAGAGAAATGCAAATCAAAACCACAATGAGATACCATCTCACCCCTGCATTACTGGCACGAAACAAAAAAACTGGCAATAGCAAATGTTGAAGAGACTGTGGGGAGATTGGAACTCTTATACACTGCTGGTGGGAATGCAAAATGATACAACAATTTTGGAAAATGATATGACGCTTCCTTAGAAAGCTAGAAATAGAAATACCAAAGGATACAGCAATTCCACTTCTAGGAATATATCCTAGAGAAATAAGAGCCATCACACGAATAGATATATGCACACCCATGTTCATTGTAGGATTGTTCACTATAGCAAAAAGATGGAAACAACCTAGATGCCCATCAACAGATGAATGGTTAAACAAACTATGGTACATACACACAATGGAGTACTATGCAACAATAAAGAACAATGAATCTGTGAAGCATCTCATAAGATGGATGAAACTGGAGGACATTATGCTGAGTGAAATAAGTCAATCACAAAAGGACAAATATTGTATGAGACCTCTGCTGTAAAAACTCATGAAAAGGTTTACTTAGAAAAAGAAATAATCTTTGTTGCTTATGAGGGATGGGAGGGGTAGGGGGGAAATACTAAACAGACAATAGATAAGTGGTAACTTTGGTGAAGGGTAAGAGAGCACACAGTACTGAGGAAGCCAGCACAACTTGTACAAGGAAAGGTCATGGAAGCTCCATAGACACATCCAAACTCCCTGAGGGACCAAATTGCTGGGCAGAGGGCTGTAGGGACCATGGTCTCGGGGAACATCTAGCTCAACTGGCATAACATAGTTTATAAAGAAAATGTTCTACATTCTACCTTGTTAAGTAACATCTGGGTCTTAAAAGCCTGTGAACAGCCATCTAAGATGCTCCCCTGGTCTTACCCCTTCGGGAGCAAGGGACAATGAAGAAAACACTATACAAGGGAAGGATTAGTCCAAAGGACTAATGGACCACGACTAACACGGCCTCCACCAGACTGAGTCCAGTACAACTAGATGGTGCCCAGCTACTACCACTGACTGCTCTGATAGGGATTGCAACAGAGAGTTCCAGACAGAGCTAGAGAAAAATGTAGAACAAAATTCTAACTCACAAAAAAAAAGACCGGACTTAGTGGCCTGACAGAGACTAGAGAAACCCCCAGAGTATGGTCCCTGGACACATTTTTAGCTCAGTAATCAAGTCACTCCCGAGATTCAGCCTACAGCCAAAGGTTAGATAGCCCCATAAAAGAAAAACAAAACGAGACTAATGGGTCACAGTAGCCCAGGGACAAGGACTAGAAGGCAGGAGAGGACAGGAAAGCTGGTAACCGGGAACCCAAGGTTGAGAAGGGAGAGTGTTTGACATGTCATGAGGTTGTTAACCAATGTCATAAAACAATATGTGTACTAACTGTTTAATGAGAAACTATTTGTTCTGTAAACTTTCATCTAAAGTATAATAAAAAAAAAAAAGGTGTGCTAAGTCAAAATGCACCCTTAGAGAAACAAAAGAAAAAAGGACTGTGTGATAAATTATACTTTTGTCTACTAGACGGCAGATTCGTCACACTCCAAAATGCTCAAACCGTGAGCAGAACCAGGAACAAAAGACCAGAAGTTCAAAAGGCTCACTGAAACTTCAGCACTGCGACAAAAACCTATCAGGGGCTTTGCCTTGTGCTCTTGCAGTTTGCAGGACCTGAAAGTGCCACAGTAAACAGATGTTCAAACTATGAGCTAGCAAACAGAAAACAAAGAAAGATTAGTGTGAACACACTTAACAGGAAGCAACCAGTAAACTGCACTCTTATAATGCAATTGAAAACACAAACCTCAGACAAACTTCTATGGAGAGAAGGTAAAGGTGAAACACAAGTCTCCAACAAGCTTACAAGCTTCTATAACCATGAATGAGAAAAAAATGGGAGTAGAAAACGGCTTCAATAGATTCCCACAAAGCTGCCAGAGTGTTTGAGGTGTGGTTCTTAACAGAGCCAACCTTAAAATACTCGAGGCTCGTTTTTCGGGAGCACTCACCTCAGGACCTGTCCCTAAGAGTTCAAAAAAGTGAGAGGGCACACAAAGGGCCCCTTGGCGCCTTAAACCTAAGAGCTAGTTCAGTCAGTTTACAAATAGGTCAAGTGCCTACTTTTATTTTATATATTTTATCAGATGGTTTACAATGTATTTACAATTTAGTTGGTTATTACAGTATGATAAAAATATTTGTACATAAAACTATATATACATCCATGGTTATTCCTTAAATGCCAAGAAGTAGAATTGCTAAGTTAAAAAAAAGTTGCCATAGAGTTGACTACGACTCCTGTCGACTCCATGTGTATTAGGGTAGAGCTGTGTTCCACAGGGTTTTTAATGACTGATTTTTTGGAAGTAGATTGTTAGGACTTTTTTCCAAGGCACGTTGATGGACTCAAATCTCTAAACTTTTGCTTAGCATCTGAGTGCATTAACCGTTTGCACCACCCAGGGACTCAGCTAAGTCAAAGGATATGTACATTTTTAAGGCTTTTGAGATACAGTGATGAATTGCTCTTCAGAATCTTTGTAGCAGTTACATTACACCTCCATACAGCAACCTCAGTCAGTCCTTCATTTATCACACCAATTCTTGTTCAAGTCTACACATTCTTGTCTTTAGCATCTGTTCAGTTATTTATCCATTCATCAACAATGCCTATTATGTGCCAAGCATATTACGTAGGTAATGGGGCCAAATGGTGAGCAAAACAGGATTCTCCTTCATGAACTTACAGTCAAGTAAGAGAAGTCAGACATGAAACGAGCACACAAACAGATATGTGTTTGCAAACTGTGACGAGTTCTATAGTGAAAAAGAACAGAATAGATTTAGAGCATTTATCTGGGAACTTGACTTAGCTGGCGAGTCAGGAAAGCCTCCGCTGAAGAACTGATATCTAGGTGAGATTTGAAGGAAAAGTAGGAATAAGGTTAGCAAAAAAGAAGAAAAGCTAAAGAGACTAGAAACATAGCAGACCAAGGAGGGCCAGGCTGAGCAAAGGCCTGTGGCCATGGCAGGGGCGGGTTGGGGGATGGGGAGGAGGGGGAAGGAAATATGTGTGTGAATGGCAGTGTTTCGGAACTGGAAGGTCAGTGTGGCTGGACTGCAGAGAGCAGAGGGGAAAGTAATGAGAGATGAAGTTGGAGATGTCACCATGGACTATACCAAGGGTTAACCAATTATGGCCTATGGGCCAAATCTGACCTGCTGTTTGTTTTTGTAAATAAAGTTTTATTGGAACGTAGGCACGCTCATTTGTGTTCATATTGTCTATGGCTGGTTTCATGCTACAATGGCAGAGTATAGTAGTTGTGACATTGACCGTGTGGCCTGCAAAGCCTAAATATTTACTATTATACCCTTTACAGAAAAAGTTTGCCAACCACTGGACGAGACCATGCAAGGTGCTGATATCTGTGGAGAGGTTTAGTCTTTACTCCAAGAGCAAACCAAAGTCATTGAAAAGTTGAAGGTAATAGGATGGCTTGAGGAGACTTGTGCTTTGGAATGGATTGGAGCAGGCTGGAGGGAGATTTAGGGAGACCAGTGTAGGCTATCAAGGTATTCCAGGTGGCACCTGATGGACCCTTGGAAGAGGTTAGTGGCTTTAGAGATAAAGACTGAGAGACATATGGGAAGTAAAATCAGCAATGCCTATTATATGCCAATGCCTACTATATATCATGATGGGTGAGGGAGAGATATTTCCAAAATCACCCTTAGGTTTCTGTCTAGTAGGATTGCATGAGCCGTGGTGCCCTTCACTGAAATAGGGGAAGGCTGGAAGAGGGCCAAGTTGAAGTGTGGTGGGAGATATTAGTGAATTCAGTGTGAGGTACCTTACTGATCCCAAAGGACTTTGAGTAGGCTGTTGAATAAAGTTTTCTACAGCTCAGAAGAGTGGTAAATACTTTCCATGACAATCTGGCCAAAAATATGCTTAGTATCTCTTTATATATTACCTTATTTTCTACTGGGCTTATATTTGCTGATGACTTTTCGATGCAAAGAACATTTGTTTAGTATCTATGATGTACTAAGGACTTGTGACTTATTGCGAGAACCCCTATATGAATAAGATAGATTTTATGCTCTCAAGGGCATACACATACTATAATAAGGCAGTTGTTCATAAAACCATCAGAGCTGGGCTAAAATACGCTCTGGGAGCTAATAGCAAAACAAAAACAATATGAAGAGAGCAATTAATTCAGCCAGGCTTTAGGAACCCTCAGAGGAGGTGGCATTGCAACTGTGAAGCCTAAGTGGGGTTTCAGATGTTAAACAGGGGACAGGTAACTATACTAAGAGGCAAAGAGAGCAGCATGAGCTAGGGCACTGAGCTGAGAAAGGACATCAGCTTTTTGAGAGCAGTGGTTCCTTCATCTATTCTTACTATCCGCCCCCAAGCCTAGAACAATGCTTGGCACCCTAATGTTGTGTTGGTTGACTCTAATCTCTATTTCCTGTGAGTATATAGTGCTTTGCCACCCATATTATAGATAAGAGGTCTTAGCCAACTGATCCCTTACTCCCATAGCAGAAATAATTAATTGCTTTCTCCTCTGCACTCTTATATTGCTTTATCTTTTATGCTAAAATTGCCCTCGCCACACACTATTGGGGTTAAATGCGTAAGATACAAGTCTCTCTATGTACCAGGACATGAACTTCTTGAGCATTGCTATTCCATCTTCCACATCTTTGGACCCCCAGTGCCCACCACAGTGAATAGTAACAACAGCAGCAGCAGCAGCAGCAAACGCCAGTTGAATCAAACTGAACAGAAGCCAATAACTTCTGGCTCCAGTGCTGGCAGCTTGAGTGAGCTGATGAAAAGTCCCTGACTACATGCTGGTGAGTTCTGGGAGCAAGAGCAGAAATTGAATTTGAATAATTGAATTTTAAGAAGGAGGCGTATGCTTCTGCTGTAACCTCCCCACACCAAGTAGCATAGCCTAGATGCAAGTCAAAATGCATTATGTATTTAATGTGTCTCATGAGGTTGGCATCTGAGATAATAGGAAGAGAAAGCAGAGATTATAATCAAAGTGGCAACATCTGAAGACATTTAGCCAATGGTGAAAGGTCAGGGCGTATCTGTAGCTATTTAGTCAACCTCGTGCCAGAGAAGAGTGGATATGATTGAGGGCTGAGGAAAAGGAGGTGGATGTGGACAGCTTAGAGAGGAAAGTAAGTAGCAGGGTCTCTGGGGCAGACAGTCCCTGGGGTGAGGGGGGGTGGATGTCCATTCTGGTTGTTGGTATTGATACATGGGACTTGAGCCTGAGAAGAATAAAAAATATTTTTTCCTGGGAGACTAAGAACTTCTCCTAAAGTTAGGATAGGAGGAAATGGGTTTCTGTGGAAGCAAGAGTGAATTAAGTTACCAGGAAAAAGGAGGCTCTCTAACACTTGCTATGTGTCAAACACTTTATCTTTTTTAAAGACACCCCACAATAAAGAAATATTAGGTGTCAGTATCTATCTTTTCAGGAAGAGAAAATGGTAGGGATTCAAACAAAGATTTGACCAACTCCAAAGCCCATGTTTTCATCATTACACTATCCTGCCTTCCCAAGTTCTGAGGTCCGAAAAGAAGTTGTAAAATGTTGTGGGAGATCCTCCTGCATAGATATGCGGGTGGTGGAAGTGAAGGATGATGGGTGTTGTGATGATCTGGATTCATTGTTAGAGACCAAAACCCAAAACCAAACCTGCTGCCTTCAAGTCAATTCCAACAGAGTAGAACTGCCTCATAGGTTTTCCAAGACTAATCTTTACAGGAGCAGACTGCCACATCTTTCTCCCACTGAGCAGCTGGTAAGTTTGAACCGCCAACATTTTGGTTAGCAGCTGAGTGCATAACCACTGCACCAAGTCTCCTTTCATTGTTAGAGAGGGGCAGATAAATAGCCTATATGAGTTCCGGAGGCTCCATTAGCCATGGTATTGTTATGAGTAGGTTTTAAGTTCCCCTGTGATGCCCACTGTTCTAGAACAGCTGTGGTTGCAATCTAAAGGACTTATCACTGTCCTCAGGCTCCAAACAGAGGGTAACAAATGAAGAGAGGAAGTAAAGGGAAGACGGGAAGTCTCAAGACACAGAGGACCACGAGACAGTAGTATAGTACATCCAGATTCGGAAAAGATCTTTAAGACCATTTAAGGCATTACTGTCATTTTACAGATGAGGAAATGAAGGCCTAGGGACTGGCTCCAGGAAAACTGCTTTAAAAAGACAAGTTTATCTTCATGTTCCTCCTAGTGCCTCTTTCAGCACCTTCTCAGTTCTCTGGACATTTTCACTCCCCTAAGAGCATGTGGCCCTTATTGTTTTTAATAGGAACTTTCTCTCTGCTTTCAAATCCAAGATACTTGTTAAGCTCTTAACATAGTACCCCAATTAGATTTGGGGTATAAAAAAAAAGTTATGCATTCCCCAATCGGGAGCCCTGGTGGCACAGTGGTTGAGCATACAGCTGCTAACCAAAAGATTGGCAGTTTGAATCCACCAGCTGCTCTTATAAACCCTATGCGGCAGTTCTACTCTGTCCTATAGGGTCGCTGTGAGTCAGAATCTACTCAACAGCAATGGGTTTTTTTTTTCATTCTCCATTAAAAAATAATATATTCTTGTTATAAACATTTTAGAATAAAATTAAATTAATAGAAGAAAACAGCATTTTAAGTTCCTCTACACATGGAGTCACGAGTCGGAAGCAGTTCAATGACAACGGACAACAACATCCAGAGACAGCTATTGTCATTTTAGTGAGTTTCTTTTCAGTCTTTTTTAATGCATCCTTGTTTTCATATTGCATTATAAAGATATTTGAGTAGGAGAGTTTGGAACTGAATTTTAGGCATATTGGAGAGGTGTTTGGGCCTGTCAGTGTGTATTGTGTGTGTGGGGTGGGGGGGCAAGGGATGGAAAAGGCGGAGGGAAGATGAGATTTGTGGGGACGGCAGAATGCCCAACCCAGCACCCTTGAAATCCTGTGGCCTAGGTGGCTGCCTGTAGCTCTCTGAGGGATATGGGGCTGAGTGCTGTCCTCCACAAACAAGTACACTGCTGCCCCAAGCACTTAGCATAACTCATGCCCTTGGAGTGTTATGCAGAGGCAAATGGTGTGATGGAATGGTGGCTGGATAACTGGAATGGCTGCTTGTCGTCTCCACTCATAAAAAACTGTCCAGGAAAGAGGACATCAGAAACAGAAGAAATAATCACCCAAAAGGAGCCAGATTCCTCTGGGAAGGCATTAGTGCCATCTTGTCTGGTCAAAGAGGAAGCGATTGAGAGATCAGGGCAGAGCGGCTGCGCCATCACTCTCTCAGTCCAGAAAGAACAGGCATCAAACCGGAATCCCTCAGGTGCCGGGCCAGTAAGAGGAGCATGCTTACCATCACACAGAACGCCTCAGCATTTCTCGCTGTCTCTGCTGTGTTCTTCTGTTGACAGCTATGCAGGCCTGCCACAGCAGCCAGCTGTCCCCGTCAGCCCCAGAGCTTTTCTGTCTCTCACGTTCTCTCTCTCTTCCCATCACAGAAGAGTTCTATTAACGAAAAGCCTTTGCAGTAAGGCAGTGAGGTCACGCTGGTTAAAGCCCCGTTGGCCAAAGCTGCCGGTGGCTGTCTGGGGCTCCAGACATTTTTAAGATCAAATTCAGGAGGAAGAATATCAAACAACTTTTTGAAGCTGCTGCTCCAGCTTTCTTTGGCGTGCCCGGGCTCCTCCCCACCCACAGCCCCAGGCTCCATCTGACCCAGCCTTTTATGCACTTACACTCCAGAATATTTCTAAAAATATGCATGCACTTTAACAAAAAGTCAGCTTTGCCAATGTTCCCGTGAAGGAAGCAGGCTGTGTGTGTGCTCCAAGTCCCCCTCCTTTGAGGAGAGGAGTGGGGAGGGGATGGAGAAGCTGCAGGCTGCCAGGCTGGTAGCAGCCTGGAGATTGTCAGGCCCTTCACATTCCTCTGGGCAAAATGACGCCCTCTGGTAGAGCTTCTCCTGCCCAAGGATACTTATGGGCATAGAGTGCAAGGGAGAGCCCAGGAATTCTTGGTAGACAAATCAGGGTAACAATGCTGATGCCCCCACTCACTGCTGGCATGACCTTACTTAACCTTTACGAGCCTCAGTTTCCTCAGACTAAAGGCATTTCTCTATTAGGTTTATGACAAGTAAGTTAACAACATATCCTTAAAATCTAACAGCGTGAGCATGTGGTTGATCACGGATGCAATAGCTCTTATTACCATGACCATATCTTTTTGTTTCTGGATCACCCTCCTGGTTGAGGATTCCATATGACTCAACTAGTTTTGTGCATGGGAATTCACGTATTTACGGGGCTACACGTGAGGAATGAACACATCCCAGGATCTGAGCCCTAGTTGTTCTCCAGCTCTACCAGCCAGGGACAGCCTTGCCCCCCAGCAGGGACTTGGTGCCTACAAAGAACCCTCCTCCATCTGACGGGCCAATGCCTGAACTCCTACCATTAGGAATCCCTTTCTTTGATGTACAAAACATGATCACTGTTTAAGAAAAATTTCCTCAGGGGGTGACATATTGACAAGCATTTGCCCCTTTATGTGACTGGGCAGGATGCTGAAAGATTAACGACCGGCTGGTCAAGGAGTCAGAGATTCATAGTCAAACTCAGGAGGGGCTTTCTTTGCGATCATCCAGCGTTCCTTTGACAAGGAGGAATCTGAAGCCCAGAGGCTGGTATAGAAGCTGAGAAGGTGCCGTCACATGAGGACAGAGACACATGAAGCAGAAGCAGGGCGTACTGAAGACCGACCTCACTGAATTTACAGACATGCTAAGGATCACCCGGGCCCACGTCCTCTCCCTCAGTTCAGACTAGAATTTTTATATTAACTCTAATTCTCTGGAATTATGAAAAATTCACATACCAACAGTATAGATGGAGTTTAAGCCTGTGTTAGAAATGTGCTTTGGCCACTTTCCCATGAGGTTGTTTTGTCCTTGAGTGTAATCATAGGGACCCCACAGCCAGGGCCTCGTCTGTTTCTCTCATACCCAGCCCCCTCCCCACACCACAGGCTGTCCTGGTTTGCCCGGCCTGCTACAGGGCCTAGGTTAGCCCTGACTGCCAGTTGCTTAACAAAATGACAGCATTTTCTTTTTGTCATTTTATTTTTCTTCTTTTTTTTTTAATTATTGTACTTTAGATGAAGGTTTACAGAGCAAATTAGTTTCTCATTAAATAATTACTACACATATTGTGTTTTTGCTTTATGACATTAAATACATATACGCTTTGTGACATTGGTTGCCAACCCCACGACATGTCAACACTCTCCTCTGCTCAACCTTGGGCTCCCCATTACCGGCCTTCCTGAGAATGACGGCATTTTCGGCCCAACACTCATTTTGTCCCGTGCGTATTGGCGTTACAGTGCCAGAAAGTGAGCCCTGCGAGAAGCAAACAACCTTTGGCTGGCTGCTTCAGAATGAAGATCAGATTCCCCCCACATTCCCCCTCCCTCCCCTCCCCTTTCCCCTGTGCGCCCTCCCCCTGGCCCCCGCTGGGCATTGGAGGGGAATAGAATCAGGTCGAAAGAGAAAGACAAGAGTCTTTCTAAATGGTCTTTTGAAATTAGCCCCCTGCTTGTCCACATTCCATAAATGCCCCAAGTCTGCTGGCACGTAGGAGTTAGCAAGAAAGAGAAACCAATTCAACAATACTTACATTGAGCACTTGTTTTGTGCCTGGAGCTGTGCGGGTTATTAGGTGTGGGTGCAGGTGTGGCAGTCATGGGATGTGTGATGATGGTGCAGTGGGGATTAGGGACTTAAAAGGAGGATCAAAAAGGTGCTAAACTAGTTCCTGGCTTCAGGGGACTTTCACAATAGTTGGAGTGACACTGCTTAAGCAGCACATGAAATAGCAAGAGAACAATGCAAGCCGTACATCGCAACACCGTAAATGGACCAGAGAGTGTTGCAGACCAACAGGAGTCAGCCTGGGACTGATGTAATCAGAGGTTTCCTGTAAGAAGTGGGACTGGACTGTGTAGCATGGACATTCATTAAGTGCTTCTTCAAGTCAACAAAAGGATGGATAGAATTATGGTGGATGAAGAAAAAGTATGTGTGGGCAAATGTGTAGGATGCCAGGATGAGAAAGTCCACCAGGCAAAGGCAGAATCAAACTGGCCTCTGATGGACAGCATAGAGGTAGCTGTGTCCTGGATTAGAGGGGGAGGCTCCAGAGCAGTGAGAGAGGAGACTGGATGGGGGCAGGAGGGGGATGAGTGCCAAATTCCAGGTAGGGTCATTTAGACCCGACGTGTTAGATAAGGGTAAAATAGGCCTAATTATTTAATAAATACTTATTATGCGCTTACTTGGTGCCAGGCACCGTTCTATCCATTGGGATAAAAGTAGTGATTAAGAATGTAAGTGAACTGGAAGAGAGAGTGCCCACTGGGGCAGTAGGAATCTAAAAAAAAACAGGAGGTTATGCTTCCGAGGGTGAAGACCTGGACCTGTATGGTGCTTAGTCGAGCAAAGAGGAAAGAGAGAGTCACAGAAACAGATCTTCTTAGACATAATCAGTCACCTCATGGGATTAGTTTTCCTCATGTGAAGATTTTGTGTCATAGTCTCATGGGACAACTCAGTCAATTGGCATAATATAGTTCCTAAAGTTTATGTTCTGCATCCTAGTCAGGTGAGTAGCATCTGGGGTCTTAAAAGCTTGCATGCAGCCATCTAAGATACAACTATTGGTCTCTACTTGTCTGGAGCAAAAGAGAAGGAGGAAACCCAAGACTCAGAGAAGGAACCAGTCTACAGGAATAACTGTCTACCTGAACCACTGCTTCCTTTACCTTGAAACCAGAAGAACTAGATGGTGCCTGGCTACCACTACTGAATATTCTGATCAAGACCACAACAGATGGATCCTGATAGAAAGGGAGAGAAATGTCGACCAGAATTTCAAATTTTCAAAAAATCCACACTTAATGAACCCACTGAACCAGGAGGGATCCCTATTACCCTGAGATATTCTTTAAGCCTTGAACTGAATCTCTCCCCTCAAGTCACTTTTTAGCTAAATAAAGTAATGAATATCATCCTTGAGTGCTGTGCTTTTTAAAAAAACCATCTATATGAAACCAAATGGTCCACAAATACTCTAAAGCATAGGTGAGAAGGTTGAGGAGCTGTGAGACTAGGTCAATGAGAATGGAACAACTGGAATAGAAATAATGAGAATGTTAATTCAATGTGTAGAACGTAACCAGTATCACTGAACAATATCTGTAGAAATTGATGACTGGGAACCTGTTTTACTGTGTACTCTTCCACCAAAAATACAATAAAATATTATTTTAAAAAATAATTCAAGATTAAGGTGTCATTCATTCAATCAATGTTTATTGATGATCAACTTTATGCGAAGCATCAGCAACTGTTTGTGCCTAAGTTTTAATTATCTAATTCTCTAGATGCTATAACACTTGGGGGACATGTCTCCTAATCTGCAAACGCATGTGCCTTAGCTATATTTGTATCACTAGTAACTGTGGGGGCAATGATGGTTCAGTGGTAGAATTCTTGCTTTCCTTGAGGGAGACCCAGGCTTGATTCCCAGCTAATGTGCCTCATGCACAGCCACCATCCACTGGAAGCTGTGTGTTGTTATGATGCTGAACAGGTTTCAGCAGAGTATCCAGACTAAGATGGACTAGGAACAAAGGCCTAGAGATCTACTTCTGAAAATCAGCCAATGAAAATTTGATGAATCACAACAGTCTGATCCACAACCAGTCATGGAGAAGGCATTTTGTTCCATGGTGCATGGAGTTACTAGGAGTTGGGGGCCAACTTGATGGCAGCTAACAACAAAGCAGTGCTGGATCTGTAGTTGCATTGGCTATGGGCTTGATAAATGGACATATGGGTGAAAGAAGGGATAAAGGAAGAGGGGCACCTATGAAGGCCGGAAGACTCAGGGCCACCTCCTGGAAGAGATGAGGCTTCATTAGGACACTGAAGATGGGCAAGATTTAGGGGGACGGGATGAAGGTTCTGCAAGTACAATGGAGCCACAAAGGCAGACAGGTAGCATAAATTTAGTCTTCAGAGGGGATAAACAAAGACTTGCCTGATGAATAGTGATTCCCTATCTATGACTCATGTATTCAGCAAATGTGGTCTGTATCCTGACAAGCCCTATCCCCTGAGTAGTGGCAAAGAGATGAATATTTAACCTACCTGGTTTAAAATTTGGTTCATTTTGTGAATTTAAATATTCCTTGAAGGTAATGCTTAGAATTTGAGGATAGTTGCTCAGTCTCTCCAATTCTCCTATTTCTGACCTCCACCCTGCTCTTCTCTGAACTGGTGTCTGGATGTATGGCGGGATGGGAGTGGGGGACTCACTGGGCATTATAAGGGCAAAGTGAAGAAATCTCTATGTTGTCCTCAAGGTTCTCTGATTACTGAGTGCTCTGCTGGCTTCAGCAATGATGGTGGTGTCACTGTCTTGGTTTGATCAAGCCCTTCTTAGCGGACTCTGCCCCACCTCAGCTCTGGCGAGTGTGGTGAAGCCCTCTGTCACTCTCTCTGTATGCCTCCGTCTTCCCATTAGCTAACCTGCTCTGGCCTCATCTCTACCCTTGACACTGTGTGTCTCTTGGGTGCCAACTCTGCTGCCTCTTCTGTCTCACTGGTAAAGTGATGGTGGGGTGCTATGGGAACTGCCGGGTCCCATCTATGTCGCTGAAATTCCAAGATGTCCAGAAAAGCTAAGCTCCAGAACATCTTTGTGCCTAAGCATGCTGCGTTACCGAGTCTGTGGTGATGTGGCTGTAACCCATGGGCAGCCTGTGAGGCAGCTCACTGAGCCAGGGCTCCGCACACACAACGAGCAGGCAGGGCAAGTACACACAGCCTGTGGAGCCAAAGCCAGCTTCCCTCTACTACCTCTGCCTCTCTCTCTCTCTGCCTTGGTAGATGTACATATGGGTAAAGGAAGGAATAAATGAAGGGAGGCACCTATGAGGGCTGGAGGACTCCCTGGATCCTCTGCAAAATAAGCTCCTTCTGTCACAGAGCAGCCAGCCTCCTGGCTTAGTCACTGGCCAGTGGGTGGTCTTCTCCAGGCTGTGGGAGAATTCCAAGAACTGGGACCTCTAGGCTTAATTCTTGCTGGATTAAAAAGGGACATTTAGAAAATCAGTTCTCAAGACAATGCCTTTATTGTCTGGATGCAAATTCCTGTTTTCAGTGTCAAAAGCTGCCTGTTGGCTCTTCCTTTGCATTACTTCTGTAAAAACTCCTCATCTTTCTGCAGGGAGATGGATCCCTCGGACTCCTGGAAAAGAAAAAATAAAGGACAGGTAATTGAAACACGTTGCAGGTGCTTCACAAGTTTGGACCTTCAACACAGCCCTGTGCCATTTTGCAGAAGATGAAACCAAGGCACAGGGAAGCTGGAAGAATTACTCAAGGTCACCCAGTTCCAAGGCACAGAACTGGAACTTAGGCCCAGGTCTCCGTTCTAACCACTACATCATCTAAAGTGAAGACTTTGCAATAGGGAGTCCAGGGAAGTAAGACTGGATAGGAGGAATAGGGCAGGAAACTAGGCAGAAAGATTGAGAATGGACAAGGTGGCAATTGGAGTCCAGGGAAGTCTTTCAGAAAAAAGGAGGGGCAGGACAGACGTAACGTTTAAGGACAACAGACCAGAGAGCAGGCTGTTGGTGGTTTCTCACTGTTTACCACCCAGGGGAGGCTGCAGGTTGGAGAACTCTTTCCTCCCCAGTAGGAGCCTTTTGAGTGAAGTCTCCTCCTGGGCTGGTCCCATCTCTGTGAACACCCTGCTAATGAGCAGCCCAGGCCAACCAGCAGAGCGGGTCCGACGCCCCCCAGGTCTCTTCCTGGCTCAGGCTGGCATGCACAGGGGTGGGGAGAGGAGGGTGGGGGTCTGAGAGACCCTCATGTCATCCTCAGTCTTCCTCTTGCTCAGGGATGTGGAGACAAGCACTATATAAATGCTAAACAGACGAGGTAGTGCCTGGCCCTGGGATAAACAGACCGTTCTCTCCTGCTGTCAGTCCTGTACCTTTCATGAACACAGACACATCTCCAAAGAAGGGGAAAATGTTGGTGTCGCTTCTCCATTTATTTCTGCGATTTGCTCTCAGTCTTGGTGGCAGAATGTTGTGCTTTGTTTGTCTTTTTGTGTGTGTGTTTCGGTATTATTGATTTCTTTTTTTCCAGAAGGATGTTCTAGTTTGTTATTTTAATCTGCTGTACCTCATATTCAGAAAACAAGATGCTTCTTCTGATTGTGCTTCCAAAATAATAGCAACAAAAATCATCAGTTGTGTAGTGCTCTCACAGGTACTGTGGCATAAAAAACTCACAGGACGTGGAGTCAGATGGCATGAATCTCTGTTCTGATTTCACCACCAACTAGCTGTGTGACCTTGGAGACTTGACTTGACCTCTCTGGGTCTTAGTTGTTTCATTTATGCAATGGGCATAGTCACAAATCTGTTCTCAAAGGACTGCATAAGGAGTAAGTAGGATAATTTATATGAAAACTTGAGGTACATATTGATTTTTAGATGAGAAATTTGAAGCACAGAGGAGCTAAGTGATTTGTTGTAAATGCCACAGCTTATAAGCAGCAAAGGCCATATATAAACACAAGTCTTCTGACAACAAGTGATCTATCTTTGACACCACAGCCCTGAGTGAGAGCAAAGACTTGGACAGAGGGACATGCAACCGAATGGCACAGTATATAATAATAGTTGACATTTATTAACACTTACTATGTGCCTGGCAGATCCCTGGGTGGCAGAAACAGTTTGCAAACAGCTGCAAAGCTGAAGGTTGGTGGTTTGAACCCACCTGGCAGTGCAGAGGAAGAAAGCCCTGGCAACCTGCTTCTGTAAAGATTACAGCCAAGGAAAATCCTATGGAGCAGTTCTACTCTGTAACACATACGGTCACTGTGAGTGGGAATAAACTCAACAACAATGAAATTTTTTTATATACCTGGTACTCTTCTAAGCACTTTCCTGTCCTAACTCAGTCCATACTTATAATAACACTATGGGGTTATTATTATATGTTTATCTATAGAGATTAAGTAGTTTACCCAAGATCACAAAGCAAGTAAGTAGAGGAACCGGAATCTGAACACAGACTGAAGCAGGCCCTGTGCCATTAATCACTACCCTATCCTGCCTCTCTAAAGTCACCTATGTTCTAGGGCGACTGCAGGTCAGAACAGACCTTCCCAATCAGATCCGGTGGTGATTGGGACCCAACTAGCTTCTACACAGTTGCCTTTGAGTTGATTCAGACTCATGGCAAACCCACGTGTGTCAGAGTAGAACTGTGCTCCATGCTTCCAATGGCTGTGATATCAGAAGTACGTTGCCAGGGCTTTCTTCCAAGATGCCTCTGGGTGGACTCAAACCACCAACCTTTTGATTGGCAGCTGAGTGCATTAACCGTTTGCAAAAAGAGGAGGGACTGGGGTAAGGAGCACTGGGCCATTTACCTCTGCAAATGCACATGAAGGTCTATCCTGGCGCTTACATATCTAGATCAGAATCACCCGGTGGGCTTGTCGAAGCACAGATGGTGGTCCCCACTCCCAGGATTTCTATTCTGTAGGTCTGGGTTGGGACCTGAGAATTTGCATTTCTAATAAGTTCCCAGGTGATGTGGCTGCTGCTGGTCCTAGAAAGAAGGAAATGATAAACCACAACACATCTGGGCCCCAGGCCCAGCTGTTCTATGAACTCACCCTGTGATATTCCTTTTGGGCTCAGCGTTCTCATCTAAATAAGGAAGACGTTGGTCTGGATCCTAGAAGATCTGAAAGGTTCATTCAGCGGGTCTCTATGGCAATGTTTAGGGCAGAATGGGCTGGGGTTGTCTTACCTGGGCCAGAGTCCTCCACACGGGCGCTCGCTGGGGCCAGCTGTGGGCTGAGGGCTGAGTAATAGATTCTGCATTGTGGACGAATGAGCTGTAAAGCCCCTACTGCAGATTAAGTAAACAGCCTCCACAGCCACGGCGGGACAGGCTGTGACCGTCTACCTAGCCCTCCCAGACAGAAGCTTTCCTTCAGCTGTTGTTGTTTTGTTCCGCTGCTGCCTTCTCATCGCCTTGTACCGACAATAGTCGTAAATAACTGCAGTGCTGTAGAGAAATCATTTTAACAGCAGAGGGTCAAATAAATACATTAGACCTGACAGCTTAGCTGTGCGGAGTCCATTTGTATGTGGTGACCAGCTGCTTCCTGAGACTTGCGGTGAGCCCAGAGGCCAGAAGAGGGCGCGCTGAGCCCACTTTAAGTAAGGACAACGTCTGCTCTCCCAAATCCACCCAAATGGCTGGTGCTGGGGTTTTGGCCTCCTCCAAACAAAGCTTTTAGATTCTAATTAGTGTGGAAAACAGTGGCAACACCTGCCTCCATTCCCCAACCTCTCATAAAGTAAATAATTCACTTGTAACTCAGTTAGGAGTTTAAGGATAGAATTGGGGTTAAGGTACTTAGACCTGTGTCTCATGGACCTGTGTCACCCCCAAGGGTGGCAGAGTCACCAGGTCTTAATAGAGACACCAAATACTCATACATGTGCCATCCACACATACCCTAGTCCCATCTAGACTCTCAGGCTGTCTTTTCTTGGCTCCTGGTTTTGATAGTTGTAGCTGCTGTGTAGCTCAGCTGATGTGGTTCAGTGGTAGGCTTAGCGCCTCCCATGCAGAAGACCTGGGTTCAATTCCCAGCCAATGCCCCTCATGCACAGCCATCACTCCTGTCTGCCAGTGGAGGCTTGTGTTTTGCTGTGAGGCTGAAGAGGTTTCAGCAGAGCTTTCAGACTAAGACGGTCTAGGAAGAATGGCCTGGCGAGCTACTTCTGAAAATCAGCCGGTGAAAACCCTAGAGATCACAATGGTCCGATCCAGAACACATCATGGGGATGGCTCAGGACTAGGCAGTATTTCCTTCCATTGTTCATGGCGTCACCATGAGTTGGGGACCAGTTCCACGGCAGCTAACAATAGCCACAGAGGTTCTAAGCCAGGCACCCTAATTCCAGGAGTAGGTATAGATGTGCCTCTTTCCCTTTCTGTGACTGAGAATAAAGGTGGTTTTCAGGTTGTCCACCCTTTCAGAAGGGAGGGCAATGCAGACTCAGTAACAGTCCCCCTCTGGACAAAGAAACTGCTCATCATTCAGCCTGGTGGACTCTGTCTGCAGCCCTCTGCTTCCCTCTCTTCAGGACCCAGCAGACCGTCTCTTCAGACCCTCTCTGATCTAAAGAGAGAAACCCCTGGTGAGAGAATTGAACAACAACGAGCGGACAGCAGTCTCTCAATCCCAGTGCTGACCGCGTTTGGTTCAAACCCTCAACTAGCACATAAGCTCCTGGAGGTTGGAGGTGAGGATAGCAGTGGGCAGGCGTGGTGTTTTTGTCCCCCAGGTTCCTCCCACAGAGCTGGGTCTTCAGAAGGGGACAGAAAAAAACCAAAAAACCAAACCATTACTGTTGAGTCAATTCTGACTCATAGTGACCCTATGTAAACCCTGGTGGCGTTGTGGTTAAGAGCTATGAGTTGGAACTGACTTGACAGCAACGGTTTTAGTGACCCTATAAGGGCAGAGGAGAACTGCCCCATAGGGTTTCTGAGGAGTGGCTGGGGGATTCAAACTGCTGACCTTTTGGTTAGCAGCCAAGTTCTTAACTACTAAACATACCTAAATGCTCTTAATGCTAATTGGTGGGGGCTTGATTTTCCTTTGCTGTCTTCCTAGATACCAGATTTCAAACTCCTTTTCAGCATAAAAAACAAAACCCGTTGCCACTGAGGCAATTCCAACTCATGGCGACCCCGCGTGTTTCAGAGTAGAACTTCTCCACCGGATTTTCTTCGCTGTTATCTTTAAGGAAGCAGATCGCCAGGCTTTTTTCTGTGGTGTTGCTGGGTGGGTTTGAACCACCAACATTCAGGTTAATAGTTGAACACAAACCATTTGCACCACCCAGAAACCGATCCTTGTCAGCATAGCCTCAATCTTATTCACGGCTCAAACCCTAGAAGCTAGCAGAATGCTTGTTATGTGGCTGTCCTTTAGTCAGTACCTTGACTCCAGGAGACAAATTGGAGGAACACTTGGTAGCTATCTGAGTCTGTGGTAATGAGGTGAATATCTCATGTTCTCCAAAAGGAGTTTAGAATGCAGCAGGTTACATATAAAGAAACATTTCCTGACAATAAAGTTATTAGACGCAATGGGAGCAGATTAGGTCAGACCATGCCTTTCCCTCCTTCAAACTGACAATGTTTATTGATTTCTCTGAAATGGAGTCCGTGGCAGAGTGGATGCCTATAGAACTGTCTGCCCAGCACCATTTTCCCCCTAGGATCTGACCCTTTTCCATCCACAGGCTGCAGCAGAAGAAGCCACATTAAGATACCCCTCACCCATGCCCTAGGTATATCACTCTGGTTGAGGGATTGATGTCCGACTCGAGCTGGTTCAAGTATCACAATCCCGCATGGCCACAGCAGATTGCTCCACAGTAGATGCCCGACACAACCTAGGTCTGTCAGAATTCTTCCCTGGGAATTCAGACACTGAAATTGCAAAAAAGAGGTCAGTCTCTCTTTGGGTACCTGGAATATAAGATGGAAAGCCAGGGTGTTCTTGGCAGCCTTCTAGAAGATTCCAGCTCTTCTCTGAAGCTGTCCCGGGCAGCCCAGGCAGAGTTATTTGCTTACGTAGCACTTTGCCCACTCCTCTTTCTTAGAACATGTTCGTCTGTGTGAAAGGATAGAACTGTCTTCTGCACAAGACTGTGACCTCCTCAAGGGCAGGAACCATGTTATGTTTGTTTCCACAATGCCTGACATATTTTATCTTTTTTTCCCCCAGTTGCTGTGGAGTCGATTCTGACTTATGGTGACCCCATGTGTGCAAAGTAGAACTGCTCCATAAGGTTTTCAAGGATGTGACCTTTCAGAAGCAGATCACCAGGCCTATTTTCCAAGGCACCTCTGGATGGATTCAAATAGCCAAGCTTTCAGCTAGTAGACAAGTGCTTAACACTACACAGTCTAAAGACAGAATGAGTGTTGGTGAAATGAGTACGCGGCTGCAGTCCTGCCCAGAAGCAAGGCGATAGATCCTGAAGGGGTCCTTGTGGCCAATAATTGTGTTCCCAAAGAATTTATTTACATTAAGTGGACATGAAGGCAGGGAGGAAGGATATATAACACCAACAGAGTTAACACAGAAGCATAACGAATATCTCCATCCCTTTTTCTTCTCTCTTATCCTCATTGATCTTCCGCCCCTTTCTTCAGCTCTCTTTCTCTCTCTCTTTCTCTCTCTCTCTCACACACACACACACACACACACACCTTACAACTTTTCCCTTGCTGCTCCAGCCCAAGGTTTAGGACAGGCTTACACCTCAGCATCTTCGGTGCCTCCTCCTAGCTCTGATCTCCACAGGGACCCCTTCATCTCAAAGGCACAAGAGAAAATGAAAAAGGGAGGGAAAGAAAGAGAGAGGAGGTGAGAGAGAAAGTAATATGCAACTTCAAAATTTTGTTCTTTGCCATTTAAACTTCCGGAGGCAGCAACCGTACAATTTGTATGTTTTGTATCGTGTCTGCTTCCTTGTGGGAATTTCATAAATTGATGATGATAACACATTTCTTTTAAGTGCATAGACATTCAGTCTTATTGCTTTATAAAGTCAGCTCGGGGCGCAGATGAAATGAAACTGGTGAGATTTTGCTCTGTCCATTCTGCAAACTCCATCACAGCATTTGCGCCTGCTATGCAACTTGCATTTAGAAATAGCAAGTCACATTGCAAGAGGTACCTGAGGCCAGTGCTGGGAGGTACTGGACAGTGGGTGACCCAGGGAGATTGAACAGGGTCACCTCAGGGACAGAATGGAGGGGAAAGGACTTGATTAAAGATCAGTCTAGGGAAGCAGGCCCGGCATTCTATAACCTAGACACACAATTAGAATTTTTTGAAAATTACGCAAACTTCATTTCCCTCCAGCACTATAATAAAATCTATGCAATATGTAAATAGCAGCATTTCTAATGTGGAAGCTATAACAGTCACCTGCTCTGTTTAATTATTGGAGTACAAGCATTTTTTTCCCCCCACAGCTGAATAGCTGCAGTAATAGGAATATTACACTGATGGACAAACTCACCCTCCAAGCCAATCCATTTTTGGCATTTATGCTGATTTCATTTCATAAAATACAAATGTGTGTCATTTGTAGTTCATAGAAGAAAACAGTGCATTCGGCAGTACATCATTACCTGCCTATGCAGAGTCAGTAGGACTTTGAACTTCAGACTGGGAGAAAAACCTTCAACTGTTAATAAAAGGACTCAGACCTTTTCAGACCGAGTTATAAAGCCGTAAGTCAGTTGCAAGTGTTCCCAGACAAGCTCATTTTCAGTTCTCTTGCTTACCCTCGACCCCCTCAAATAATACTTCCTCCCCTACTCACATGTGTTGTTGGGCACTGCCATTGAGTTCGGCATGAAGTCATGGCCACCCCAGTGCACAATGGAATAAAACACTGCCCAGTCCTGTGCCATCCCCATAATCAGCTGCAGATCAGACCTTCGCCATCCATAGGGTTTTTAGTGACTGATTTTTGGAAGTAGATCGCTAGACCTTTCTTCCTTGTCCATCTTTGTTTGGAAGCTCTGCTGAAACCTGCTCAGCATCAAAAGCTTTCTCTGACAGATGGGGGTGATGGCTGTGCATGGGTACATTGGCTGGTTATTGAACCTAGGTCTCCTGCATGGGAGGCAAGAATTCTACCATTGAATCACCACTGCCTCATATACAGATTAATTCTCTTTTCGAAGAAACTCCTTTATTCCTGAAGTGTAAGGGTGATTTAACTATGCTGACTGTATGCAAATGAAAGATGTAGCTGCTTCCTTTTAGTGAGGAGAGAACTAACCAGACCCTCATGGTGTCCGTTACCAGAGGAACCAGCCGTGCCTAGCCCTGCCCCTTGCCTGGCCTTTCAGCTGTCGGCCTCTCTTTGGTGGAGCAGCTCCAGGTCTCAGAGAGACGGAGCGAAAGCGATGCCTCTCACTTGTTGAGTACCTTAAAATATTGCCATTGATTCCCAGATTTTGTGTAGCAACAGTGTTCCTGTAAAATGAACGCCAGTGGATCAACAGGACAATGTGCATGTATTGTTCATCAATGGAATGAAGTTGCATCATGGCTGGGCTTGGGGGGTGTGTACATTCACTTGTCAAATAAGATCCTGCATGCCAGTGAGCTTTACAAACCCTGCAGTGCTTTGTAAACTATAAAATGATACACATGCAGGGGCTTGCCATTATCAGGGTTGCGATTATGAATCCCTGAAGGGCTAAGCATTGCAGCAGACAGACCCGGGTGCTCTCAGATGGAGCACGCTGGGCTCGAAATCAGAATGCGCTTGAGATTTACTGATTTTATTATGGGGTTGGAGCCTGAGGGGGATCGTTTATGACTGCCATTAATATCTTACTTAGAAATGCACGCCCGGTGGCCTGCCATCTAGTGGCCGGCGGATAAACTTGCAATTCCCTCAAGTCCCTGGGAAGAGACTTACAGATTGTCCCCGAGAAGGGCTGCTGTCGTGAAACGGGTGGTGGGTGTAGTGAGTGAAAGAGAGTGACTGTGGTGGCTGTCTCCGCTGCCCCGAGGGCTGACCTCAGGCACCGCTGTCGCTGTAACTGGCATCTCCACTATGTAAACATTTTGGGCCCTGTGGGCCGTTTAGACATTAAGTAAGAGTAACAACAGATATGACCCAGATGATGATGGTAATATTAAGAAGCATAAACGATTATAGTCATAATAACAGATTGCTCCCGCTGGTTCCTTCTGGGCTCTGACTAGAAAGCACACGAAGAGCTGGAGAGGGAGTGGCGGAAGCCCAGGAGAATGTACAAAGCGTAGGCAATTCCCCCCTCCTCAAAGCCAGGTGAGTTGGCCGAATTACATTGCTGCCTTTGGAACCTCTGGAGCTCTGGAAGACAGAGGATCACCCTCAGGGACCTTTCAGTTTATCCAGGCAGATGGTGCCCTGCCCTACTGGCCAGGCACTGCCTTCTCCCCCTTGCTGTGTACTAGCAAGTACAGCTCATATGTGCTTCCAAGCAGGAACCCACATAACCTGTGAAAGAAAACAACAACAAATACAAATACATCACTTCTTAAATTTTTAAATACGTCTTTAAATTAACAATTAAGTCATTTCTAAATTAATTTGAAGTCACCGATAAGAGCTAACCTTCACTGAATACTTACTGTGTGCTAGGCACCGTACGTGCACCATACCAGGCAAATCTCACAATGATGGTATGATGTCAGTAGAGTTACTATCCCCACGTTACAGGTGGAGAAATAAGGGCTTAGAGAGGTTAAGTAATTTGGTGAAGATCACATAGTAAGTGATGAAGCCAAGATTCAAACCCAGGGTGCACACACTGAGGTATCACATATACCTTACTCTTTGTACCTTATAAAAACCAGTTGCCATTGAGTCAGTTTCGACTCATGGCAACCCTATATGTATCCCAGTAGAACTGTGCTCCACAGTGTTTTTAACGGTCGGAAATAGATAGCCAGGACTCTCTTCTGAGGCACCTCTGGGTGAACTCGAACCTAGAACCTTTTGGATAGCAGCTGAGCACACTAACTGTTTATACCACCCGAGGACTCCTTTATATCTTATAGACTTTGGTTATCTTGTACCAACCACCGACGATCAGAACCTTAGTGTAGAAAAGGACTTTAAATGTCTCCTCTTTCAATTACTTATCCCAAGACAGGGGTTTCTGCTATCACAGTGCTTCCCAGACTCCGGTTGTATTAAAGTCATTTAAGCACAAAAACAAAAACAAATGGAAAACCAAGTTCCCGAAACCACCCCAGCATCAGCGCCACGTACACCTTCCCTCACATTCTGATGCAGCAGTTCTGCACTGTGGCCTGGACAGCGGTATGACAAAGCTTTCCAGGTGTGTTCCCGGTGCAGCCAGGCTGGAAACCCGTCCTGCACAGCAGCTCTAGAGCGCTGTGGAGAGGAAGGAGCAATGAAAGGTTTCAGGCAGAGACAGAGGGAGCTGGGCTTGAATTATCTAGAGACATGGAGGAGGAAAGTTAAGAGGGCACAAGGTTGTGCAAGATGCTGGCTCTGGGAAACTGTCAGGTCTGTTTGTTAAAGGGGAATGCAGAATATTAACATAGGTCTCCTTAAAATGAAAAAAACAAAAAAACAAGCAGAGATGATGTAAGAGCCGGCACTTTGCTTGTCTTCGGCATGCTGCCTAAGCTATAGGTTTGTTGCTCAGGCCACAGTGAAGGAAAACCCTTAACTGATCAGGTATCCTGCGTCCAGGTTTACTTGCTGGCAGGAGCAGCTGCGGCACAGTGCTCATCACACAGCCCTTCTCTCACTTGCTGCTCTCCTGGGCACAGAGAACTGCGGCTGCTCTGCGGGGGCTCGGTGGAATGCTAGAAAAACACAGGCAGTGGGGAGGTGCCCACACTGGGGGTGGCTGTCCGAGCCACATGCTTGTGATCCCAGAAATGTGCTACCAGGGATGGGATGCCTTATGGCTGAGGGTCACTGACTCCCGGGGAATGTGCACGGAAGCTGACATCCAGTGACCTCTGATCACACCTGGTGCCTGGGAAGTGATGCTGGCTTCCTGCATAGCCTCTGGCTTTCTAGAGGTGAACTCGTGATTACCTGATGACTTGGGTGTCTGTCTGGAGCTATAGTCTTTGCTTTCCACTAAAGTGAAAACATTTATCTGACCAAATGAAGCCACCCTAAACTGTTCTAAAGGCAAATGTCCTTTAGCTATTTTGTGTCTGATGTTTGTCTTCCTGTCTCTTATCTGAGGACTTTGTGGATTTCCGAATAATCAGTGTAAGAGGCTGAAAGGAAGTTAGCAGGAGTTACCCATAAGGGCTACATCAAAAAAATAAAAAAGGAGAAGAAGTAAAGAAAAGCAGCCCACCATTCAGTGAAAATCTACATGCCCAGTCCTGCATTAGGTACTATGAGAATATAGAAAACAAAGGTCAGGTGCAACTTTTAAGGACCTCACAGATTTTTGAGGAGTTAACCCAGCAAGGAGGCTAAAAGCATTTTTAATAAAAAGTAGATAGAGAGATAGATGCCACTGAGTCTGCCGTGACTCATGGCGACCCCACATAGAGCAGAACGAAGTGTTGCCAGGTCCTACGTCATTCTGATGATCACCAACATGTCTGAGTTCATTGTTAAGGCTATTGTGCCAATCCACCTCCCCGAAGGTCTCCCTCACCCTTACTGGCCCTCTACTTCACCAAACACAATATCTTCCTCCAGCGACTGATCCCTCAGGATTATGTACCCGAAATAAGGAGTCAGACAATATTCTGTGATCCATAGAGTTTTTACTGGCTAATTTTCAGAAGTAGATCATCAGGCCTTTCTTCCTAGTCTGTCTTAGTCTGGAAGCACTGTTGAAACCTGTCCACTATGGGTGACTGCTGGTATTTGAAATGCCGGTGGCATAGCTTCCAGCATCACAGCCAACAGGCAAGCCACCATCGCACAACAAACTGACAGATGAGTGGTGGAGAATCAAAAGTACCTGGATTTCAACTGTAGCTCTGCCTCGTACTCACTGTGTGACTAGTTACTTGTTCACGCTGAACTTCATCTTTCTCATTTGTAAACTGGGAATAATAAAGATATCTTCTTCATGAGAATGTGGTGAAGACCACATGAAGAATGTTAGTGTAATCAGCATGGCAACCTCAAATAAGCAATATAGCAAATGGTTATGAATATGGGCTTTTAATTTGACTGTGTGAACATGAATATCTGCCCATGTAATAAACTATTATTAAAAAGTTGAAAAAAATATTAAACTAGTAAACTATTTTCAATTCATATCACAAAATATTGACTTACCAGGTATATCAAAAATTCTCACAATTAATATAGTTCACTCTATATAAAATCATGGGAAGGATATGAATAGAGAGTTTCAACACACATGCAAAGAAATATAAATAGTTCCCTTGAACATTGGAAAAGATAACCAATTTATTGATAATAAGATAAATCCAAGGTAATACTAAATTGATATTTGTTTCGAATAGTCTGACCAAGGATATACTGTGTTAGGCAGGGGTGTGGGAAGCAGCTCCATCATGCAGTGCTGGTAAGCAATTTGACAAAATATGTGAATTACAAATGTCCATATCCTTGACTCAGCATTCGTATTTCTAGGAACTTATTCTACGCTGTGTTCACACATATGGGAAATGATGTATCTGTAAGGCAACATTGTCCATATCAAAAGATTGCAAGCAATTTGAATGGTCTTTAGGAGTGATTCTTTAAATAAATTACAGTACATCTGTATAATGCAATACAAGGTAGCTGTAAATAGATTGTCAAGGATCCTTATAAGCTCATCCAAGATACACTAAGGAAAAAATAAATTACAAGTGTGTGTGTGTGTGTTTTATTATATATGTTACCTTTTGTGTAAAAAAAGTTTGTTTTTCTTTTTTGCATAGAATATTTGAAATATAGTTAAGAAACTAGTAGCATTTGTGTCTCCAAGGAGAGATACAGACAGGGTGGCTAACAGAAAGAGTTGGGAAGGAGAACTTTATCATATATTTTTTTAATTTTGCAAAAGCATGGTTTTTGAAGTTGAAAGAAATAGCTGTCAGAGAAATACTATGTTTTCCCTTTGGAAAGATCTCCATGAACATCATAGAATATGTACCCATTCATTTAATAACCATTCACAGAGGCCTGCTCTGTGCCAGGCCTTACTCTGGTGCTGCTCGACGGGCCCTAACACCTAAGGTGAAGCTGGCACTTTCAACATGCCAGACCATATTAAAATTGTTCTGTTTATAGGGCTCACTGAAACTCTGCAACAACCCTGTGGATGTGTACTATCATCCCACTTAGGGTCCAGAGCTAAAAGGAACTTGCCCAAAACCAAACAGGTGGTAAGTAGCCAAACTGCCTTTGAAGCCAAGTAATGTCTCTCTGGTGCTCCTGGTTAACACCAGGACTGGCTACAGGATTTGCAGAGACCAGTGAAAAGTGAAAATGCAAGGTCCTTTGTTCAAACGCTACCTAAGCATTTCACGATGGCAACAGCAAAGCGTTAAACCAAGTGTGGGGCTCTTCTGCTCTCACGGAGCTTAACTTCTAGTTGTAGGGGTACAGGCAGGTGATATATTAGTAAATAAACAGGACAGATCAGTAGACGCTGGGAAGAAAATAACACAGTGCAGTATGACAAAAAGTGCCTGAAGGATGGGCAGTTCTGCTGTTTGACTTCGTTTAACCCAGTGTTTTCCAAATTCATCTGACTATGGAATCTTTTCATTTAATTTAATATTTTTATTTTTTCTCCTTATACTTTCACCATTCTGTGGAACTAGTGTTTTGATGAACTCATTTTGGGCAACTCTCATCTGGGTGAATCCCCTTATTCTACAGATGAAGAAACAGAGGCCCAGCCAGGTGAGGAGCTGGTCAGTGTTGCATATGGCTGGTCGGGGCAGAAACCACAGCCAGTGGACCCTGGGTTCTCATCAACAGTTTTCCTTAATGTGCAAGGGGGTAACTGAGGCATTGCTAACTTAGTCCATACTTATCCGTGCCTTTCAGCAGTCAGAGAGACCTCACAACGATCCAGGTAGTGTCTGGTTGTGCTTTTAGGTGGTATGAAGTTTATTTCTTATTGCCCACTCACTGCAGAATATTCCTTTCACAAAACGTCATCTGGTAAGAACTTTTCCTTTTAAAGCCTTCTCTTCCTCCTCCTTCTCAATTCCAGGCCACACATGTAGTATTATTTTCTGGAATGCAAGTCAATGCTATACTTGATACCATCTTAAGAACTAAAGGATTTACTTCCAAAATAATAGGCTCCATTAAGCAGCGAATGTATCTGTTAAGGAAAGTGTGCAATCTTTGCATCTAAAACTAGTGGATTTTGTCTTGTTTCCTCTGTGTGTGTGTGTGTGTGTGTGTGTGTGTGTGTGTGTGTGTTTTGCGGTGGAGAACAGAAATACAGGCAAATGTTTACTGAATACTTAAATCTGTTCTTTGTTAAAAGGACACACTCTGAAATTGTGCCACAGGCTCTTTAGGTCGTTGTGGTAGTGACATTTGAAAAATATTTGTCTTTACGTTAAATTGTGGTGTAGATAAAATGCCTTCAGATTAAGTCCTCTTCACAGCCTTTTGCTGGGTAAACTTACTGCATTTAGATCGCTTGTTTTTGTTTTTGCTTTTTCAACAAAACCGTGATTTTCTTAACTTTATTTTATGAATTTCCTTTTTTTTTTTTTTTTTTACATTGACCAAGTCAACCAGCTGTCTTGGATTCATGTGAACTCAGGGTCAAAGTGCTGTTGCAGCTGAAGAATTGTAGAGATTAAGTCTGAAAATGGCCAGGAAAGGAGTAAGCACCTAAGCCTGAACCCGTGCTTGGGAGGCTAAAACTGATCAATTTCCCGGGCCCTAATTAAAACAAGCCGCCAAACACAACAGCAGCAGAAAATCCAGGGCTTTTCCCGGTGATGAATGTGACCAGCCTGCAAATTTCTCCTTGCTGTGAACAGAGATCTCGCGTGCAGCACCAGTTAAACAGAAAGCAAGCGTGCGGGCAATTTTGTTTGGTAATATGTGTGTATCTCCTGGCTGCCTAGACCCCGCCCCACCCTACCTTGGTTCCGGAGCACAGGACCCCACTGAGATTACACCGATGAAACTAAAGAGAAAAGTTCTTCTTTCTCGTGTGTCTCCTGGATATTGAAGGGATAAACAAATATGGCAGGGTATCTAATTTTTTATATTATTCGTGTTGTGAAAATCTGCATGTAAACCATCTGCTTGTAAATTCATTCCTAGTTTTTCATCAATTAGCACTGTAATTTCAGATGCAATGTAGGTTAACTTCTGATTGATCTTCAATTAACACTGGTTCTTAACCATTTACTTTAATTTCAAATTCATTTTCCCCTACCAGAAATACAGAGACCTTCCTGCTTTTGAAATGCTGATATCAGCTCAGGATGAAAGAAGCCACCTTCTTCCTGTCCTCCCTTTATCCCTGAGTTAATACGTGCTCAGGTAATGCAAACTCAGTATAATTTTGTTTTCCAAAAGAGCATCCGGAAAATTGCTGACCTCATCAATGCAAGTGTGGTTTTTCTTGCTTTACTTATCTAGAATTGAGAATTGAGAATTTTCACAAAAGAAGTCGCAAAATGACTCCCAGAAAGCCCAAAAAGTCACTCATAACACTGAAAGGATTTGGGGACTGAGCACTATCACTTGGCTGCTTGCCTAGGACATGAACTCTCAGGGTTTAGAGGCCCTTAGATGTCCCCAGGCCATGCCCACCCACTGCAGGAAAGCCCACCACAGTGCCCTTCCAGATGGTCAGCCAGCTTTTCCTTGCTGACACCATTGAATGAAAGGACAGAATCCCCTTGACATGGACCTCCTACCACTAAGAATGAAGAATTAGGAGGGGAGTGCATCCTTTGGTCCCAGGATCCCTCCACTGAGAAGCTCCTAATCCATGGGAAGATTGATTACAAGGACCTTCCCTGAGAGCCAACAGAGACAGAAAGCCTTCCCCTGGAGCTGGCACTCTGAGTTCTGACTTCTAGCCTCCTAGACTGTGAGAGAATAAATTTCTGTTTGTTAAAGCCATCCATTTGTGGTATTTCTGTTATAGCAGCACTAGATGACTAAGACAGGCTGTTACAGTGAAATTCTGGCAGCTGAACACTGTCTAACAATTGTTATAATTCAGATCCTTCTTTTGTAATCTAGAATGGTGCACAATGTTATTGATAATTTCTCTATGGCATTTGATAGTGTGCATATCAATGTGATATGCTCTTCTGCTTTCCTTTCATAAATTTGATTCATAAAAGATTTGTTATATCTTTAAGTGTGTAATTTTACTGCATAGGGGACTGTTTTTTCCCCCAGAGAAATATATAAATGATTTTACAGTGGTAATAATTAAGAGAATAGGATTTACTTAATCATTTCCGGTATGGCCAGCTAAGCTTTTTGTATCATTAAGCAAGGATAGTTTTTTATGAAAAAACATATAACTTGTTTCTCCTTATTATCTTTTTGTTTCTTATTACATGCATCACTGCTTCTCTTATTAGCATACTCTGTTGAAAGTAGAACAACAAGGGTCACTGTACTAGTTAGGTCAAGTAGTGCTAAATAAACAATTCCAAAATCTCAGTGGCCTAAGACAATAAAAGTTCATTTCTCACTCATGTCAAAGTGCAATGTACATGTTCCACCCTGGATGGTGTCCCATATTATAATTCCACTGTCCTCTAGAGACTTGAAATCTTCTTCATTCAGCTGGTTAGTGAGAAAAAAAGAGTTAAAGATTAAGTGTGGGAGGTTCTTTTGGGTCAGGCCTAAAAGTGGCATATGTTATTTCATACACTTGTACACTATGTGGGATAGAACTCAGTCACTAACCGTACGTAATTGTATGGCAATCAGGGAAATTTCGTTGAGCCATGGGCCTAGGAAGAAGAAACAGGATTGGTGAGCCACAACAGGTCTCTGCCACTGCTGCTGTAAGCATTTAGTTTGCTTCTCTGTCCTAAGGACTTTTAAGAATAACCCATAAATCATTGCCGTTGAGTCGATTGTGACTCATCATCACCCTATAGAACAGAGTAGAACTGCCCCATAGAGTTTCCAAGGAGAAGCTGGTGGATTCGAACTGCTGATGTTTTGGTTAGCAGTTGAGCTCTTAACCACTGTGCCACCAGGGCTAAGGTAGTTTCTAAAATTTCTAGTGCATGGGTGCTTCTAGACCTCACTGGAAAATAAATGAAGAGGAATATAAAGCTCTTGTTAAGCGCTCTGAATTCCGGGGTGTTCACATTGCTGAGTGCATGAGACCTTCAGTCTGCAAAGACCCCGAGAGAGAGGTCTCTCTCAGTCAAGGAGGAGTACAACAGCTATGGTAAATGTTCCTATGACTTGCCTTATGGAGATTCTCCAACTGCAAACTGTCTATTTCCAGAAAAAAAATCTCATCATCTAGTCTCTGCTACTCCAACACCCTGCTGTACAACAGAGAAAATCACTTGAGGTTAAAACTTGGTGGTGTTAGGTTTATTTCTCTTTCCCTCAAAAGAGCTGTGGGGGAAGGAGAGACTGATGGTTCAGTGGTAGAATTCCTGCCTTCCATGCGGGAGAACTTGGTTCATTTCTCAGCCAGTGCACTTTAAGTGTAGCCACCACCACCTGTCTGTCAGTGGAGGCTTGCGTGTTGCTATGATGCTGAACAGGGTTTGGTGGAGCTTCCAAACTAAGAGACTAGGAAGAAAGGCCTGGCGATCTACTTCTGAAAATCAGTCGATGAAAACCCTATGGATCACATCAGATGTGCATGGGGCCACCCTGAGTCGGGGGTGGACTGGAAGCAGCTAACAAAGAACTGCACGGGACCACAAGGGCCACTAGAAGGCGAAGCAAAAACCTTGAAGAAAATCACCCCCAAAGTGCCAGTGACACGGTGGTAGTCAGGGGTGCTGTGAGTGGTGGCAAATATATGAGGACGCGGTAGCCTTGCCACTCCTGAGGAGACCGGTCTCACTGAGAAGAGGGATCGACAGCCTTCTTAAAGAAGCCTCAAAGGCCCATGGACTTGGGCTGGAAGCCCCACTCACTCTCAGTCACACGGAGTACGGTCCTCACAGTGACGAGTTGTCTTAATGGGTAAATTA
This sequence comes from Trichechus manatus latirostris, assembly GCF_000243295.1. Lineage (NCBI taxonomy): Eukaryota > Metazoa > Chordata > Mammalia > Sirenia > Trichechidae > Trichechus > Trichechus manatus. Next base: position 5,226,793 of record NW_004443971.1, read on the forward strand.
CTAACATTTTATGGGAAGAATCTGTTTCATCTCTTTGACTAGCTTGCTAAATTGTGGAGACATCTTCTTTTCTGATTGTTAGTTTTCCATTTCCGACATATATAAAACTGGTTGCCATCCAGTTGATTCTGACTCATAGTGACCCTATAGGACAGAGTAGAACTGCCCCATAGGGTTTCCAAGGAGCAGCTGGTGGATTGGAACTGCCGACCTCTCGGTTAGCAGCTGTAGGTCTTAACTACTGTGCCACTGGGGCTCCAGCATATTGTAAGGGGCTATAAATAATCTGAATAGCAGCTGATGCTCTTTAAAAATTAGACATAACCGATACACCAGCTTCCTTTTCCTCAAGTCAACTTCCTCGCCGGTAGATTAGCTACTTGTTTCTTCCTAACATTTGGTGGGTAGGTGTGTTGCTGTAATGTCATATCTTCTGGGCTGAGGATGAGTGATTCTTACTCTATAATTTATAAAACATGCAGCTAGCATGTTAGTTACAGTTAAGTCATTTCCATGTCATCTACAGGGCCATGCACCAGTTGGGTAGTCAATTATGGTAAATGTCACTATGATGACCTTGCCCTGTGGAGAACCTCTACCTACAAACTATTTCCAGAACTAGAGAATTTTATCATCTAGTGTCTGCTATTCCATTACCCTAGCACTATTAATCCAAGTGAGAATGATGCATTAACTTTTGATTATCAACATATAACTTGCAGATAACCTTATACCTTAATGCCTTGAATAACTTCTACTTATTGTCAAGAATATTCTTTGGTGGTCTTAAAAACTTGCAAGTGACCATGTAAGATACAGTTATTGTTTTCTATTCATCTGGATCCAAAGAGAAAGAAGGAAACCAAAGACTCAAAGAAGAAGCTAGTCTACAGGACTAATAGTCTTCATGAACCATGGCCTCATCTACCTTAAGACGAAAAGAACTAGATGGTGCCCGGCTGACACTATCGACCATTTTAATCAGGGCCACAATAGAAAGACTGTGATAGAATGGGAGAAAAATGTGGAACAGAACCTCAAATTCCTTAAAAAAAAAGACTTATGGACCAGTTGGGACTGGAGAACTCTTCAAGATTGTTGCCCTGAGATACTCTTTAAACCTTGAAGAAAAACTAGCCTCTGAGGTCACCTTTTAGCTAAATAACAGATTGACTCACAAAGTAAAGAATATCGCTTGTAAGTAATGTGTTCCTTTAAAAAACCATCCATATGAAACCAAATAGTCAGCAATTACCAGAAAACAAAGATGAGAATATAAAGAAGGGAAACCAGATTAATAGAAACTGCGAATGTTAGGGTTTTGTGTCGCTTGGCTGGGCCGTGATTCTCAGTGGTTTGGCAGTTATGATGTAGTTTGGCAGTTGTATAATGATGTAATCACTTCCATAAGGAGATCTGATATAACAATGTGATCACCTCCATGGTGGGATCTGCTGTGAGTAGCCAATCAGTTGAAAGGGAGTTTCCTTGGGGAAGTGGCCGGCATCCAATATAGGCAGACTTTCTAGCAAGGCTCACTGGCTTTTGCTCTCTCTGGCTCCTGCAGCTGGCTCCTGTTCATTTAACCTCCTCTGGTTTTGGGGACTTGAGCTAGCAGCTAACCTGCCAACCTTGGAATTTGTTAACCTCTGTGGTCTGGATATTGGGTTTGCCAGGCCCTGCAGCTGTGAGAACCAGAAGCCTCCAGCCACAGACTTGGGACTTACCTCTACAACTGTGTTAGCCATTTCCTTGATATAAATCCCTCTCTCTATCTTTCTCTACACACACACACACACACACACATATAGATGCTTCACTGATTTTGCTTCTCTAGAGAACCCAGGCTAAAACAGAAATAGAACAACCAGAATGGAAGTATTGAGAATGTTCACACATTGTGAAGGATGTAACCAATGTCACTAAACAATTTGTGTAAAAATTGTTTAATGGAAACCTAAACTGCTGTGTAATCCTTCACCGGAAACACAATAAAATATTATTTAAAAAAGAATATTCCTCTGGGATATGGGACTTTTACCTTTACTTTACTTTCCTCCACTACCCTCTCAGCAGACTCTCATTGGGACTAATTTTGAATACGCTTAAGCTAAAGTGAAACAGAATCAGAAGGAGAACATGCTGCTAAAAGAATATACAGTATTACATTGCCTCACTTACCTGAAAGTGTATTTTAAGGGTTCCCCAAATAAGTCCCTTTTTTGAGGCCAGAGTCTTGAAATGACTTTTTCTTCATTTAGATGCCAGATTATTTATTCTTAAATACACCAGAGCTTGTAGATTTTTAACTTATAATGACAATACTTGCCAGCATTTAATGAGTCTTTACTACATGCCAAGAACTGTTTTACGTCCTTACCTGCTTAATTTCATTTAATCGTCACAATAACCTTAAGAAAAAGGTACTATTCTAATCAATATTTTAAATGAAGAAACTGAGGCATAAAGAGATTCAACTACAGTTGTTCGTAACTTATGATGTATTCAAGGACGAAGAACAGCACTTACAACCATCTGTTTTTTTTTTCCTACCTCCCAATATAAGAGCTTGATTCAGCCTATAGATCAAGGTACAATTGCCACTTTCAAGGCATACACCTATGGACTACATTTGCTCAGGCAATAGCTGCAACAGATGGAGGTGTGGTAACATTATGCAATTTCTGGAAGAATTATAATATTCTTCAGTGTATCTGGAACATTGCATTTTCCAGGGAGGAGGTAATGGGAAAACGCATGCAGAGGATTTAGAGAAAGTTGCTGAGTTATATAAACAGGCTCCAAGCATTTGATCAGGATAATATGATGGAAGAGATTGGTGGAAAAATCATCCTTATGGCAAGAACATTCCATTTAGAACTTGATATTGCCGATGTGGAACAGCTCATAGATTATAAAGAAGGGGAATTGACAGATCAGGATTTAATGGGTTTTGAAGAGGAAAGAAATGTTGAAGAATAGAGAAGTTAAAAAAAATTTACAGTGAAAGGATTAGCTGGAGTTTTTTCTAAACTAAATCAGGGGCTGCACTTGCTTGAAAACATGGACCCAAACTTTTGTTAAAGTTGATAGGCAGATTTGGGAAACAGTGAGATGTCACCATGAAATATATGTAGAAAAAAGAGAAGGACCATCTAGACAATTCTCACTAATTTTCTGGCTAGAAACACCATCCCCATTCCCAGGGATAATCCAGATGATCCAGAACGTTCCACAAGTGGAGTTATGACCACACTTGACAAAATGCCAGTGTTGTCCAACTCTTCATTGGTCAAGTAAATTTTTATGATTTGTAAATTTTTTATGTATGTGTATGTATGCATTAAAATATATCTGTAAGTTTATATGTAATGTTTCCAACCCCAAAAGACAAATAAAGATTGGATGTATAAAGATACTGATAGTAAAAGGCAATAATAATGAAAATTAAGGGAAAAAAAAAAGATATTGAACATATGTAAGACCCGACTTACAACAGAGTTGTTGGGAAAGAACCCCGTCATAAGATGAGGGCCACCTGTATTAGAGTGTTGTTATTTGAATTTAGGTATATACGTTAATTTTGATTTGGAAAGATGTGGCTGGATTGTAGGGATATAATTTAAAAGAATTCGTGCAATTCTTGGCCTGGATTCCTAGCACACGAATACCTAGTCACACCTCCTAAGGATAATGACGAATTCCAGGTGGCCATTTCTCTCTAGGGCATCCTAGCATATCTGTCCGTGCTGGAACCTGCCATCAAAATGAATGGTCTTCCCTGACCAAAAGAGGACGCAGCACTTTTTCAGAATTCATGGGCTGCCAGGACAATGTTCATCCATCTTCACTATCAGCATCGTTCTCATCCTGTCTGGAGCTTGAGGGCTGTAACCTGGACTAGTGACTCTTGCTTCTCCTCTTCAGTGGAAGGGGGTAGGAAGATTAGGAGAGGTGTTAAGGCTTGCTCATGTTATACTTGTATCTAGTCAATCTATGTTTCCTGTGAAATGGCCCATTTGGTTAAAAGAAAATCCCTGCTCTTAGTTCCCCCGTTAGCATTTGGATATTAATCTTTAACTGTCTTTAAGTAAAACAAAATGTCATTTACACAATGACCTCAGCTCACTGAAATGTAGCCAAGAATGAGAAAGCAAGTAAATGAGACCCCTTCAATAAGAAAAGCAATGCCTTTCATGAATTCAACAGTTAAAAGGGAGAAGATTATTTAGGAAAAGCACTACTTTTCTATGAATAAAGTAGTTCCAAGAAGGTTGTAGGGAACTGGCCAGCTCGTCTCCCTTGGGACGAGCAGTTGACTTGGGTGACAGGGATGAAGGGTTCTACTCTCGAAGAGCTAGCTTTCCGTGTTCATTTTCCAAAACCATTGCCTTTTTTTAAATTGTGGTAAAAATATGCACAACAAAACATTTGCCAATTCAAGAATTTCTACATAAATAATTCAGTGACTTTGATTACATTCTTAATGTTGTGCAACCATTATCACTAACCTTTTCCAAATTATTCCATCACCATGAACATAAACTCAATGCCCACTAAGCAAAAACTCTCCCTTTTCCCTTCCCTCCCATCACTGGTAACCTCTAATATTCTTTGGTTTCTATATCTTCGCTTATTTCATATAAGTGAGATCGTACAGTATTTGTCTTCTCCTGATTGGTTTATTTAGCTCAGCATAATGTTTTCAGGTTCTTCCATGTTGTGTCGTGCATCAGGACTTCATTGGTCTTTATGGCTGAGTAGTGTTCCATTGTATTATATACTACGTTTTGTGTATTAATTCATCTGTTGATGGACATTTCGGTTGTTCCCACCTTTTGGCTATTGTGAAAAGTGCTGCAGTGAACACTGGTGCAGGTTTCTGTTTGTGTTCCTGTTTTCATTACTTCTGGGCTATGTACCTATGATTGGTATTGTTGGGTCATATGGTAGATCTATGTCAAAAATTTTGCCTTTTGAAGGGTCATGGAAGCTCCATAGACACATCCAAACTCCCTGAGGGACGGAATTGCTGGGAAGAGGGCTGTGGGGACCATGGTCTCGTTGAACATCTAGCTCAACTGGCATAACGCGGTTTATAAAGACAATGTTCTACATTCTACCTTGGTGAGTAGTGTCTGGGGTCTTAAAAGCCTGTGAGCAGCCATCTAAGATACTCCACTGGTCTCACCTCTTTGGGAGCAAGGGAGAATGAAGAGAACAGGATACAAGGAAAAGATTAGTCCAAGGACTAATGGACCACAGCTACCAAGGCCTCCACC
>NW_004443971.1:5232174-5238002 GCF_000243295.1 Trichechus manatus latirostris
AGTGGTGAAGTCATTTCCGAGGTTCACCATTCAGCCAGGGATTGGACAGCCCCATAAAACAAACCAGGACTAATGAGGCGCAGCAGTCCAGGGACAAGGACTAGAAGGCAGAAGGGGACAGGAAAGCTGGTGATAGGGAACCCAAGGTTGAGTAAGGACAGTGCTGACATGTAGCGGGGTTGTTAACCATTGTCATAGGGCAACATGTGTACTAACTGTTTAATGAGAAATTATTTTGTTCTGTAAACCTTCGTCTAAAGTGAGAATAGCAGCACAACTGGAAGAATGTAATCGATGTCACTGAATTGTGCGTGTAGAAATTTTTGAAATGGTGTATTTTTGGTTATGTATATTTTCACCCAAAAACAAAACGGTCGAGAAAGGAGAGGGTTGACATGTAGACGGGTTGTTAACCAATCTCGGAAAACAATATGTGTACTGACTGTTTAATGAGAAACTATTTGTTCTGTAAACCTTCACCTAAAGTACAACAAAAAAAAAATTTAAAAATTGCCTTTTAACTTGTTTAAAATTGTCTAATTGTCCCTCAGATCCTCTGTGTTAGAGGCCAGTATTAGAGAAACCTGCAGTATTTGCCCTTCCTCCAACAAATGATTCAGTTATAGTACTAAATCTCTCCTTCTTTTTTACTCACCTATGAATGGACCTCTATTTTCCCCTTTTTCTGCCAATACATTTTTTTCCCTTATAGGTATATGTATGTTCACTTCTCAGTTTGACTTGAAACAGTTCACCATATTTCCTGTCTCTATGAGGCAGCCAGAGTGAGTAAGAAATGAATTTACTGGGGTTTAGTCTTGAAATTTGCTAGGGGTTGGGTTAGGAAATCTAGATTTAGGTATTCTACAATGCATATCTTTACATTGAATAATTACGCTGACAGAGGGTCTGATACCTGGAAGATACCCCAAGCAAAGCATGCCATTGGGTGGAAGAGTCACAGGCCTTGCAAAGGATTTGGCCTTTCACGATAAAAGTGTATGTTGTTGATCTCTTAAGTACAGGGATGTGAGGCAGAGGCTATTTATCTCCTACTGTGCCTATCACGCTGCCTATCCATGATGAACAGCTTAATTCATGATTTTTTGAGTGAATTGATAGAAGCTAGCCTGCAGATTTGAGGATGAAAGAAAAGGGAAATAAAAGTGTGGAGGTCAAAGAGAATGGCTTTTTGATTTTAAGACAATGTGAAATGCTTGAGGGGGCAAGGGTCTGTGCCCTCTGATCTCAGGGGAGATGAAACACCTTGAGCTGGACAAGAGAGGAGGACTCCCAGAAAAGCCCAGTTAACCTTTGAGTCTATAAAAGACTTTGCAAGAATGTGTGAGGGTAACAAGTGCAGAAGTTCTCTCCCTAGAATCCCATTAGGAGAGAAAGTGAGCATTTTCACAGCCACATTTTTAAAAGGTGAATGGCAAGAAACAGGTCTGTTCTTCCCTTTTTCCCTCCCTCCCCTCTGTGGGGGCTGAGTGAGGGGCCCTGGGTGGGCACATTCAGAATAATGGCACAAGAGCAATAATGAGACCTTTCTCCATGGACTGATTTGTCTGCAGAAAGGGGAATTCGTCAGGTATCCATTGGGAGAAGATCCGACTTCTCTTAACAATGGCTCTGATGAAGCTGCTAGAAGGTTCTTATCAGGAAGAAAAGCCTCCCAGCAGCAGGGGAAGGGGCAAGGGGAAAAAAATAAAAGGCTACAAAACCCAAAATCATCTGTGAGGTTTAGTGTGGTGGACAGGATGAAAAGAAAGCATGCTGCCTGAATGCCAAGTGATGTTGGCTGGTCAGTTAAATTGAGCCTCCTAAGACAGGCATTTAAAAAAACGAGAGAGAGGACCTACTTCCCTGCAGGCAGGCCTTTTAGCAGGGAGTATGAGGCTGGCTGGGCTTGAGCTGAGAAAGTCTAAGTTTCTCTGGCTAGAGGTCACAAAAGACTACCCCGGACCTCCACCTCGGGACTTTCCAGACTCAGCTCACAGAGTGACTCCGACTTTATCAGGATCCTGGGAAGCAAGAAGAAATTCACAGCCATTGGAGGTTTGACAAGATACTAGACCGATTTTTGCAGATTATAGACACCCAGATTCAGAAATAATAAATTTTCTGAGTATTAGAGTAGGGAAAAGAATTAGAATTAATTTTGTGCTCACTGACTTTAGTAAAAGGAGCCTTGGTGAGAGTGAAGAAAACCAAAGACTCAAGGAAACAATTAGTCCAAAGGACTAATGGATCACAGGAACCACGACCTCCACTAGCCTAACCACAAGAACTAGGCTGTGCCTGGCTACCACTACTGACTGCTCTGACCAGAATCACAGCAGAAGGTCCTGGTTAGAGTGGGAAAAAATTTAGAACAAAATTTAAATTTATAAAAAAAGACCAGATTTACTGGTCTGAGAGAGGCTAGAGAAGCCCCTGAGACTATGGCCCTTACCCTTCTAACTTGGAACTGAAGCCATTCCAAGAGATCACCTTTAAGCCAAATAATAGGCCTATAAATCAACAGAAACACCCCTGAGGAAACAGGGAACTCAGGGTGGTCATGGGAAGAATGCTGACACATTGCGGGATTACAATCAATGTCACAGAACAATTTGTGTATAAATTATTGAATGGGAAAATAATTTGCTCTGTAAATCTTCACCTGATATTGTTATTAGGTTCGTTTGAGTCTGTCCTGATTCACAGTGACTCTATAAGCAACAGAACAAAACACTGCCTGGTCCTGCGCCATCCTCACAATCCTTGCTGTGCTTGATCCCATTGTTGCAGCCCCTGTGTCAATCCATATCATTGAGGGTCTTCCTCTTTTTCACCTACCCTCTACTTTACCAAACATGATGTCCTCCATGGGCTGGTACCTCCTGATAACATGTCCAAAGTGCATGAGACAAAGTCTTGCCATCCTCACTTCTAAGGAGCATTCTGGCTATACTTCTTCCAAGACAGATTTGTTCGCTCATCTGGCAGTTCATGGTATATTCAATATTCTTTGCCAACACCATAATTCAAAGGTGTCAATTCTTCTTATTCATTGTCCAGCTTTCTCATGAATATGAGGCTATCGAAAATACCATGACTTGGGTCAGGCACAACTTAGTCCTCAAAGGGACATCTTTGCTTTTGAATACTTTAAAGACATCTTTTGCTGCAGATTTGCTCAATGCAATACATTCTTTGATTTCTTGACTGCTGCTTCCATGGGCGTTGATTGTGGATTCAAGTAAAATGAAATCCTTGACAACTTCAATCTTTTCTGCATTTATCATGATGTTGCTTATGGGTCCAGTTGTGAGGATTTTTGTTTTCTTTACGTTGAAGTATAATCCATACCAAAGATCTTTCATCTTCATCAGTAGGTGCTTCAAGTCCTCTGCACTTTCAGCAAGCAAGGTTGTGTTATCTACATATCACAGGTTGTTAATGAGCCTTCCACCAATCCTGATGCCGCATTCTTCTTTGTATAGTCCAGACTCTCGGATTATTTGCTCAGCATACAAATTGAATAAGTATGGTGAAAAGGATACAACACTGACACACACCTTTCCTAACTTTAAACCACCCAGTATCCCCTTGTTCTGTTCGAAATGACTGCCTCTTGGTCTATGTACCATTTTCTCTTGAGCACAATTAAGAGTTCTGGAATTCCCATTCTTTGCAATGTTATCCATAATTTGTTATGTTCCACACAGTTGAATGTCTTTGCATAGTCAATAAAACACAGGTAAACATCTTTCTGGTATTCTTTGCTTTCAGCCAAGATCCCTCTGACATCAGCAATGATATCTGCCATTCCTGTCCTCTTTTGAATCTGACTTGAACTTCTTGCAGTTCCCTGTGGATGTACTGCTGCAACTGTTTTTTAATGATTTTCAGGAAAATTTTACCTGCATGTGATATTAATGATAATGTTCAATAATTTCCGCATTCTGTTGGATCACCTTTCTTTGGAAGGGGCACAAATATGGACCTCTTCCAGTCAGCTGGCCAGGAAGCTGTCTTCCAAATTTCTTGACATAGATGAGTGAGCACTTCCAGCACTGCATCCATTTGTTAAAATATCTCAATTAGTATTCCATCAATTCCTGGGCCTTGTTTTTCACCCTTCCCTTTGGCACTACTTGGACTTCTTCCTTCAGTACCATTGGTTCTTGATTATATGCTACCTCTTGAAATGATTGAACATCAACCAGTTATTTTTGGTACAGTGACTCTGTGTGTTCATTCCATCTTCTTTTGATGTTTCCTGCATCGTTCAATATTTTCTCTGTAGAATCCTTCAGTGTTGTGACTGGAGGCTTGAATTTTGTTTTTAGTTCTTTCAGCTTGAGAAATGCCTAGTGTGTTCTTTCATTTTGGTTTTCTAACTCCAGGACTTTGCAAATTTCATTACAATACTTTACTTTGTCTTCTTGAGCTGCCCTTTAAAATCTTCTGTTCAGCTCTTTTACTTCATCATTTCTTCTGTTTGCTTTAGCTACTATAAGTTCAAGAGCAAGTTTCAGAGTTTCTTCTGACAATCCATTTTGGTATTTTCTCTCTTTTCTGTCTTTTTAATGACCTTTGGCTTTCTTCATGTATGATGTCCTTGATGTCATTTCATTCCACAACTTATCTGGTCTTCAGTCATTAGCATTTAATGCATCAAATCTCTTCTTGAGAAGGTATCTAAATTCAGGAGGGATACACTCAAGGTCATACTTTGTCTCTCATGGACTCGTTCTAATTTTCTTCAGCTTCAACTTGAACTTGCATATGAGTAATTGATGGCCTGTTCCACAGTCAGCACCTGGCCTTGTTGTGACTGATGATATTGAGCTTCTTCATTGTCCCTTTCCATAGATGCAGTCAATTTTATTCCTGTGTTTTCCATCCAGCAAAGTCCATGTGTATAGTCGCCTTTTATGTTGTTGAAAAAAGGTATTTGTGATGAAGAAGTTGTTGGTCTTGTAAAATTCTATCATGTGATCTCCATAATTACCCTTTAAAGATGTTTTTCACCTGTATTCTCTTCCTAAAAGTGACCACTCCATGTAATAAAATATTTTATTTTAATCCATTTCTTTTTTTGTGCAGAAAACTTCCCTAACTCAACCCAAAACTCAATGATTGGCCTTTTGGGGTCTTTCTGGCACACCCTGTGGATCCCTCTGTTCTTGCCCTGCCTCAGTCTTCAGTGTTTATCTATCGAGGAGTCTTGTCAAGATGGCACTTGGGCAGAGCAGGAGAGGTGACACTATCTCCATTTTGAAGAATATCAAAATGTTTAATAACTTGCCTGAGACCATGTAATCAGTTAGTGATGGAGTTAAGGATCAAATCCATTGTTGCAGATTCCAAATCCCAGTGCTCCTTCCATGGCATCCAGAAACAGCAGTTTAGAAGGGGAACTTGTCCTGGTCCAGGAAAGAAGGTGACAGTCCCAGAGGTAGATGAGATTGTCTTTCTCCTCATCTTTAATTTCCTTTGATTTCTGAACTCTGGTTACATGTTAATAGCTTGGCAGAAACTTCAAAATTAAACTTGTGAGAACCATAAGTGTTATCGGACCTCTAGTCAATTACTGTAGCTGTCAGAGATTTTTTAGAGCCAATATCCAACTTGACACTTTCTAAATGATTTCAACATGGCATTTTAATGAGAAACGAAAGCAAAATGGGTGTTTTGTTTTTGTTTTTTTAAGAAGAGGTTTTTAATGGAGAAGCTGGGACTGCATATCACCCTGGTGGCATAGTGGTTAAGAGCTACAGCTGCCAAACAAAAGGTCAGCAGTTTGAATCCACCAGGCACTCCTTGGAAACTCTACC
>NW_004443971.1:5238102-5285077 GCF_000243295.1 Trichechus manatus latirostris
GGAGAGTTTGCATGTCTGAAAATGACTTTTTTTTTTTTTTTTTTTGGATCCAGCACATATGGGTGAGGTGAGGTGAGAGAGGATGAGGAATTTTTCCCCTAATAAGACTTCATGCTTAGAGTGCGTTTGGGACAGCTGAATTATCAGCTCCAGTGTATCTTTCTTTCCTTCTTCATCTCTGGGCTTGCTCAAGGGAAATCTACTGGGTGCCAATACAGAGCTACATTTAAATATATATATATATATATAATTAATACACTATAATGTTCATCCTTTTAAGGTGTACAATTCAGTGGGTTTTAGCGTATTCACAAAGATGTGCAGCCAATCACTACTATCTAATTTTAAGACATTTTCACTGCTCCGAAAGGAAACCCTGTGCCTATTACCAGTCACTCCCTATTCATCCCTACTCTGACCCCTGAAAACCACTGATCTACTTTTTGTCTTTATAGATTTGCCTATTCTGGACATTTCAGATAAATGGAATGATACAACATTGACTGTCTTCTTTGACTTAGCATAATGTTTCCAAGGTTTGTCCTTGTTGTAGCATGTATCAGTACTTCATTCCCTTTTATGGCTGAATAATATTTCATTGTATGAATATAGCACATTTTGTTTACCCATTTGTCGGTTGACAGACAGTTATCACATTTTGACTATGGTGAATAATGGTATTGTAAACATTTGTGTACAAGTATTTCTTTGACTACTTCTTTTGAATTTTGTTGGGCCTATAGCCAGAAGTGAAATTGCTGGTTTAACTTTGAGGAACTGCCAAACTATTTTATACAGCAGTCGCACCATTTTTTTCTTATTTTTTTTTCTTATTGTACTTTAGATGAGGGTTTACAGAACCAATAGTTTCTCATTAAACAGTTAGTACACATATTGCCCTATGACAATGGTTAACAACCCCACGACATGTCAACACTCTCCCTTCTCGACCTTGGAGAACCTTTTTTTTTGGTGAAAATATACACATCCAAAGTTACACCATTTCAAAAGTTTTTACATGTACAATTCAGTGACATCGATTACATTCTTCCAGTTGTGCTGCTATTCTCACTATCCTTTTCCAGATTATTCCATCACCCTTATCTTCCACTCACTGCTCCCTAGGCTTCTCACGAAACCTTTTGAGCTTCTATTGTCAATTTGATCTCACATAGATAATTCTTTTTTTTTTTTTTGTACCTTAGATGAAGGTATACAGAACAAATAGTTTCTCATTAAACAGTTGGTACAGATATTGCCCTATGACAATGGTTAACAACCTTATGACCTGTCAACAATGTCCTTTTTCACCAACTTTCCTGTCTCCTGCTGACTTCTAGTGTAGTTGCACCATTTTATATTCCTACGAGTAATGGATGAGGGCTTCAATTTCTCCACATCTTTGTCAACACTTACTAGTTGTCATTATTATTATTTCTTTTCTTTTCTTTTCTTTTATTGTTGTACTTTAAGTGAAAGTTTACAATTCAAGTTGGTCTCTCATACAAAAATTTATACGTATATTGTTATGTGACCCTAGTTGCTCTCCAATACTGTGACAGCACACTCCTCCTTTCCACCCTGGATTTCCCGTGTCCATTCAACCAGCTCCTAACCCTCTGTGGCTTCTCATCTCACCTCTGGACAGGAGTTGCCCATTTAGTCTTATGTATCTACTTGAGCTAAGAAGCACACTCTTCACGAGTATCATTTTATGTCCTATAGTTCAGTCTAATCTTCGTCTGAAGAGTTGGCCTTGGGAATGGTTTTACTTTTGGGCTAACAGAGAGTCTGGGGGTCATGTCTTCTGGGGTCCCTCCAGTCTCAATCAAACCATTAAGTCTGGTCTTTTTACTAGAATTTGAGTTCTGTACCCCACTTTTCTCCTGCTCCGCCAGGGACAGAGTATTGTGTTCCCTGTCAGGGCAGTCATTGGTGGTAGCTGGACACCATCTAGTTCTTCTGGTCTCTGGCTGATGAAGGCTCTGGTTTACCTGGCCCTTTCTGTCTCTTAGGCTAATACATTCCTTGTGTCTTTGGTATTCTTCATTCTCCTTTACTCCAGGTGGGTTGGGACTAATTGATGCATCTTAGGTGGCCGCTCGCTAGCTTTTAAGACCCTAGAGGCGACTCACCAAAATAGGATGCAGAATATTTCTTAAAAAACTTTCTTATGTCAGTTGACCTAGATGTCCCCTGAAACCATGGTCCTCAGACTCCCGCCCCTGCTACTCTGTCCCTCGAAATGTTTGGTTGTATTCAGGAAACTTCTTAGCTTTGGTTTAGTCCAGTTGTGCTGACTTGCCCAGTAGTGTGTGCTGTCCTTCCCTTCACCAAGATAAGTCTTGTCTACTTTCTGGTTAGTGAATAACGCTCTCCCTCCCTTCTCACCCTCATAATCATCAAAAAATGTTTTCTTCTGTGTTTAAACCTTTTCTTGAATTCTTATAATAGTGTTCTTATACAGTATTTGTCCTTTAGTGACTGACTAAATTCACTCAGCATAACGCCTTCCAGATTCCTCCATGTTATGTTTCACGGATTCATCGTTGTTCTTTATAGTTAAATAGTATTCCATTGTGTGAATATATCATAATTTGTTTATCCATTCATTTGTTATTGGCAGCTAGGTTGTTTCCATCTTTTTGCTATTGTGAACAGTGCTGGAATGAACATGGGTGTGCATATATCTCTTCGTGTGACGGCTCTTATTTCTCTAGGATATATTCCAAGGAGTGGGATTGTTGTATCCTATGTTACTTCTGTTTCTAGCTTTTTTAAGGAAGCACCAAATCGATTTCCAAAATGGTTCTACCATTTTACATTCCCAACAACAGTGTATAAGTGTTCCACTCTCTCCACAACCTCTCCAACATTTATTATTTTATGATTTTTGGATTAATGCCAGCCTTGTTGGGGTGACTTGGTATCTCATTGTGGTTTTGATTTGCATTTCTTTAATGGCATTTCCTCATGTATCTGGTAGCCATCTGAATGTCTTCTTTGGTGAAGTGCCTGTTCATATCTTTTGCACATTTTTTAACTGCGTTATTTGTCTTCAAATATTTGTTGTTGAGGTTTTGCAGTATCTTGTAGATTTTAGAGATTAGATGCTGATCATGTGGTTCTTGTCCTTTATTTTATTAATGTGATATATTCCATTGATTGTTTTTTCTAATGTTGAACCATCCCTGCATACCTGGTATAAATCCCACTTGATCATGGTAAATTATTTTTTTTGTATGCTGCTGAATTCTATTGGCTAGAACTTTGTTGAGGATTTTTGCATCAATGTTCATGAGGGATATTGGTCTGTAATTTTCTTTTTTTGTGATGTCTTTACCTGGTTTTTGTATCAGGGTTATGCTGGCTTCATAGAATGAGTTTGGGAGCATTCTGTCTTTTCTATTCTCTGAAATACCTTTAGTAGTAGTGGTGTTAACTCTTCTCTGAAAATTTGGTAGAATTCTCCACTGAAACCATCGGGGCCCGGGTTTTTTTTTGTTGGGAGTGTTTAAATTACGTTTTCAATCTCTTCTTTTGTTATAGGTTTATTGAGTTGTTCTACCTCTGTTTGTGTTAGTTTAGGTAGGTAGTGAGTTTCTAGAAATTTTTCCATTACCTCTAGCTTTTCAAATTTATTAGAGTACAATTTTTCATAGTATTCTATTATGATTCTTTTCAGTTGGGTCTGTTGTGATATCATCCATCTCATTTTTTATACAGGTTATTTGCTTCCTCTCCTGTTTTTCTTTTGTCAGTTTGGACAATGGTTTATCAATTTTGTTGATCTTTTCAAAGAACCAGCTTTTGGTCTTGTTAACTCTTTCAGTGGAAACCGTGGTGGCGTAGTGCTTAAGAGCTATGTCTGCTAACCAAAAATGTTGGCAGTTTGAATCCACCAGGCACTCCTTGGAAACTCTATGGGGCAGTTCTAATCTGTCCAGTCAGGTCACTATGAGTTGGAATTGACTCGACAGCAATAGGTTTTTTTTTTTTTTTTAACTCATTCAATTGTTTTTCTATTCTCTATTTCATTTAATTCTGCTCTAATTTATTATTTCCTTTCTTCTTGCACCCGAGGGCTTCTTTTGCTGCTCTCTTTCTACTTGTTCCAGTTGTAGGGTTAATGTGTTGATTTTGGCCCCTTCCTCTTTTTGGATGTGTACATTTATTGCTAGAAACTGACCTCTGAGCACTGCTTTTGTTGTGTCCCAAAGGTTCTCGTAGGATGTGTTTTCATTGTCATTGGACTCTATGAATTTCTTTACTCTGTCCTTAATTTCTTCTGTAACCCAGTAGTTTTTGAGCAAGATGTTGTTCAGTTGCCATGTGCTTGATTTTTTCTCCTTGCTTTTTCTGTTATTGATTTCTACTTTTATGGCTTTATGGTCAGAAAAGATGCTTTGTAATATTTCGTCGCTTTGGATTCTGTTAAGGCTTGCTAATATGTGGTCTATTCTGGAGAATGTTCCATGTGCGTTGGAAAAGAAAGTATACTTGGCTGGTGCCTGGTGGAGTGTTTGGTATAAGTCCATGAGATCAAGCTGGTTGATTGTAGCATTTAGCTCTTCCGCGTCTTTGTTGAGCTTCTTTCTGGATGATCTGTCCTTCACCAAAAGTGGTGTGCTAAAGTCTCCTACTATTAATGTGACGCCATCTACCTCTCTTTTTAATGCTGTTAGAGTTTGTTTTATGTACTTTGGAGCCCTGTCATTGGGTGCATAAATATTTAGTATAGTTGTGTCCTCCTGTTGTATTAATCTTTTAATCATTGTATAGTGTCCTTCCTTATCCTTTGTGGTGGATTTTACTTTAAAGTTTATTTTGTCAGAGATTAATATTGCCACTCCTGCTCTTTTTTGAGTGTTGTTTGCTTGATATATTTTTTTCCGTCCTTTGAGTTTTAGTTTGTTTTTGTCTTTAAGTCTAAGGTGTGTCTCTTATAGGCAGCATATAGACAGATCATGTTTTTTTCTCAATCTGCCACTCTCTGTCTCTTTATTGGTGCATTTAGTCCATTTACATTCAGCGTAATTATTGATAGGTGAGTTTAGTGCTGTCATTTTGATATCTTTTTTTAAGTGCTGTTGACAGTTTCTTTGTTCCACTTAATTTTCTGTGCTGAGTTCTTTTCATCTTTTTCTCTGATGTTGATTTTGTGTTTGCTGAGTCTTTATATTTTTCTTGTTTTTTAATTTAATGTGTAAGATTGTTAGTTTCCTTTGTGGTTACCTTAATATTTACCCTTATTTTTCTAAGTTTAAACCAGTCTTTTATTTCTTCATATTGTCTTGACTTTGCATATGAAAAATCTGTATCTACATTTTTTAGTCCCTCTTTTTTGTTTTAATGTTGTCATCTTTTACATATTGACATCTGTTTCCCTATTTTCAGTGTCTTAGCTTTGATTTACCTTTGTGACTTCTCTATCTGGGTTAATATCTGGTTGCTCTGTCCTGTGTTCTAGTCTTGGGTTGTTATCCGATGTTATTGATTTTCTAACCAGAAGACTCCCTTTAGTATTTCTTGTAGTTTTGGTTTGGTTTTTGCAAATTCCTTAAACTTCTGTTTATCTGGAAATGCCCTAATTTCACCATCATATTTGAGAGACAGTTTTGCTGGATATATAATTCTTGGCTGGCAGTTTTTTCCTTCAAGGCTTTATATATGTCATCCCATTGCTTCTTGCCTGCATGGTTTCTGCTGAGTAGTCTGAGCTTAGTCTTATTGACTCTCCTTTGTAGATGACTTTTCATTTATCCCTAGCCACTCTTAAAATTCTCTCTTTATCTTTGGTTTTGGCAAGTTTGATTATAATATGTCTTGGTGTCTTTCTTTTGGGATCTACCTTATGTGGGGTTCGATGAGCATCTTGGATAGATATCTTCTCATCTTTCAGGATATCAAGGGAGTTTTCTGCCAACAAGTCTTCAACAATTCTCTGTGTATTTTCTGTTATCCCTCCCATGTATTGGTATTCCAATCACTCTTAGGTTATTCCTCTTGATAGAGTCCCACATAATTCTTAGAGTTTCTTCATTTTTTTAAATCCTTTTATCTGATTTTTCCTCAAATAAGTTGGTGTCAAGTGCTTTATCTTCAATCTCACTAATTCTGACTTCTATTGCCTCAATTCTGCTCCTATGACTTTCTATTCAGTTGTCTAATTCCAAAATTTTATTGTTAATGTTCTGGATTTCTGATTTCTGTCTCTCTATGGATTCTTGCAGCCTATTAAATTTGTCATTATGCTCTTGAATAACCTTCTTAAGATCATCTATTGCTTTGTCGGTGTGTTCCTTAGCTTGTTCTGCATTTTGTATAATATCCTTCCTGATATCTGGAAGAGTTTTGTGTGTTAATCTTTTGTATTCTGCCTCTGGTAACTCCATGAAATTCTCTTCCTCTGGAAAATTTCTTGATTCTTTATTGTGGAAGCTTCCTGAAGTCATCATAGTCTGCCTCTTTATGTGATTTGATATTGACTGTTGTCTCCAAGCCATCAATAAGTTATTATATTTATTTATTTTATGTTTGCTTACTGTGTCCTAGCTTCTTGTTTTGATGTGCCCAGATACACTGCTTATGTGAACTAGTTTCATTATTGAAGCCTTTGAAGCTCTAATGTCCTGTCACCAGGTGGTTAGATCTGTTTCTAAGTATATGAGTTTAGGAGTCTGTTTACTTTTTATTTATGGATTCAGCTCAGATGTCCAGGTAGTCAGTCACCAAGTGTGTGGTGCAGGCTCTCACCTACTGTCCTAGACAGGCAGGTGATTGGTGTAGGCACAAGTATCTGGCTGCTGTAGGGGGTCACGCGCTGAGCAAAGCAGGGGGCTGATGTCTGCCCCTGAGTTTCTGGGAGGAAAGTGTCTTCCTATTTCCTAGCGTGCTTAGGTGCGTGGGTTTTGCAGCTGAACTACGAGAACCCAATGCTGTTGGTTGTAAGAACTAAGGGGCACCACCTATTCTTGGACCCTTATCGCGGTTGGTTAGGTGACATGGGTGGAGCCACCAGTCCTCAGGCCCCTGATGTGGGTACGTGAGGACCCTGCTTAATTGGCAGAGCAGTGTCACATGTCATGAACCGGCTACTTCACAGCTGAAACAGTTGAAGTTAGACTTCAGGTATATACCTTGTTGTACTATGGTAATGAGAGTCTTCGCTGTTGAAATGGGCCCACACAGGTCTAAGCAGGGGTGAAAGGCACTCAAAGTCTTTGGACCCCTTATGCTTGTGCCTAGGCGAAAGAGCTGTGCCTACCCTGAGTTCCTGGCTTAGGAGAGCCAGCAGATTATTTTTTCCCCATTTGTTAATCTATTCCCTCTCCAAGGCCAGAAGAATGGTTCAGGGCACATGATGGTTCCTACTTCTGACCCAGAGGACTCAGCAATCGCTAAAGCCGGCCCAGGATCCAGTGCCGAGCAGGGAGTGGGGAGACAAATGGGAGAGAGGTTTTTCCCAAAGGGGGTTGTTTTTTGATCTGTGAGGTAGGCTAGAAGCAAGTACTTATCTTTTGCTGATTGAGGGCTGCTTTTCACTGGTTCTGGATGGCCGAGTACACTGTCTGCCGCTGGATCACTCCCGATGTGGAAAATGCCTCCCAAGCACCACTGCTTGCCTCAATGCTCATGCGAGCTGATCTAGCCTGAAGGGCTCTGGCTCCTGCCAGGTCAGGTCTGGCATCTCCTCACTGCTTCTGAACCATCTGTCCCTCCCCCTGCCACCCAGTCCAATTCCTTAACTTTGCCTTTGATGTTCGGGGCTACTAGATTGTGATATATAACCGATTCACTTGTTTTTTCAGATCTTTGTTGTAAGAGGGACTACAGGAAGCGTCTGACTACTCCACCATCTTGGCCCCGCCTCACAATTTTTTTTTAATTGTTATTATAGCCATCTTACTGTGTGCAAAGTTGTATCTCATTAGGGATTTGCACTTCCATAATGACTAATGAGGTTGAGCATCTTTTTATGTGCTTGTTGATCATTTGTATATCATCTTTGAAGAAATATCTATTCAAGTCCTTTCACCAGTTTTTGATTGTACTGTTTGTCTTTCTTCTGTTGATGGAGTTGTAGGATTTCTTAATACATTGTGAATACTAAACCTTTATCAGATATATGAATTGCAAATATTTTCTTCCATTAGATAGGTTGTATTTTCACTTTCTTGATAATGTCCTTTGATGCACAAACATTTTTTGTTTTGATGAAGTACAATTTATCTATTTTTTTCTTTTCTTTCTTGTGCCTTTTGGTGTCATACCTAAGAATTCAGATAAAAGATCCTGAAATTTTACTCCTATGTTTTCTTCTAAGAATTTTATGGTTTTAGATTTTATATGTAGGTCATTGATACTTTTTGCATGTGGAAATCTAGTTGTCCCAGAACTATTTGCTGAAAAGACTGTTCTTTCATTGAATGGACTTGACAACCTTGTCAAAAAACCATTGGTAATAGACGTATGGGTTTATTTCTAAACTCTCAATTCTATTCCATTGATCTATATGGCTATGCTAATATCAATACTGCACTGTTTTGATTACTATAGCTTTGTAGTATGGTTTGAAGTCAGGAAATATGAGTCCTCCAATTATTTTTTTCAAGATTGTTTTGGTTATTCTGGATCTCTTGCATTTCCATACAAACATTAAGATCAGTTTGTCAATTTATGCAAAAAATCCAGCTAGGATATTGATAGGGATTGCACTAAATATGTAGATCAATTATTATGTCTTTCAATCCATGAGCATAGCTGTCTTTCCATTTATTTAGGTCTTTTAATTTCTTTCAATGATATGTTAGAGTTGGATGCGTAAGTCTTGCATTTCATTTGTTAAATTTATTTCTAACTATTTTAACATTTTTGATGCTATTGCAAATGGAATTATTTCCTTAATTTCATTTTTGGATTCCTTACTGCTAGTGTAGCATGTCTTTACATGAGAGGCTCCAGGGGGTGAGCTAGAATTACAACTGATTTTTGTATGTTAATCTTGTGTCCTGCAAACTTACTGAACTTGTTTACAAATTCTAGTAGTTTCTTTGTGGATTACTTAAGATTTTATACCCAATCTGAATAATTTTTATTCCTTTTTCTTTCCTAACTGCCCTGGTTAGAACCTCCAGTACAATGCTGAATAGAAGTGGTGAGAGTAGATATCTTTGTCTTATTCCTGACATTTGAGGGAACACTTTCAGTCTTTTACTATTAAGTATGATGCTAGTTGTGGGTTTTTCCTTTATTTTATTAATATGGTGTATTACATTGGTTGATTGTCATATGTTGAACCAACCTTGTATTTCTGAGATAAATCTCACATGGTCTTGGTGCATAATCCTGAGCTACTTTTGAGAATTTCTCAATTCTGTGGACTCTAAGCTATGTTGGATCAGATGCTCTGCACAGGGTCATGGAAGCTACCAGCTTTGTTGTTAAGTATGGAAATAGTCTGACTTTACTGCCAGACTATGTTTCAATTAAAATACCTTCATCTGAGCAATTCGAACATAGTGACTATGTACTTTCATCTCTAGGCTCCAATACTTAGCACTGTCTGGCATGCAGTAGACAAGTAAAAAACGAAGTTTTGAATGAATTAATTCATACATGCACAAATGAGTAAAAAATAAACTCTGTCCCTTTGTAAGGTACCTTCTATAGTTCTGAGAAATGAGAGATTATGAGGTGAGGCTGTGAAGAAGCAAATGTACTATACATAGTAGGTCTTCACTAAGCACTAATGATTATTAAATTCTACCTTATGACCATGCAGATTGACTTGAGATGTGGAAATAGCAGCTGGATTCAAAAACCAGGAGTTTTTCTTTGAGTATACAAAATCTAATGGCTGTCTTGTATATGTCTGGTTCTTTGATGGAATTATCTATTCTTCCCATACACAGTTTATGTAGGTATTCTTTGAGCTCTGAGTTTGTGAGAATAGTGTCAACCTTGACCACTGTTTCTTCCTCAATGCCTTGCACTGTTCATGGAGCATAGGAGGAGTATGATAACTATTGTTGAATGAATAAACAAACTAAAAATACAGGTTGGCAATAAAAAAATAGGAAAAAAATTAAAATATACATTGGATGAAGAATAAATGAATGAAAGAAGGAACCAGTGGAACAGGCCCTTCCTCAAAGGGTATGAAATAATCTGTTACATTTTATGTTAAAGTCAATGCCGTCTCCTATCCCTATTTTTGCCCTGGAAATTATCCAGAAACAAGCCCATCTTCTCTTTCTCTCATACCTAGTGCTGCCTGCACCTAGTAGAACTTTGTTATGCAATGTATAGGCATCAACAGCATAGGCATCACTTCAGAACAGAATCTTGGGCACCTTCTGAGATCTACTAAATCAAAACCTATATTTTAGCAAGATTTCCAGAGTATTTCTCTGCACAGGAAAGTTTGAGAAGCAGTGATTAAAAAATCTTGCCAAATGCTTGCTCCACAGTTGTTTCATTTTGAAATGTATCTTAATATCTATTAGTACAGTTCAACTGGAGATAATGGAAATCAGAGTGGAAGCATTCATTTCCTGTAAGTAAAATGAAATCAGCAAATAGTTGTTGAATTCCTATTGGATAATAAGGTAGGAGTTTCTTTAAGTACTGTGAAAAGATGCGTCAATGTAGTTGCTCAGGGGCCCACAAGAGACCAAAAATTCTGTCACAATTTTTCTTTTGGATTCTGATTCCTTTGTCGCATCAGATTGGACAATTAGATAAACTGTTGTTAGGGGAATTGTTGTTGTTTTGTTAGCTGCTGTTGAGTCACCCCCATGCACAAGAGAAGGAAATGCTGCCTAATCCTGTACCATCCCCATGATCAGTTGCGGATAAGATCATTGTGATCCATAGAGTTTTCATTGGCTGATTTTTGGAAGTAGATTGCCAAGCCTTTCTCCCTAGTCCTTCTTAGTCTGGAATCTCCACTGAAACCTGTTCAGCATCACAGTAACATGCAAGCCTCTACTGCCAGATGGCTGTGCATTAGGTGCATTGGCCAGGAATGGAACCCATCTTTCACATGGAGGGTGGGAATTCTACCACTGAATCATCACTATCCCACTAAGTGAATTATTTTACCATATATAAGAAAAATGGACATTGATTAACGGAAAGTCCAATTTTGATGAGGGAAGAAGAAAAACAAAAAAGTCTTAGAAAGCAGAGACAGCAAAAGGACAGGGGTTACTTGTGGTAGCCCATGGGAACAGTACCAGGAATTGGGGCTGCTCAACCAGGGAGATTAGTGAAAACAAGGGAAACCCTCAATGAGATGGATGACACATAGCCAGAACAATGGATTCAAACATGTTAAAGATCACTAAGATGGTGCAGGACTGGACGATGTTTCATTTTGTTATACATAAGGTCTCCACGTGTTGGAGCGTACTGGATAGCAATTAACAACAACAGCAGCAAGAAAGGATGCTGTGCAACATGAGGTGAGAAAGAACCCAAGATATGCCTCACACACATCACAGAGTGTATCTGGTTGTGTTTGGTGACCTAAGCAATGCAATTTTACTTTTCTAAATTAGGCTTCTTGATTTTCCCTTAGTGAGAATCACTCCAAGGATTCTTGTTATGGGACAGTGGTAATAACAGAATAAGACATGCTTTCTCATCCAATTCCTTTGGAGAGAGAAAGATTGATTGAAAACAATGCAAACATCTTCCTGCCACAGATGGGCCCTGCATTTTGCTTGGGGCAGCTTAGTCTTAGCACACTGGAGACAGTTCCAAGAACCACGTCAGAATGCTTCAGGGAAAGAAGGAGTTGGCTGGGAAAGGAATAGAAACAGAGGCTAAATATGGACTTGCTGGCTAATCTTCTCTAAAGGGGGAACCAAAGAGTGTGGCAATGATCTTGTGGGCAAATCTATGTTATGTAGAATTGGCCTGGGACATGAGGGATGAAATAATGCCAGGTGAAGGCTTACCCAGGAAGAGCAGCTCTCATCTTTCCCTTCCTGATGCTGTACATTCCTCATCATTGTTGGGTGTGCTTTTTCAGTGTAAGAAATCTGAAAAGACAACCTGAAAATTGTCTGAAGACAGACTACATAGTCTGTGCTAATCTAAGCAGATGATGTGAATAGCAGCACACAGGCCTCCTGACACCCCAAGTTTATGCACCGGGATAGGCGGACAAAATCTGGAGGAAGTCTTTTTCATAAAATGCTTTGATCTGTATGGAAAAGACATGACTTTTCCCTGCTTATATCTTGCTTGCTCAGCAGTAAAATTGTGTATGTGTGTGCATGTGTGTGAGTGTTGGGGGAGGGGGTTAACTTTGGTTTTTAAGTCCAGGGAACAGTTTGTTGTTGTTGTTAGGTGCCGTCCAGTCAGTTCCAACACATAGCGACTCTAGGTACAAGAGAACAAAACACTGCCCTGTCCTGCGGCATCCTCACAATTGTTGCTGTATTAGAGTCCATTGTTGCAACCACCATGTCAATCCATTTCATTGAGGGTCTTCCTCATTTTTGCTGACCATCTACTTTACCAAGCACAATGTCTTTTTCCAGGGACTGGTCCCTACTGATAACATGTCCAAGGTACATGAGACAAAGTCTCGCCATCCTCGCATCTAAGGAGCATTCTGGTTGAACTTCTTTCAATACAGATTTGTTCATTCTTCTGGCAGTCCACGGTGTATATTCAATATTCTTTACCAACACCATAATTCAAAAGCATCAATTCTTCTTTGGTCTTCCTCATGCATTGTTCAGATTTCCCATGCATATGAGGCTATTGGAGAAACCCTGGCTTGGGTCAAGTACACCTTAGTCCTCAAGGTAATATCTTTGCTTTTTTTTTTTTTTTTGAGGTATTCAAAGAAGTGTTTTGCAGCAGATTTGCCCAACGCAGTATGTCTTTTGATTTTCTGACTGCTGCTTCCATGTGCATTGATTGTGGATCCAAGTAAAATGAAATCCTTGACAACTTCAATCATTTTTCTGTTTACCATATTGCTGATTGGTCCAGTTGTGAGGATTTTTGTTTTCTTTATGTTGAGGTGTAATCCATACTGAAGGCTGTAGTTTTTTTATCTTCATCAGTAAGTACTTCAAGTCCTGTTCACTTTCAGCAAGCAAGATTTGTGTCATCTGCATATTGCAGATTGTTAATGAGTCTTCCTCCAATCTCGATGCTGCATTCTTCTTCAATAGTTCAGCTTCTGGGATTATTTGCTCAGCATACAAGTTGAATAAGTATGGTGAAAGGATACACCCCAGACACACACCTTTCCTGAGTTTAAACCACACACTATCCCCTTATTCTGTTCTAATGACTGCCTCTTTGTCTATACAGGTTCCTGAAGAGCACAGTTAAGTGTCCTGGAATACCTATTCTTTGCAATGTTATCCATGATTTGTTATGATCCACATAGTCGAGTGCCTTTGCATAGTCAATAAAACAAGTTAAACATCTTTCTGGTATTCTTTGCTTTCAGCAAAGATCCATCTGACATCAGCAATGATATCCTTCTTTCCACGTCCTCTTCTGAATCCGACTTAAATTTCTGGCAGTTCTCTAAAGATGTACTGCTGCAATCATTTTTGAATTCTCTTCAGCAAAATTTTACTTGTGTGTGATATTAATGATATTGTTTGATAATTTCTGTTCTGCTGGATTACCTTTCTTTAGAAAGGGCACAAATATGGATCTCTTCCAGTCTGTTGGTAAGGTAGCTGTCTTCCAAATTTCTTGGCATAAGTGAGTGAGCGGTTTCTGTGTATTCCATTCGGCCAGGTCCACGAGTATAGTCACCCTTTGTATTGTTGAAAAAAGTATTTGTAATGAATAAGTTGTTGGTCTTGCAAAATTCTTTTATGCCACCCTGGGCGTCATTTCTATAAGCAAGGCCATAATTTTCTAAATACCAATCCTTCTTCTTTGTTTCCAACTTTTGCATTCCAGTCAGAGTAATTATCAATTCAACTTGTTTGCATGTTTAATCAATTATAGAGCGCAGAAGTTGGTAAAAATCTTCAATTTCTTTATCTTTGGCTTTAGTAGTTGGTGCATAAATTTGAATAACAGCCGTATTAACTGGTCTTCCTTATAGGTGTATGGATGTTATCCTATCACTGACAGCGTTGTACTTTAGGATAAATCTTGAAATGTTCTTTTTGACAATGAATGGGAAACCATTCCTCTTCAATCTGTCATTCTTGGTGTAGTAGACCCAATGATTATCCAATTCAAAATGGCCAATACTAGTCCATTTCAGCTCAGTAATACCTAGGATATAGATCTTTATTCATTCCATTTAATTTTTGACAACTTCTAATTTTACTAGATTCATACTTCCTTCATTCCACGTCCTGATTATTAATGGTTGGATATTTGCAGCTGTTTCTTCTCCTTTTGAGTCCTGCTGGAAGTACAGAGGTATAAAAATGGCAGGATGCAGTTGTAGTCTGTGATGGGTACATTGGAATTCATTTTAATATTCAATTGAATAGTCATTCTATTGTACGTAGGGTCACTATGAATGGGAATGGACTTGACGGCACCTAACAACAACAACACACAGTCGAATGCCTTCTCACAGTCAATAAAACACAGGTAAACATCTTTCTGGTATTCTCTGCTTTCAGCCAGGATCCATCTGACATCAGCAATGATATCCTTTCTTCCAGGTCGTCTTCTGAACCAGGCTTGAATTTCTGGCAGTTCCCTGTTGATGTACTGCTGCGACCATTTTTGAGTTATCCTCAGCAAAATTTTACTTGCCTGTGATATTAATGATATTATTCTATAAATTCCGCATTCTGTTGAATCACCTTTCTTTGGAATGGGCACGTATATGGATCTCTTCCAAATGGTTGGTCAGGTAGCTGTTTTCCAAATTTCTTGGCATAGTTGAGTGAGTGCTTCCAGTGTTGCATCCATTTGTTGAAACATCTCAATGTTTTTTTTGTTTTTTGGAGGACTTTATCTAGTGTCAATTTGAACCCACTTTAAAAAAAGTAAGAAAAACCATTAACTTTAAAGTATAATCATAATAATTGTTCCTTACCCAGATACAAGAGCCACTGAAGTATTTTTTCATCTACTAGGGAACAGTTTTGTGGGTGAAAAAATACTTCAATGGCTCTTTTATCTGGATAAGGAACAATTATCATGATTATACTTTTAAGTTAATCGTTTTCCTTATTTTTTTAAAAATGGATTCAAATTGACACTAGATAATGTCCTTTAAAAAAAAAATCCTATTTGTAATCTTACCCACAGATTATCTGAGACACTTTAGGACTGCTTTAAGAATACTGCCATGGTCAGTTGGCAAAGGAGATTTGTGGATCATTTGAAAATATTCAGGAATTAGTTTTTGCTTCAAACAGGCTTTTTTGTTTTGTTTTTAAGTTTCATGTAAGTGGGTCTGAGTAATACCACTCTTCTGTTCCCTTGGCTTTTGCAAAGCAAAGCTGAGACAGTTAGGCCAGGACAGGGGCCTTACTGGGTGGGGGACAACTGACTTAGACCTTCGTTTTTGGGTGAAAGAGAGAATGGAAAGTCTGGTGCAGGATGAAGAGGACTAAAATAGAGAGCTAGGAGCTGAACTGAGCCGTAAACCTTCTCAGCAGTGGCCCTGACACTTGACTGCTTGGCTTTCAAAAAGGAAGTAGATGCTTGAAGACGCTTATTTATGGGGAACACCCCTGGAGCCTGGTTCTGAAGGAACAGCGCCATTTGATGACTCCGTGGGAATGGCTGTAAACATCTGTGAATCTCGAGCACTTGGAGCTCAAGGCAGGCAGGGTTTCCAGAAACAGATTGTTCACTTGCCCAGCTAACAGCAGACCACTCCTAAATGCCGTCTGCTTGGAACATGTGCTGACATTATTTCATTTCCCTCCCACCTTTTTTTGACTTCAGGAACTAGAGTTTCAACCAACACTGACTTCTCCTTCTGGGATGGTGGGATGCCATGAGGTTAAAGGGCTGCCCCGGTGTGACAGGCTTTTCCACAGCAGCCCCACTTTCTGAAGAAGACTGCCATCTTGTGTGCAGCAAAGTATTCACGGCCCTGTGAAAGAAAGCCAGTTAATCATGAGGTAACCCAACTCCTCTGGAGTAGAAAATACGAAGCTGTATGATACACATCCAACCACAGATGTACTAATTTAATTTCATGCCCCAACATCAGCTGCTCCTCTCCACTTAAAAGGAACAGTTGCATCCATCTGTCATCATTCTCCCTTTCATTTGAAAATTTCTTTGCTCTCTTTTCTTTCCCTTCACTCCTCCCCCCACGACGACTTGACGAAACAATGGGGCACATTTAAAAACCAAACTCAGGCAATTCAAATTCTGAACCTATGTGATTTTGTTCCATTCTAAGTCAACCTTGAAGGGTGTCTGGGGAGTAAAAATCAAGGGGCCAAAGAAAAAGCAAGTGAGAGAGAGAAAATTTCGAATGCAAATCAACCTCCTCACCCCATTTGAAACAACCTGCTGTGAACCGGCCTAGAAAGTATAGCCCATTAGCACCTCGTTAGGCTGTCAGAGCCCAAGCCGCTTAACAGGGGGATAATGGGGAGGAAATGGCTGAGACCTTTCTGAGCCCAGCCCAGCTCCTTGGTATTCTTCCCTACCCACCCTTGGGACCTGTGAGACCCGGCTGGGAAGAGGTGCTCAGGGAAAAGAAGATGGGGGAGAACAACTTAATTAAACTCGTTAGATTGAAAAAAAAAAAAAAGCATCTTTCCAGCAAAAAAGGATGCAGAGCTTAATTTTATTTTATGGGGTGGGTGGGAGGTCACTGATATTTTTGTGGGGATCTCTGTTTTCTATCTCCTCCTTCATTATGTATTAATTTGAGATTTAGTAAAAACATTATAGGATGTTAAGGATTGCATGGTAAAATCTCCATGATTAAGCCATAATCCTCCTAAGGCAAATCCTCATATATAAAATATATGTTTGACACATGTAGCAGTAGAATTCATTTGCAAATGCTTCTAAGAATATGTTACTTGCTTTAGGATTTAGAAAGAGAAAGGCTTTACTACAGCACCTTCTATTGCCTTCTCTCCCCAGTGCTTTGATAGAGAAAGGGGTTAGTGACCTCATCTCTAATACCATGACATGTAGATGGTAGAAAGGCTGCTTCTCTTGCCGATGGCAATATTTACTATCAGATATTAAAGATATGGAGCCCTGGTGGCACAGTGGTTAAGAGTTCGGCTGCTAACCAAAAGGTCAGCAGTTTGAATCTGCCAGCTGCTCCTTGGAAACCCTGTGGGACAGTTCTACTGTGTTTGATAGGGTCCCTATGAGTCGGAATCGACTCCGTGGCAACGGGTATTAAATATATTAGATATGCCATTACTAGGCAATGGGAGTATTTTCTTCCTTTTCATCCTAGAGATGCACAGCTTATATGGTTTAGTATGAAATAAACTGGTAAAAATCCTTGCTAACTTTAATGATTTATTAGAGATAGCAGTGAGAAAAAAAAATCTGTTACAGGATCTCTGCTAAAAAGCTTAAATGAGGTGATGATGCCTTTAAGGTCAGGGTTAATGAGCTTGGGCTGACTTAGGGTCGATAACCTTAGAAACTTAGGACTTGTGCGCAGAGAAAAAAACAATAACCACATGAATTAATGTGGAGGAGGCTGAGAAACGATAGTTCCTGGACAATTCATGGTTTCCCAAATGAATTCTGCCATTGCCAAGGCAAACTTCTTTGAAGGTATTTTTAAATTATTCTGTTATCATCGTCAGGATGGGTTTTGTGTGGTTTTGCTTGAAGGTAAGGGGATAGAGTTCATGACCTTTCCAGGTCAACAGAACGTCTTTGTGTTCTCAGACTCTACTTAAACACCAATAAGAGACAAGTAACCCAACGGTGGTTGTTCTAGTGTTTATTTCAGGCTGGAGATGGCGATTAGAATTTATAATACTAGGATAATCCCTTTGTCTCTCTGTCAGGATAGAAAATGAGTAATAAGTAACCATATTATACTTAATTTCATTAAGTGCAAAATTTTGCAAATGTTTTAAATAGTGCAAGGCAAGTGCAAAACACTAGGAGTCCTTGGTTTTCATTCTTAAGGGAGCTTTCTCCCACTTTTTTCTACAGGCCAGATCCCTGGGCGCTAACTCCACATCCTGCTTTTCTTAAGAGATATGGAAATTTCCCTGGGACGGCTGTGCTAGGCTGGCTAAGGAGCCCAGAGGTTAATCAACACCCACAGAGACCGAGGAGGAGAGAGCTTCCTGCCTGGCGATTAGCATGCAACGTTCTCTCCTGTGAGGTAATGATGGTCAAGAAGGCGCCAAGCGAGAGAAGGGAGAAATTCTGTTTCTTCTGCCTCAAACACTTATTAAAATTCATTTCCATTCAAATAGCCACCCTCTGATTTTCATCATCAAATAAGCACACAATGTACATATTTAACAGGCGAGAGACCTGTGCTGAGTTTGTGTCTTTTTGAAGTGAAGCCCTGTTCTCTTAATGAGTGTCCAGGCTTATCTCTGTATGTAAATGTCTCCCCTTCCTCTTTCTGACGCCCTCCGTTTTCCAGCTCCCCTAGTTTTGGGGTCTTTGATGGGCAGCCTAGATGCCTATTATAATGGTAATTCATTTGGAGTGGAAAGGAATCTCATCTGGTCTGTCTCATTATAAAGGTGAAGCCCTTGGGAGTGCAGGCTGGGAACGGACAGATTTACAGAGTTATTTTTCCTGTACAAGAGGCAGAGGCAGAATCAGATGTAATTTCCTTACTTCTTTCAGCTTTGGGTTTATCTCCCTTTGGAGCTGGCCTGCATTCCCAGGCATGGTGATTGTCCTCTCCCGCTCCTGGGGACCACCATCAGCTGGAAGGCATTGCAGCTCAGGCAGTTCTATCAAGAACAGCTGCTTGGAACAGCTGGGCCTGCCCTATTGTCAGTGAGAAACCAAGTGGCAAGTATGAGTGTACTGGGCTTCTTTAAAGGCTTTGCGTGATCTAGTAATGTAATACACAACGTGGAGACATTAGCCTCCACTGTGGTGTGCCCACCCACGTCCTGCCAGGTGGCCCCTGTGAGATCTAATTTAATTTTTTTAAACATAAGGAGCATAAAATAATCTTGGTGAGGGCTTTGGAAATCTCAGGGAACATGATCAAGAAGGATATCAGTAAAACAACTGTATTATTGACAAGAGTTCTGTTAAACTCCTGACAAGATTGCATTTTATAGCAGGATTCAGTTTATAAATTAACTCATTATAATTAAAGACCAATCAGGGAAGGAAAATAAATAGTTTCCTTTCATTTTGCTTTTTGTCTTGCTTGCCTTAAACAAACAGACAAAATAATGTAACTCAGTCTTGTGGGTTGAAAAATTATCTCTACATCTGCAGAGTCCTGATAGGCAGAGTAGAGGAAGAAATTTGTTTTACAAAGCATATGCTGAAACAAAATATCAAATAAGTGAGATTTGAGATAGAAAAGAAAACTGTTGCTCAGGGTCTGGGTCTTGTGATTTCTTCTTATATTGAGGCATATTGTGTCTCCTAATTTTAGAAACTTGATTATTCATAGGAAGTTTATTCTCATAAGGCAGTTACTCTGTTTTTCCACAGAGAAATTCAACAAGTTTAGGAAGTTTGTCTAATCTTCTCATCTGACTGTGGAGAGAAGAGCTACTGCCAGCATTCCACAGCAATTCGCGTGGTGAACTCATTTCCAACCCTCAGGAGCACCCAGGAGTTGCCCGGCCCGGCATAATTTAGGTGCCAAGTGACCCGACAATATCCGATTCTTTATTGCTTTGGCCACATTGTTTTTCACCTAGAGAATGCCACTCATTGCTCACTGAACAATAAGAATAAAGATGTATAGATGTAGAATTATTAGAGTAGCTGTTTCAGTCTCAGCAATATCAAGGTTGGCAAACATTCTCCTTTCTTATCTGTAACAAAAACCAACTAAGACAATGTGAAGTATTCCAAGAGAGGCTATATGGATGGAACAATTTATTAGATTTATAAGAGCTGAAGGGAAGCGCTAAAGCTATCCATCTTCTACACATTACTGAGAATGGGACCAATGTGACTCAGACTGTCAGGACAGTATCTCCAAGGCAGAACTGAAATCCTAGAGTAAGCAGAGCATAAGTGCATATGTTTTAGGAGGAGAGGGATCAAAGGCAGGAGTAAAAAATGCATGTAAGCCTCCAAATACATTGAACACAAATTGGTCTGCAACAGTTATGCAGCAATATTACTTTGTAAATAAAGATCTCATTTCAGGAGGCTTTGAAGGTTTTCTCCTAAGTCCTTTCCTCCATTGCAAATCATAGCTCCAAACACCAGGTGACAGTAGGTAAAGTTATTATTTGAGTCAAGTGAGATGCACGTGAGTGTGTGTGTGTATGTGTGCATAAATAACACTGAGAATAATGTAAAGAAAAGTAATACCATTTAACTGAGAAATTGCACCAGGTGGCTCTTCTCTTTTGGCATGTTCATGATGAAATTATCAGAATAAGTCAAATTGGTTGAAAAAAAATCTTTCGTGTGTATAGAAGTGCCCTTGAGCACACGTGAGCTTGGAAACAAGGTAAATCTAAGGACATTTGCTTTAGACCCTTGACAATTTAAAATTCTAATATGTTCATCTAAGGGCATAGGTTTTGTTTTTTACTTTAGACACTGATTTCAAAATCCTTTTATTTTTTATCTCGTGTTCCATCAGAGTTGTTTCAGACCCACGCCTTGCTATTTACAAGCTATGTGACTTGGGACAGATTTTATTCATCTTAGGCTCATTTTGTCAGTTGTACGATGGGGACAATAATAGTGGTTATTGTGAGGAGGAAATTTAATAACGAAATTAAAGCAGTTTGTGTAGTGCTCAATCATAAACGTTGGCTTTTATTATTATTCTACCGCTCATCTGTCAGTTTGTCTTACTGTGGTGGCACACATGTTGCTGTGATTCTAGAAGCTATGCCACTGGTATTTCTAACACCAGCAGGGTCAGCCATGGGGGACAGGTTTCAGTGGAACTTCCAGACTAGGAAGAAAGGCCTGGTGATCTACATCTGATAATTAGCCAATGAAAACCCTCTGGATCACAGAATAGATCCGAGATTTTGACATGCTTACTTTGAATGTACCATCAGGAGGGACGAATCACTGGAGAAGGACATCATGTTTGGTAAAGTGAAGGGCAAGTAAAAGCAAGGGAGACCCTTAGTAAGGCGGACTGACACAATGGACACAAAAATGGACTTGAACATACCAACGACCATGAACATGACTCTGGACTGGGCAACATTTTGTTCTATTATACAGGTGGATCACCATGAGTCTGAGCCAACTCGACAGCAACTAACAACATCATTATTATCATTATTATTGAAAGTGAATGACAGAGTCCCATACCATCCTAGAAGAGAACCACAGAAAGCCCATTGCCATCAAGTTGATTCCAACTCATAGTGACCCTATAGGACAGAGTAGAACTGCCCTATAGGGTTTCCAATGAGTGCCTGGTGGATTCAAACTGCCGACCTTTTGGTTAGCAGATGTAGCTCGTAACCACTGCGCCACCAGGGTTTCCACTTCCCAGAAGAGAGCTATCATGAAATGAGAAGAGGGCTGTAGACCAGAAATTCTCTGGGGTGATTGATCATTGCAGAGATTTGAGGCTAAAATTTCAATTCTATTGAAAAGATATTTATTGAGCATCTTCTAGGTTTAAGTCACACACTACCTGCTCTTTTGTAGACTGTATTCATGTAAGGGAAAGGAGACCCCCTCAATTTAGTTTGTTTCAAAACAGAGTAATATAAGTGCTACAAGACAGGCACTGCATGGAGCTGTGGAAGGTTAAAGGAGAGACATGCCACCTTCTGCAGGGGTTGGGTGGTCAGAGAACACTTAGTGAAAGAGCTGGTGAAGAGAGAGCCTTTAAGAATAAATGTACATTTGAAATGCAGAAATCAGAAAAGTTCATTTATTTAACAAATGTGCATTGAGTATCTGCCAGATACTCTTCTATGTGCTACAGATTCAGCAGTGAGCAAAACAACTGATTTGCTTTATATGGTGGAACCAGGAAGGAACATTTACATGAATGTTACTTGGTTTTGGAAGAAAAATAATCTAAATTTTATGATGACAAGGAAGTGATTTCTGAATAAATATTTTAAAGTCACAATACCTCACTTACCTCTATCCAACAAGCATAAGATTGTGATCCATTTCTCAAAATTAGAAGAGAATTAGAGGCAAAATTTTAAAGGTAGACTTAGATAAAATCTTAAAGCAGAAAGTGTACTTATCACTGTGTTTCTTCAACTCATCCACATATCCATTAAGTTTCTCTATTTGACATAAAGATAATTTTCTCTATTTATCTATATCTATATTTATATCTTTCTCTCCATCTCTGAATATAAGTTTCCCAAAGAACAGCGTATTTAAGCTAAGTTCTTTCATAACTAAGAGTCTACTTTTTATCTTCTAAGTTGACCACTTGGCATATTTCAGCTCCTGCCTGTCTATTTCTGCTCCTAGTTTACAGCACCTGGATACTTTTAAAGGTTCTCCCCACAGTACTAAGAACAGTTTACATGAAGGAAACAAATCCATTTATAAAATAGTACTCAGTGATGCCAGAACCCTGGTGGTGCAGTAGTTAAGTGTTCTGCTGCTAACCAGAAGGTTGGCAGTTTGAATCCACCAGCCACTCCTTGGAAACCCTATGGGGGCAGTTCTGCTCTGTCCTATAGGGTCTCTATAAGTCAAAATCGACTCGATGACAGTGGGGTTTTGGCAGTGAGACCCAGTGATGCCAGCCTGAGCTCTACCAAATCTGAGGGAACAAAGTGGATGGATCCTGGAACTCCACTTCTACAATGCAAAATTATCAAATTAAAAGCACAATTATTAGCAACTCTGGTGACATCATGATTTTAAAAAATGTACTATGTCTATTGGACACACACATTTGCCCTTGTATTCTTGAAGGCTTCAAGCCTCCTGGGCAGTATTGATCTTCATTGAGTTTTGAAATCCCAGCAGCGTGTGCAAACCAGATTAAGATGAATGCATGCAATTGTCATTCAAAACTCTCAATATTTGATTTTGCCATAGGCAGTGAGGACCTTTTGCCTCTTGTGCGAGAGAAGAAAGGTATGTCCTTTTCTGCGGTTCTGAAAATCTACTGTGGCTTCAGACGTGGGAGAGCCATTAATGAAGACAGTGGCAAGCATTAGAAAAGAATGTTTGAAAGCAGGGCTCTGACTTAGCTCTGTTGCTCAGAAATACATGCGCTTCATTTATATCTGTTTCCAAAGTGCTGATTTACTAACAGTCTCTTTTTAATTATCATTCTCTCTCCCGCTGATTGACTGACCTTGGGTCATGGGAAGAAAATGTCAGGGTTTGCAGGGGGAAAGGAACGTGTGTTTATTAAAGGCAGATGGTTGAACTGCAGCTAGGATTTGTCGCTTCCTATTAGAAAATCCTATTTTCAAAGGGTTTACAGCTCAACCATAAAAAAATTATACTGTCGGATAAAACTTAGGAAAGAAATGACTCTTTGCAAGCTCACTAATTAGAGGAGAGTCCTGTAGCCTGTAAGTTAAGCCCACGGAAAAGAAAGGAATGCTGAACTATAAGTGCCTAACTCTCTACCACCCATTGTGTGGAATCATGTAATTTGAAAATCAATAACTAGGTAGTGTATTTAAGACTTCAAATCCCAGAGCTGTGCAACGCTAACCAATTAGGATTGGTATTCAGGGAAAAACATTCATAGAGGTGCCAAGAAATGGCTGAGATGTTGAAGTTCAGGAGCCAGTTGTTATACATCTGTTGTACTTTTTATCAATATCATTATGAGGAAGAGAGTTAGTGAGTTAGCAAGAAAACCTAATGCCTGATGCTTTTGAAATCATTAAATAACATGGCATTACTTCATCTTACATCAGAGCTACCTGAGCCCTCTTAGAGGGGGTACTGGAATTTCTGTAAACAATGAAGTTTAAATGTAGAAAACAAGGCAGGTCCAAATTCAGGATTTCTGGTCTTGGACTATAAAGTGATTCATAAATCTCTAGCTCAACAGAAAAATAAAGAACAGAATAAACTTTTTTTTTTCCTGGAATGGTCAGAAAAGTAAAGCCTGTAATTCTAATTTGAAAAATGTGTGAAAATTGCATCTCAGATATCTAGCACTATTAATGTGTTTGTTCCAAATAAAATAAATTACTGGTATTTGAATGTATGGGAGAGTCTTCACAGCTGTGACTCTCCAGATAAAAGAAAAGAACAAAGAAATGATAATTGTATGACGGTGTTTCATTAATTCTTGTGAATGGGTTAATCTATTAAATGATATACATTAAATGCTTCGAACAAAGCCTGGCACATAGCAAGCCCTTCTAGTATAAACGTGTTGTGTTGTCCTTGATGTTGTTCTCTTTATTGTTGTCATTAAAACATATAGAGTTAAAAAAAAAAAAAAAGACAACTTATTCTTTTAGCAGTAAACCCAACTTATCAATCAAATAGAATCACCAGAGATGCTTGGACAAAACTCTTCCCTCCCTTCCCTATCTTCATCCTGTGCTACTCCCGGCATCTCAGTACGTGTTTCTTTTCCTGATAATCTGGGGTTAAATGACTATAGCTTAAAGAAAGGTTAATCGTGAAAAGGCAAAAATGATCTAATAGTGACAAAATGGTACTTGGTTCAAGTAATAAAAATATATCAAAAGAATACTCAGGCTTAATAATAATAATAATGATAATGATGATGATGATGTCAATGGCAACAAGCACTGTATTCAGCGCTTCTAAATGTGCCAGACACTCTGCCAGAAGCCTGACACTCATCATTGTTCTCACAACAGTCCTGAAAGAAATAGCTGAGTATGATGAGAGAGCAAGTTGCAAGGACAGCCAAGGCAGCTCAGCCTGCGCTGTCAGTGGGTTTTGGCCTCAGAAGGCAGCAGTTGCTAAGAGAGTTGGGACTTTAAGAGGCGCCATCACTGCCCATTACTTATAAACTTTAATCTCAGGACAATTATGTAATTTCTCTAAGGCTCAGTTTCCTCCTATGGAAAATGGGAATAATGAGACCTATCTCATTTTTTTTTCCATAGAGTATAATGAGAATAAACTTAAGTGTCTTCAGAATAATTAGCAGAATGCTTGGCACTTAATGTCTAAGTTTTTTTTTAACTATTTATTTTTAATTTTTGTTGTTGTTCTTATTTTCATCATTCGGACCAGAATGGACATGGGGATTTCAGAGATTCTAAGATCCATCTGGAAATAGAAGACGGAGAATAATGCACTGCTTCAGCAAACTATCCTGTCTAGGGTGGCAAAATAAACTGTCTTCAAGGCCCAGAGAGTTCCTGTGCAAGGTCCACTCTGTCTCTGTTGACACTTTCCCTATCTATCTCTCTGATGCCTTTCTCTTAAGCAGAAGATACACTTAAAGCATGCTCAGTCAACCATGGGGCATGTGAAGCTACCTTAGTCATCTGGGCAGAAATTCACACCTGGTAGTGATTTATAGGACTGCAGGAGTCACTGAGTCCAGAAAGACTCTGCTGAAGATAATGCTCAGAAGTTCAAAGTAACCTCTATGTTTTATCTCCTAATTCTTCCATGACTTTTACCTCAACTCCAAATTAGAGACCACCTCTCTCTTTTTCCATGAGTGTAGTGGAAGCTGACAGGTCTAATTTCTGGCTGGGTTCTGTAAGATTTCTATGTAATTCAAGCACCCTTCAGCGTCCTGGGCCCCTGCTCCCTTGGTTGTCCATTTTTCACCATGTTTTTAAACTTGTTCTTTCCAAGTCATAAATTCTACAAACATCTCTTTGTTTCAGGTATTTCCTGGGTGGGTATCTCCCTATAATTCTAAATCTGTATAGTGACTTGATTTATAAATTTTCCCTATGGCCAACCCTCTATCACCAGCTCTTTTGTCTTTGTTTTGTTTTACTTCTACTTTTGTTCTATTTAGGTATCAAAAGCGACCGAATCCATACATAACATATGTAATTCCATGTTTGTATTATAATTACTTCCACTAAAGTCAGGCAGATGTCCAGAATTTTGGGGTGCTTACACCGTAATTCCAGGGAGGTGATGGAAGTATTTGTAACTCATGTGACTTGAACTAATCTTTTGATCAAGACAAAGATTACAGCTGTGTTTTATGCATTCAACCTTTTTGTCCCACCTCCCCCCAGTAAACATACTTTGCCACTATCTGTGGCAAAGATGTCGCCTTGAGTACTAAGGTGTGCCTGACCCAAGCCACGGTATTTTCAATCACCTCATATGCACGGACAATAAATAAGGAAGTTCAAAGAAGAACTGATGCATTTGAATTATTGTGTTGGCAAAGAATATTGACTATACCATGGACTGCCAGAAGAAGAAACCAATCTGTCTTGAGAGAAGTACATCCAGAATTTTCCTTAGAAGTGAGGACGGTGAGACTTTGTCTCATGTACTTGGGATATGTTATCAGGAGGGACCAGTCCTTGGAGAAGGACATCATGCTTTGTACAGGGTCAGTGAAAAAGAGGAAGACCCTCAATGAGATGGATTGACACAGTGGCTGCAACAATAGGCTCAAACATAGCAACAATTGCAAGGATGGCACAGGACCAGGCAGTGTTTCATTCTGTTGTGCATGGGGTCACCATGAACTGGAACTGACTGGATGCCACCTAACAACAATAACCTGTTTGTCAGTTTGTTGTACTGTGGTGGCTTACATGTTGCTGTGATGTTGGAAGCTATGTCACCAGTATTTCAAATACTAGCAAGGTTACCCATGGTGGACAGGTTCCACTGGAGCTTCCAGACTAAGACCAACTAGGAAGAAGGGCCTGGTGACCTACTTTCAAAAATTAGCCAAAGAAAACCTTCTGGATCACAACAGAACATTGTCCAACTCATTTTCTTTGGGCATATCATTAGGAAGGTTAAATCACTGGAGAAGGAGATATCCTGTTTGGTGAAACAGAGGGCCAGCAAGGCTGAGGGAGACCCTCGGTGAGATAGATTGGCACAATAGCCTCAACGATGGACTCTAACGTGATCATGAGGATGATACAGAATTAGGCAACGTTTAGTTCTTTTATACATAAAGTCACTATGAGTCAGAGTTGACTCGATTGCAGCTATCTATCTATAAATACGTATTAAGCACCAATCGTGCTCTGGGCACTATTCAAGGTTTGGGTACACCTGATCCATATTTGGTTGCTGCATATCAGGAAATAATATATGAATTCTTATCTCAACAGCATCTGAAGTACAAACTTCATTTAGATAATCGTTGGTTTGCTTTAGCTAGCGTAATTTGACCTAGCAATGATTTAGGATAAAGTAAGTGGAGAGGTAAAGAGGACAGAAGTGCAATCATTACCTTTCCTAGGCAAAGAGGCCCAAGCCCTCTGGGAGGCTAGTGAGGCCCAAGCCCTCTGAGGAGGCTACTGAGCCCTCACATCTTCTGGTTATCCTTGAGATAACTCAGCAGGGTGGTCATGCATACACAGCTAAGAAACCATTTTTTATTCTTCTGAACATTCTTCAGGACTTGTTTGTAGAGAGCGGAAGATAGAAACCCTGTTTCTTTTAGAAACTCAGAAATTCACTTGTATTGCTAAGTTGTTTAGAATAGTCAACTGTTGAATCTTTGGCTGCCCCTGTGTAGAGTAAGGAGATAATTGCTCTATCCCGGGGTGAACCATCTGCTAGTACAAATTGCTCTGCTATCTGCTTCACTGAAACGCTTGTGTTTGTTATATTATGTTGAAATGTTCACGAAACTTGGTTTATACTAAGCTGTGTTCCTGGAAAATCTGATTCTATAAATGGGCAGAACACTCTTAACTGCATAGGCTCTTCTCTCTCTTTAGATTTCTAAGCTGCTTCACTGATTTGATATGGGGCCCTGGAGAGCCAATATCCTGTGATAGCTGCTGATTATCGATGCCTGGGAAGATACAGTGGTGACAACCCACATTTACAGGACTCGTGACGGTTTCTGAAACCTTACAAAAAAGGTGATCCTGAGTCCTGGAATCTGAAAAAATATATGTCTTGTTATTATGATATAATTCTAATGGCCCTTGTTGATGCTACTATTAGAGAGTTCCGTTAGTGCCTCATCTATCAGCTTTATGTTTGTGTTTTAATACCAGTTGGGGGAAGTATGATTTGATAAATGCTCACTTTCAAATCTTTTATTTTGGTGTGTTAATGTAAGATTAATGACCATGATGGCTTGAGATACGATAGTTTGATTTGTTGCTTCCTTTATGTCTTCCAATGTAACACAGATCTGTGAAATCTAACTAGGGCACAAGGGTGGAAAATAATGATTTAAGGGGAGAATAGGGGTAAGGCTTCAATTAACAAAACATCCTAAATTTGTAAGTGGATTTCACAATTCTCCAGGCATGTCTGGTAGGAATTTTAGAAGAGCGAAGAAAGGCAGATGGAGAAGTTTGGATCATTAACAGTTTCTTCCTGCCCCGATATTACTTACTCCACAGTGAGTACATATAATGCTATTTATTTATCCATCTATCCTTTGAACTATTTAAAAAGTTATAAAGAAAGATTCCAACAAAATGGCAGAATTGGTCCGATTGGATGTTTCAGTGATTTGCACTATCCAAGTTCTATTGACATAGTGTGGACATCAGGGAACCTGGAATTATGAGGGTCCCCCACCCCCCATGGTTTTCTTTATGATTTGGTGATTTGTACACCACAAATCTTTCTTTGGGTGGAATGGATTCTATATACAGAGCTGAGTGTGAGGAGACCCAGCCTCAAACCAAAGGTTATATATGTAACCAGTAAGAACTTTTTTTACTTTCTACTAGGCTAGAGTAGGCAGAAAGGAATTTAGGCTCCTGCGTGGCAAAGTTAGTTTTAAAAATCACCCTGGCAACCTGTACACCAGTGCTCATTGTAACACTCTTCAGTATAGCCAAATGTTGGAAACAAACGAAATGTCCATCAACAGATGAATAGATAAA
This sequence comes from Trichechus manatus latirostris, assembly GCF_000243295.1. NCBI lineage: Eukaryota > Metazoa > Chordata > Mammalia > Sirenia > Trichechidae > Trichechus > Trichechus manatus. The sequence goes on from NW_004443971.1 coordinate 5,267,172, forward strand.
CAAAATGTGGTATATATACACAATGGAATATTACTTAGCCCTAAAGAGAAATGAAGTCCTGATACCACAGCATGGATAAACGTTGAAGACGTTCTGCTGAGCAAAATAAGTCAGTCACAAAAGGACACGTACTATATGACCTCACTTATATGAAATAAGCAAATATATGGAAACTAAAGTTTACTAGTGGTTACCAGGCGTGGGATGGTGTGTGAAAAAGGGGAATTTTTGCTTGGGGGACACTGAGATTATGTTAATGGTAGTAGAATAATTAGGAAAAAGATGTGGATGAGGGTTACACAACATGAAGCGTGTAATCAGTGTGATTGAATTACGCATGTAAAAACTGTTGATTTGGTGTATGTTTTGTTGAGTATATTTACACCACAGTTTAAAAACAAAAATCTTCGTTTGTCTTTCCCCCTTGATTTGGACAACCAGGACCTAGACAAGAGCTGTTGGTCTGAAACGTCTCTCTTTCTCTCCCCTCTGTCTTTCATCAGTTTGATTCCCTTTTTATTATCATTATTTATGTTTTGTATGACTATAAAAATATCTTGTCAGGGATTATGTCTTATTTGCAAGAGGCCCTAGTAAGATGGCAACAAGGCATGCACAATATATCATAATTTAGCAGCTTCTCTTGTAACTATACTGAAGTAATGGTGGAAAAAATACATATAAACAACTCTGAGGACAGATTTTGTATGATCCAGTAATTTTGATTTATACTTGGTATTTGATGGAACTGTATTAGCAGTTAAAGTCAATGGCTAAGTGATTCCCAGCACAAAACCAGGCAGAAGTACAAAAGAAGCTTTACAATGAACGATTAAGAGCCCAAGCCTTCCAGCTTAAATTTCCAAAGTGCAGTGTAAATTACAGGTCTGGTTGTCACTTTTAACTAACAATTCTACCTGATATGGTCTAGCTCCATAATTTGTCCACCATTCCTTTATGAAGCAGTAAACACCAGCTTAATTCCATTGGCTTTTCTCAAGCAAACAGCCTCATCTCTCGTATCTACTGCCAAGGAGGGGTGAATCTCCTGCCTCCTATGACAATAAGCTCTATTCATCAAACAACATGTGGAACCCTGGGATGGGATAGAGCAATGCTTTCCATCTCTACTAAGAAGTCTGGCTGGTCATCTTGAACTGATCTCAACCTCCCCCCTGTTGTCTCAGTGGGTGGGACACTCACATTCCCATAATTCCCTCACTACCCAGTAATCCCCATCTTCCCCAGACACTTTCTCTTCACTTGGCTCCCCTGTGACTACCTATATCACAAAGTAGAGATAGATGAGAGCTTTGGAGATCAAAATTCAGTACTCTAAGTACCAATATTAACAGAAAGAGAAAATGTTCCAAATATCAATAAGGACTTCAAATCCAACCAAGCCAATTATGCAATTAGGCAGGCAGATGCTGGCTCAGCAACAACTGGTGTAGACTGATTTCTACGACTTCATTAATTTGACCTGTCTACTGCTGTAGGCGATTTGATTACATCCTCACAGCACATTTCTTAGCCAGAAGGAGATCCCAAAAGATTACAGGTGCTCAAGGAAAAGAATATCTAAACTTGAGATCTTTGATCCTTCTAGAACAGGTGGGAAAGCTGATAGGTTTGCATAAATGCTTCCCAGGGCATCTGTATTATAGCAGTGAGGTAGAAAGTTCTATTCAAGCTTAGATATGGACTGCCAAATTAGCTTCCTTTAAGCTAACCATAGCATTCATATGCAGAGCACGGACCATCCTTACAATCATTATTGCTCCATTTGAATCAAAGAATATGGGCCCTAATGCTATCATTTATTTAAAAAAAATCATTGGAATCATTCAATTATTTATTCCCTCACCAAATTTTTATTAAGTTCTTACCTTTTGCTAAGAATTTATAAAAATGGTGGCATGGGGGCATCTGACCTCCTCTAACTTCACAAGGGGGAGGAGAGAGAATCATTATCATCACCAACAGTCCAAAGCTGATTCCTTCAAGGCAGAAGTCAGACATACCTCCACCCGCCAACATTTTTACCAATTCTGACACCAGCTGTCCCTCCTACAGCACTCTACTTCTCTGCTGGGTTTGATAATTCGTTGCTAAGGCCACACAGAACTCATAGACCATACAGTTATGGGGTTTATTAGGGAAATAACAGGTTACAATTCAGGATCATGGATGATTCAGGATATAGATCTTTGATCAGGACAGCTTCTTAGCCATGCCTGAACACAGGCCTCTCTCGGTGCCTCCGCCTGCATCTGCCCTGCTCAGGCAAGCGTTACAAAGCTCTTTAGCTCCACCAGTAAGTGCCTAGAGGCTCCCTATCCCACTAGCAAACCTTGGCCAGAAGGCACTCAGCTCTCTCATTCTGTGGGTCAGCACACCCACTGTGACAGCCTTGCTTTATGGGCTGGGAAGCCCACTGCACTGTCTCCTGCCAGTCTCCTGGTTCTGCAGCTGCCGTTTCTCTGCTGCCACTTCCCGCCATCTTACACCATGTCTGGTGTTACATTTCTCTCTCTCTGTCTTCTGGGTCTAGGAAGTTCTCAGTGCAGGAACCCCAGGTCCGAAGGACACATTCTGCTCCCATCTCTTCTTATTGGTGCTAGTGAGGTCCTCCCTTTCCACCTCTGGAATGGTTCATTTTAAGCCTAGTGGGGATGGCAACACTGACCAATCCCCTTGTTAAGGTTCAATACACTTTATTTGCATGATCCCACCCCCACAAGGGTGCTATGCACATTATTTGCATTATTAGCAAGCTATCCAATCCCCCTGGTGAGCCACAAACACCTCATTTGCATAGTCGCACCAAGTCATTTGATAGGCTTTAGAAGACTGTGGCAAGAAAAGCCATATAAAAGTGATCCATCATATCACACATTGTAATGGGCATCAGGGATGCAAACGTGAGCAATGCTTGGTCACTGACCTTGCAGAGCTTAGGGCCTAGTGGGAAAGAGAGATGGGTAAATAGACTATTCTAATCACAATAATGTGTGTAAATAATAGAAATAAGAGCCAAGCCCTCTGAGAGCACTGGAGAGAGAGTAACTAAGCGGGAGAGTTAGGAAAATTTTAGGAGAACAAGTGATATTTGAGCCTATTTCTAAAAATGGCTAGGTATTAGCAAGTTTGGACAGGGGTTGCTGTGGTGGTGAGGGTCTGGGAGTGTGTGACCATTACTCAATCAAGAAGGAGTCCCTGGGTGGTACAAAAGGTTTATGCTCTTGCCTGCTAACTGAAAGTTTGGAGGTTTGAGTCCACCAGAGGCACTGCAGAAGAAAGTTCTGGTGATCTGCTTCCCCAAAAAATCAGCCATAGGAAACACTATGGAGCACAGTTCTACTCTGACACACATGGGGCCCCCGTGAGTTAACCTACACTGTATTTTCAGTATTGTGCTAGGTGAGTTTGTTATGTCAACATTACTCCATTATTCACCACCTGATCTTCCCATAAGAGGCCTCCACTAGGCTGAAAAAGAAAGAGGTAGAGCTGTGGAATGGGGAGGAGGAAACGTTGAGCTTCATTACCCAAAGGTCATTTGGAGAACAAGACAAATGTGATGCAGCTCCTCTTTGGAAGTGCATCTTCTACCAAGCTGCCAAAATGCCCGCCATTTAAGAAGACACTAGCAAAGTTTTACTCTTTAATTTCTCTGCTCATTAAGCCTTCACTTCTGAGGTGTGAAAATGACTCCTGGATGGTAATAAACTGCTGGAGAAGTCATTATTTTAAAAATGATCTTGCTCCCAAAGGGGATGGAGTGGTACAAAGCACAATTGCTCCAAGATCAGCTACTCTGTAGGACAATGATTGTTCAAATGTTCCAGTTATTATAATAATAAAAAAGGGCTGTCTAGTTACAGCAAGAAAAGATGAAGCACAAAGTACCCAGACCTACTCAATAATCACACTAGTCTATCTTTGGGGAAGGAAGGGGGTACACTTCAATGGAGGAAAATTATAGTATTGTTAGACTGTGTATTATAATGCAAAGGAAATCAAGAGGGCACAAAAAGGACCAGAGAAGACAGAAGTCATTTTCAGGGAGTTTTGTGATGTTAAAGTAGGGACCTGGAATAAGTTGGAATAATAATAATGCTATTAATAATAATAACAAAAGCTTCTTAGAGCTGTAAATGTCACTCACCTTCACTCTCTGGAAAATTTAAATCTGTACAGACAAGACCTCTTTAGTTTTGCTTTTTCGCATGGTTCTCATTTTGCCTCCAAATTAGTGAGGAGCAGAAAAATTTCTCCTGGCCAATATTTTTCTAAAGTGGTGAGTCTCCGGCCTTTGGAACATTAACTTTGTGTCCTTCTTCTTTCTTTTCTTTCCTCCCTCCCTCCTTCCCTGCTTATCTTCTCTCCTTTTCTTCCTTCCTTCCTTTTGGTTGTTTATTCAATGCTCATGGCTGCACACTATCACAAAGAATGCAATCTCTGCATTCCTCTCTAAATAAAAGGGAATTAAGACACTTGATTTTGAGAAATGTTTTTAGTATACTGTATGATGTAGAACCCAGTGAGATAATCAGAGCTCCTGTGTTGTTGCCTAAGTGGGGTGTATGGGAAAGTGTAGGGTGAAGAGTGATTGATTGCATGAGGATAAAAAGTTATTCTACAGATAAGATTTTCATCTGCCATTTCTAAAGCCTTTGAGCAATTTGCCTCCTCTGCTTGGACCAAGTGAGGGGCATGATTAGAAGGAAATTGAAGCTGCTGGCTGGTGATGCAAGGTTAACATTTCTCTTCAGGAGGTTTTTTCTTCTCTGGGGATGAGAATTTACTCAGTTGCCTCACCTCTGACCTAGAGCCAATGGACCTCTGAGGGGAGAGAAAGCTATTCAAATCCCTGTGGTCTATACTAGATTCTTGGTTTCTCTCCTCAGCTTATTATTTTCCTTGGTGACAATCGGCACATCATGTCTCACTGCAAAATGGTTCAGGGACTTACCCCTTACCTCCAAAGACCCATTCTCAGATTTCCTTCAGTCACAAGGGATGTGGTCTTGTCTAGACACGTAGCAGATGTTTCTCAAGACAATAAAATGACTAACTGTCCTTTTGGGATTCTCTGGTCCAAATAATAACCATGAGTAATATAGTTCATCTCTTCTTAGAGCCTTTAAATTATACTGCCAACTTCTGCCCTTTGACAGTTGATGAAATCTCAGCTGGGGACTAATGAGGAGACTGAATTTCATTGATCTAAATAGAGTACAAAGGAAAGAAGGGATAAAACATGGTGACCTTAACTGGAGTGATGTAATAGAATGTTCTCATACTTATTGACCCGTATTGATAGATGAAGATTGTCTATTGCTTATGAAGCTTGGCATATAGAACCCCAATGGATTGATAGAGCAACTCTAAGAACTTTACCATCATGATCACTGCCAAACCACCACCACCACGTCCACCATCATCACCACCGCCTCCACCAACATCACCACCACCACCAACTCCACCACCACTCCTTCACTACCTCAACCCATACCGCCAGCTCTCCCACCACCTCTACCACCACTACCACCTTCACTACCTTCAGCACCATCACCTCCATCTCCATCATCACCAGCACTACCACCTATTAAGATTAGTAAATAAGTAAGTAATGGTCTATAATATTCCATTGGAAGCATTTATGGGTCTACCTTCCCTCTAGTATCTTCCTTTGAGATCCTCAGCTGATCATTTCTCATTACTTTAAAATGTTTATTTACTAATTTTTAAAAATATATAACTTTCATTTGGTTAAAAACTTGGAAATTACAAAAAGGTATAGGTAGTTTAAATTCTGTCCTATACCTTTCCCCTAATCATCCTAATCACCCCTAATCCTCCTCAGTGAAAGCAGCTTGTATATACTTCAAGAGACAGTCTATGCATATATAAGCAAATTCATTTTCCCTGTGGGGTGTGTATGCGTGTGTGTGTGTGTGTGTGTGTGTGTGTGTGTGTGTATATCCTCCTACACAAATGGCAGCTGATTGCATACACTATTCTACCCCATTATTTTTAACTTCTTCCTAACAATATAACTTGGAAATTATTCCAGAAGAGTACATAAAAAGTTCTTCTTTCCTAATTTTTAAATTAAATTTTACCATTATTAATTGGTTTCTTCTATGTTATTGGGCTTATTTTGGTGTTTTTATTCTAACTTCCTCTGAAGGATGCTTAGCACACTGTGTTTCAATCTTTCTGCTTTTCTAATATGAACATCTATGACTATAAATTCCTACATTTTCTATTAGCTTCATCCCAGGTCCTAAAATGTTGTATTACCTTGTTATTTTTCAGCTCAAATTATTTTAAAATTTCCATTACGCTTTATTCTTTGACCTATTTAGTAGTATGTTTCTTAATTTCTGAAATCAGGAATTTTTCAAATTAATTTTTTGTTATTGATTTTTAGCTTAATTGCACTGAGGTCAGAGACGTTGTTTAGGCCAGAAAATTTGTTAGTCTTTTCTTTATGTCCCCGTATATGCTTATTTAAAAAAAAGTTTTCCATGTGTGCTTAATATGTGTTGGGTGAAGTGTTCTACCTATGTCTTTGAACTTAATTTTATTGCCTTTTAGTTGGGGCGTTTTGCTTTATATGTTTGGACACCATGTTATTAGGTACATGCAATTGTAAAATTGTTATATTTTCTTGCCAAACTTTACTTTTTATCATTATGAAGTATCCTTTTGTATCTCTACCAAAGCTTTTCAATTAAAAGTCCATTTTCACTGCTATATTATAGTACATCAACTTTATTTTGCTCAAAGTTTTCAACCATTTTTTAAAACCATTTTGAATCCTTAAGTTCAGATATGTCTCTTTTAAGTAACATATAGCTAGATTTTTTTTTAAAGCCAGTCTTTATCTAGAACATTTGTCCATTTGTGGATGCTGTTAGGTGCTGCAGAGTTGGTTCTGACTCCTAATGACCCAATGCACAATAGAACAAAACACTGCCTGGTCCTGCACCATCCTCACAATCATTGCTATGTTTGAGCCCATGGTTGCAACACTATGTCAGTCCAACTGGTCAAGAGTCTTCTTTTTTGATGACCCACTACTTTACCAAACATAATGTCCTTCTCCAGGGACTGGTCCCTCCTAATAACATGTCCAAAGTATGTGAGACAAAGTCTCACCATCTTCGCTTATAAGGAGTATTCTGGCTGTACTTCTTCCAAGACCGATTTGTTCATTCTTCTGGCAGTCCATGGTACATTCAATATTCCTTGCCAACACCATAACTCAAAGGCATCAATTGTTCTTCAGTCTTCTTCATTCATTGTCCAGCTTTTGCATACATAGGGGCCCTGGTGGCACAACCATTAAGCATTTGGCGACTAATCGAAAGGTCAGCAGTTCAAATGCACCAGCCACTCGCTCCTTCAAAACCCTATAGGGCAGTTCTACTCTGTCCTATAAGGTCACTATGAGTCGAAATTGATTCAATCGCTACAGGTTTAGTTTTCATTTTTGAGCCGATTGAAAATACCATGGCTTGGGTCAGGTGCACCTTAGTCCTCAAAGTGGCATCTTTGCTTTTTAACTCTTCAAAGAGGTCTTTTGCAGCAGATTTGCCCAATGCAGTATGTCGTTTGATTTCTTGACTGCTGCTACCATGGATGTTGAATGTGAATTCAAGTAAAATGAAATCCTCGACAACTTTAATCTTTTCTCCATTTATCATGGTCCAGTTGTTTTCTTTATGTTGAGGCATAATCCATATTGAAGGCTGTGGTCTTTGATCTTCGTCAGGAAGTGCTTCAAGTCCTCTTTCAGCAAGCAAGGTTGTACCATCTGCATATTGCAGGTTGTTAATGAGTCTTCCACTGATCCTGATGCCACATTCTTCTTCATACAGTCCAGCTTCTCAGTTTATTTGCTCAGCACAAGGATTGAATAAACAAGGTGAAAGGATACAACCCTGATGCACACCTTTCCTGACTTTAAACCACACAGTATTCCCTTGTTCTGTTTGAACGATTGCCTCTTGGTCTATGTGCAGGTTCGTCATGAGCACAACTAAGTGTTCTGGAATTCCCATTCTTCACAATGTTATCCATAATTTGTTATGATCCACACAGTCGAATGCTTTTGCATAGTCAATAAAATACAAGTAAACATCTTTCTGATATTCTCTGCTTTCAACAAAGGTCTATCTGACATGAGCAATGATATCCCTCTTTCCACGTTCTCTTTTGAATCTGGCTTGAATTTCTGTCAGTTCCCTGCGGATGTAGTGCTGCAACCACTTTTGAATGATCTTCAGCAAAATTTTACTTGTGTGTAATATTAATGATATTGTGCAATAATTTCAACATTTTGTTGGATCGCCTTTCTTTGGAAGGGGCACAAATATGGATCTCTTCCAGTTGTTTGGCCAGGAAGTTGCCTTCCAAATTTCTTGACATAAATGAGTGAGCGCCTCCAGCGATGCATCCATTTGTTGAACTTCTCAGCTGGTATTCCATCAGTTTCTGGAGCCTTGTTTTTCACATTTTCTTTAGTGCAGCTTGGACTTCTTCCTTCAGTACCATTGCTTCTTGAGCATATGCTACCTTGTGAAATGGTTGAAAGTTGACCAGTTATTTTTGGTACAGTGGCTCTGCGTATTCCTTCCATCTTCTTTTGATGCTTCCTGTGTCGTTCAGTATTTTCCCCATAGAATCCTTCAATACTGAAAGTCAAGGCTCGAATTTTTTCTATAGTTCTTTCAGCTTGAGAAATGCCGAGCATGTTCTTCCCTTTTGGTTTTCTTACTCCAGGTCTTTGCACATTTCATTACAATATTTTGTTTTGTCTTCTCCAGCTGCCCTTTGAAATATTCTGTTCATCTCTTTTACTTCATTATTTTTTCCTTTCCCATTAGCTTCTCTACCTTGAAGAGCAAGTTGCAGAGTCTCTTCTCATATCTTTGTCTTTTCTCTTTACTGTCTTTTTAATGACCTTTTGCTTTCTTCATGTATGATGTTTTTAATGTCATTCCATAACTCATATGGTCTTCAGTCATTAGTGTTCAATGTGTGAAATCTATTCTTGAAAAGGGATTTAAATATAGGTGGGATATAGTCAAGGTTGTATTTTGACTCTTGTGGAGTTGTTCTAATTTTCTTCAGCTTCAACTTGAACTTGCATATGAGCAATTGATGGTCTGTTCTGCAGTCAGCTCTTGGCCTTGTTCTGACTGATGATGTTGATCTTTTCCATCGTCTCTTTCCACATTTGCAGTCAATTTGATTCTTGTGTATTCCATCTAGCAAGGTCCTCAGGTATAGTTACTGTTTATGTTGTTGAATAAAGGTATTTACAGTGAAGAAGTTGTTGGTCTTGCAAAATTCTATCATGCACTTTCCGGCATCATGTCTATCACCAAGGCCATAGTTTCCAACTACTGATTCTTCGTTTCCAGCTTTCACATTCCAATCACCAGTAATTATCAGTGCATCTTGATTGCATGTTAAATCAATTTCAGACCATAGAAGTTGGTAAAAATTTTCAATTTCCTCATCTTTGGCATTAGTGGTTGGTGTACAAATTTAAATAATAGTCATATTAACTGATCTTCCTCGTAGACATATTGATATTATCCTGTCACTGACAGTGTTGTACTTCAGGATAGATCTTGAAAAGTTTTTGTTTCTTTTTTTGACAATGAATGCGACATCATTCCTCTTCAATTTGTCATATGGTTGTCTAGTCCAAAATGACCAATACCAGTCCGTTTCAGCTGACTAATGCATAGGATATCGATCTTCATGAGATCTATTTCATTTTTGACGACTTCCAAATTTCCTGGATTCATACTTCGTACATTCCATGTTCCAATTATTAATGGATATTTGCAGCTGTTTCTTTTCATTTTGAGTCAAGCCACCTCAGCAAATTAAAGTCCTGAAAGCTTCATTCCATCCACATCATTGAGATCTACTCTAGTTTGAGGAGGCAGCTCTTCCCCAGTCGTCTTTTGAGTGCCTTCCGACCTGAGGGGCTCATCTTCCTGCACTGTACCAGACAATGTTCTCTGCTGTTTGTAAGGTTTTCACTCTCCATTTTTTTTCAGAAGTAGACCACTAGGTCCTTCTTCCTAGTCTGTCTTAGTCTAGAAGCTCTACTGAAACCTGTCCACCATGGGTGACCTTGCTGGTATTTGAAATACTGGTGTCATAGCTTCCAGGATCACAGCAATATGCAAGCCACCACAGTTATGACAAACTGACAGACATGTGGGGGCACTGTTTTTGTAGTGTCATTTAATATGTTTCTCTGTACTGTGTATTTCTTGGAAATTGGTTTTTATGCTTTTAAAATCTTCTCTTTGCCTTTGATTTTCTGCAGTCTTACAGTGATATATATGTAGGTGTAAATTTATTTTTGTTTATCTTGCATATAATTTGCAGGACTTTTCAATTCTGTGGATTGCTGTCTTCTCAATTCTGGATGAATATCAACCATTATCTTTTAAAATACTGCCTTGTTCCACACTTTCTCTCTTCTTATGTACTGGAACTCTGATTATAAGCTTGTTTGAACTTTTCTCTCTATTCTGCATGTCTTTTTACCTCTCTTCTGTATTTTCACCTTTTTATCTCTCTATGGTGCATTTTGCATACTTTCTTCTAATATATCTTTCAAATTTACTAATTCTCTTTTAGGTATGTTTATTCAATGCTCATCCTAGACTTTGAACTTTTAATTTTGGTTGTAATGTTTCTCATTTTTAGATATTCAACCTGGTTCTGTTCCTGAATCTGTTAAGTCATTAAAGAAATAAATAAATAACCTTTTAATTTTGAGATAATCGTTGATTTACCTGCAGTTGTAAGAAATAATACAAGATTATCCTATATACTCCTTAGCCGTGATCCTTTCTGAGTTAATTTTTATACAAGTTTTGAGATTTAGGTTAAGATTCTTTTTTTTTTTTTTTTGTCTATGTATGTCTAGTTTCTTCAGAACCATTTGTTGAAAGGCTATCCTTCCTCCATTGAATTGTTTTTGTGCTTTGTCAAAAACCAGTTGAGCATACTTGTGTAGGTCTACTTCTGGGTTCCTTATTGTATTCCACTGATCTATGTATCTATACCTCCACCAATACTGCAGCTATATAATATGTAACATATCAAGACCTATAAATAATAGGTCTTAGTGTCAGGTAGATGGATTCTTCCCATTTTTTTCTTCTTTTTTAAGCTCAGTTCAGTTACTCTAGGGTCGGTAACTTTCCACGTAAATTTCTGAATAGTCTGGTCTACGTCTACAAAAATACTTATTGGGATTTTACTAAGAATTGCGTTAAACTTATAGGTCAGTTTGGGAGAAACTGACATCTTTTCTATGTTGAGTCATACAGTCTATGAACATGATGTATCTCTTTATTTACTTAGGTCTTCTTCAATTTCTTTCATCAGTGTTTTGTAGTTTTCAGTATACAAGTTTTGTGCTTGTTTTGTTTGTTTTATGTTTATTTCATTTTTTTTGAGTGATATAAATGATATTGTATTTTAATTTGGATGTCTGCATGCTCATTTCTAGTAGATAGAAATATAATTTTTTGTTTGTTTGTTTACCTTTTACCCTACAACTTGTTCAACTACATTAGTTCTAGGAGTTTCTGGTAGATTTCTTGGGATTTTCTACGTAGACAACCATGCCCTCTGCCAACAAACAAACAAACAGCAACAACAACAAAAAACTTTGTATGCCTTTCGCAAATAGGGACAGTTTTACGTCTTCCTTTCCAACCTGTATGCTTTTTGTTTCTTCGTCTTGCCTTACTGCAATGGCTAGAACTTCCAGTACTGTACTGAATAAGTGGTGAGAGTGGATATCGTTGCCTTGTTGTTGATCTCAGTGAAATCATTTAATCTTTCACCATTAAGTATGATGTTAACTGTAGGTTTCTTCGTAGTTATTCTTTTTCAAGTTGAGGAATTTCTACTCTATTCCTAGTTCGCTGAAAATTATTTTATCATTAATGGATGTTAGATTTTGTCAAATGTTTTTCTGCATTAGTTGATATCAGCATATGATTTTTCTGCTTTAGCCTGTGGATATGGTTGATTACGTTGATTAATTTTCTAATGTTGAATCAATCTTGCATACCTGGACTAAAACTTTCTTGATCATGCTATATAATTCTTTTTATACATGATTGGATTGGATTTGCTAATATTGTGTTGAGGATTTTGTGTCTAAGTTCATGAGCAACAGAGATCTGTAGTTTTCTTTCTTTCTTTCTTCTTCTCTCCCTTCTTCCTTCCTTTTTTTTTTTTTAACTATCTTTGTCCAGTTTTGGTATCAGGGTAATACTAGTCTCAGAACATGAGCTGAAAAGTCTTTCTTCTTCTATTTTCTAGAAGGGATTGTATTAAATCAGTGTTAATTCTTCTTTAAACATTGGGTAGAATTCTCCAGTGAAACTATCTAAGCCTGGAGATTTCATTTTGGGGAGCATTTTCATTACGTATTCAGTTTCTTAATGGCTATAGAACTACTTGGATTAACTATTTTATCATGTTGACTTTTGGAAGTTTGTGATGTTTTAATGCTAAGTCATTTTTAAAACCAGATATTTTAACTTTTATTTATTTTAAACATAATAAACATAGTGGTTTTAAAATATATTTCTAACGGTTCAGGTATCAGAAGTCTTCAGGGATCAATTTTTGCTTCTGTTCTTTCTGCTGGGTCTCACTTGTATTACCTTGTTTCCCTGTGTAATTGAATAACTTTCTGTGCCATTCAGAACTATTATTTGTGCAGGTTTTCAAAGGCCTAGGATGAAGATCCTTCCTCCAGAGCTGATTTGAGTTTCCTTTCTCAGGTACCTGGGGATATTACAGTCAAATTGACATTTTGGGGATCACTCTGATCATACAAATTTGAGCAATTTCCTCTAGTGTTAGAAGTTGGTTTACAATCAGTTCATTTAAAGATGGGATTTTTTTTTATCTCTCTCCCACCGCCATTACATCCTTGCAGTTATTTTGTGTGTATGTGTGTGTGTCAGGATGTAAGGAGATTTATTTCTATGTATCCTCTACTCTGAGGGGATAGCTGTTTGATAACCTGATTGTGCATGCGTGTGAATGAGGGTAGGAAGGGGGTTTTGTTTTATAGGACTCCACATCTTGATTAAGACTTGGGTTTTCAGTCTGTTCCTTTTCAGCTAGAAAGTCCATCAAAATGTTAGCTCAGTTTTGTGGCCATTTTCTCTAGATTGTCTAATGCCCTCAGGGCAACAGTGGCATGGACAGCCAACTTAATCCTCTGAAGGCTCACCTTTTCCTCTTTTTTAAGCACTACCATACATCAATATCCTTTCAGTACTTTGCTACTTTCCTGAAATGTATTTAAAATACGTTATCTAGCATTTTACTTCTCTTTGGCAAGAGAATTAGTCCAAATAAGCTAGCTTGCCATTACCAGAAGCAGATGTCCCCCAGTCTGTTTTCAAATTGTGCCTTGATTATGCTTTTGGACTTTTGTCTAAAGACCTCATAGCACAACTTTTCTACCTATCCAAAAAAAAAAGCTCACTTTCCTCAAAACAACGTAAACGTGGAATTCTTTAGAGCAAAGGCTAAGCCAGCAAGATGTCTATTTATAGTTTTGAGGCAGAATACACCCTAGGGAAAATTTTCTTTCTGCTTTTAAGGCCTTCAAATGGTTGATTGAGGTCCAGCCACATTATGGAAGGTAATCTGCTTTACTTAAGGCCAACTGATTTAATGAAATGTAACAACCTCATAACAGCATCTTAGACTAGTTTTTGACCAGATAATTGGACACTGGAACCTGGTCAAGTTGACACATAAAATTAACTGTCACGAATACCTCTCTGAAGAGAGAATGGAGTCAGATTTTCATATTCTGGCTGAGATACCAAAATGACAATATGGGACAGTTTGAGTAGAAATCAGAAGAGAGATTTGAAATATGTGTGTAAGTAGAAAGGGGAAGTGTCAAGGTAAAGTATAATCTGGAAATATGGATTAAAAGTATAGATGAAACTCTCAGATGCTTGACATCCAGGGTTAAGATCAGGCTGTCTCATTAACAGAGAAATAGAGGGAACTTGGACAAGACATACGGCTGAAAAACATGTGAAATAATAAAATACAACCACTCAATTTTGGTATAAGGCTGGAAGAAATGTCAGAGAGAAAAGTGACCGGGGCTACCTAAGTACAGTGAAGGGTCTGCTAAAGAGGAAAATGTGTTTGAGAAGAAGAAAGATTATTCAAGGGTTTTGGCAGAGGTGCATTTTAACTAATCACATGAAGTTTTGCAATGCAGAGACGCAGTCGATTGAAGCAGATATTATAATTATTTGTGGAGCATGGTTATTTTGTTGTATTCATTAAGAGACGAATAACTGGAGCCTAATTGCCTTTGTTCTTGTTTTTCTTGTGTTGGTCACACCCCTCTTTTTTCTCCCCTTTCTGTTCTCAGACAGGGACTTTGATAAGGGGTTATGAACGAAAAGACCCAAAGAGGACAACATTGGATAATGCCCTTCCTTCATTTCCTTCTCTGGATAGGGAATCCTTTGATGAGACAAGTAAAGAGATTATAATGGTCATTCTGCTGGCTTTCTGGCTTCTCTTTTTCTCTTCTTTGTTGGAACGGAAATAGGAGCAGGCCAACTGGAAACCAAAGAGAGAGGATTAAGAAGGCAAGGAAGCAAGGAATGAAAATCTGCCCAAACCAGCCCTAAGGACAGGAGAATAGTGAGGGAGTGTAGAAAGAAGGGTGTGCAATTGGCTGGAGCTTTCCTATGGCATGTTGTCAGGATTCCAAGCAAGGGGGTAGAAGATAGGTAACTAGTCAAGGTGATGTTAACCCTGCAGTCTGGACATCCCTCAACAATTTTTGCTCTTTTCTTCTATGGTTTGACAGTGGTGAGCAGGCCTCCTTTGGGATGGGCACCATTGTCTCAGTATCTTCCATTTTTCTTTTTTGCTCTCAATTTTGAAAACGCAACTTTTCATGAGAAGGGTAGTATAGTCAGCCCTATTAATATCTCAAAACCGTATTACAATGATAAAAACAAGGAAATTAATGCTGGTACAATACTATCAACTAAGCTATAGATTTTATTTGGATTTCATTAGTTTTTCCACTCATTTCCTTTTTCTCCTCTAGGTTCCAATTCAGGATACCATGTTGTTATCTCTCTTTAATATCTTCTGATCAGTGACAGTTCCTTAGTTTCTCCTTGTCTTTTCATGATCTTGCCATTTTTGAAGAGCTTGTCAATTAGCTTATCAGAGACAAACAAAAGTGTTATTTCTGAAGCGCTTAGGGGGTCTGAATTAGTTTTATATTGCTGCTGTAACAAATTCCCACAAATTTAGCTGCTTAAAATAGCACAAGATTATTATCTCATAGTTTCTGTAGATAAGATGTCTGAAATCAGTCTTACCAGACTAAAATCAAGGGTTTGCAGGACTGTGTTCCTCACTGGAGACTCTGGAGAATAATCTGCTTCCAGGGTCTTTGAGGTTGTTGACAGAATTCAGTTCCACATGGCTGTGGGACTGCTGTCCCTGTCTCCTTGCTAATTGTTAGTCAAGAGTTGTTTTCAGCTTTTAGGGGCTGCCCACATTCCTTTGCTAATGGCCCCCTTCATTTTCAAAGCCAGCAGTGGCAGGTCAAGGCCTTCTCACACTGCACATCTCAATGACTTTCACTTTTGCTTCATCTTTCCTGCTTCTCTTCTGTCACATCCCTCTGATTGACTCAAGCTTGAGAAATTTCTCAACTTTTAAGAGCTCAAGGGATTAGATTGGGCCTGCCTGGATAATCCAGGGTGGTGTTCCTATCTTAATCACATCTGCAAAGTCCCTTTGCCATGTAATGTAATATAGTCATAGGTTCCAGAATTCAAGGCATGGATATTGTTATGTACGGAATTTTGTCTACTCAAAATATGTGTTGAAATTCCAACCCCTATACCTGTGCATGTAATCCTATTGGGAAATAGGGTCTTTTTTTTTTGTTATATTAAAGAAGCTGTACTACTGTAGGGTGTGCCCTAAACCCTGATCAGGATATAAAAAGAACAGATTAGACACAGAGATATGCACACACTCATACATGGGAGAAAACAGATGTTGTGTGAGAATCCTCTGTAAGCCAAGGAAAAGAACACCCAGGACTATGTACGAAGAAGGAATTGACTCAACTGAGACCTTGACTTGGACTTTTAGCCCTCAGAACTGTGAGAAAATAGATGTCTGTTTTCTGAAGCCACCACTTATGGTATTTGTGTTACAGCAGAATGAGGGAAAAAAAACCCAGACTTTTTGAGCATTATTTGGCCTATCAGGGGCTCAAACAACATAGGAGGAAACTCTTGAAAGGGCAAGGATGGACAAGATGTGGGGACAGGCCAAGCCCTGAAGTGTTGCTTGTAATTAGCCAAGGTACCACTGGAGGACACCACAGTGATGGGCATAGGGCGTCAAGAGGAGCAGGAAGGTTCTGGTCTCCTGAGTGGGTGGGAAATGAGGAGTCCCAGCTGGAGGCAGAGGCTGATGAAGGACAATACAGCCTCCTTAAATTTGCCTAGGCTGACTTTGCTGAGGAAAGTCAGCCAGGGGATAGAGTGAAGTTGATCTTGGGAGTGCTCCACTTGCCTAAGGTGTGTGTGGCTCTCTGTCCAGCCCCAGAGACATACAGACTACATACAGGCCAACAGCAGGAGACAAAGTTGGACTTGCAGGACCCTAGAGTGAGTGACCTGCTGGTTACAAGGCACAGGTTTCTTGCCATATGTCTGTTTTGCCTGGCAGTTCTGTGACTCTGCCTATCCTTGGCTCTGGTTGTGATGGTGCTGGCTTCTGAGAAGCTCTCACACACTCCATCTCCTGCCCCTCACGTACTGACTCCTCTCCCTGTCTCCCACTTTCTCCTAAAGGAAACTCTGGTGCAGCAAGCCTGACATCAAAGACCAGGATGCCAGGTTTAGACACATGGTATATCAGACACCTCATGTGCAGTGTCTCCCATCTTCTCAGCCCATCCTCAGACACTGCCATTTTTGCACAGGTATAACCTGGCATCTCCTTGCTTGTGTCTATCTCAGGTCCTCCTACACCATGGTGGGAATGCTGGCAGAAATCAATCAGCATCCCATGCACAACTTAGTAGTGAGTGCAAGTTCACTCCCTGTGGGACAATCTTTGGCCAATGAGAAGTGGGAGTTTGTCCTAAATGCTCCCCATTTCCTTCACTGAGGTGGACATTTCTGAAGTCTATCCTAAACAGGTTCTCAGAAGGTCCTGATGAGACTGATGTTCGATTGTCCACAGGAGTGTCCAGCTTGATAACACATCCTTGTATCGGCTTTTTGCCCTTCCCAATTTTATCCCCCCAGCTCCCTGACTCTTGTTCCCTAGAATCACTTCCCATAATAAATTACCTGCATGCAAGCTCTGTCTCAGTCTTTGCTAAGACAAGCGCCAACTATATTAGCTGGTGAAGCTGAGGATAAACCCTACTCATGACCAAAAATTTTTTAATAAGACAAGGCTCAGTATCTCTTTATAACACACGCCTGTGCAGCATAGGCCAGGCCTGAGAGAAAATAGCCTGAGGCATCTCTCACCAAAACAGCTGGAGCACAGGCCAAGGTGTAGATGAATTACTCGCGTAAATAAAAGAGCCAGAGAAACATAGGTGGCATTGTCCCAGCATTATAAACAGCTTATATAGCTACCATGAGGAAACAAAACAGAGCTTATATCAATTAGTCAAAGGGGTTGATTGCTGTATTTTAGGCCAGTTTTTTGGAAGGAATTGGGAGGTAGTAGAGTTATCGTGAATCTTCTTTTATTTATTTATTTATTTATTTATTTATTGTACT
>NW_004443971.1:5285177-5337033 GCF_000243295.1 Trichechus manatus latirostris
CATTTCAAAAATTTCTACATGCACATTTCAGTGACATTGACTACGCTCTTCGAATTGTGCTGTTATTCTCACTTAAGATGAAGGCTTACAGAACAAAATAGTTTCTCATTGAGGAGCTCGGGGGTTGAAAGATCTCTAGGGATGCTTAAAAGGCCAGAAAATACACAGCTAGAATGAAAATAAACAGCTCAGAAAAGAGGAATAATAGGAGGAGGACTAGGCTATGCATCAAATACATAGTTTTAAAGTGTGAACTCTACCTCTTTCCTATCTGTGAGACCTAGTTCTAGTGACTTAACATGTCTCAACCAACCACAATTTTCTTCTCTGGAATATGGGGATAGAAATAATTTTGTCCTGATGATATGTTGTAAGAGTCTAATGATATAAGGTATACAGACAAAAATTAACAATAAACAAATATTTAGTGAGAAAGTGCTATGTACCATGACTGCTCTGGGCACTAGGGAATACAGATGCATGTGACATGATCCTTGCATTTGAGGAACTCCCAAATTAAGAAGACAGAAACAGGTAGGGGTGTGTTTGTGTGTGTGTGTGTGTGCAAGAGAGAGAGAGAAAATGTAGAAGGCAATGCCATCAATGGAGTAGAGAAAAATCTGAAGGATCCAGTAGAAAAGCAATCAATTTTTCTGGGTGTGGAAATAAGTTGACATTTAAGCTGGAAGGTTAGTAGGTTTCTTCAGGCATAGAAAGAAATGAGATGGAAGGGGAAAGGGGTGGGCATTCCAAGAAAATAGAGGACCAGAACCAAAGGCATGTATGTGCAAGTAACAAAGATTCAGTGCAGGAAATAATAAGTTTGTTTTGGGGCTTGTTAAATTTAAGCTTCATATGCAGCCCTGAAGCGTTGATATTCAGTATAAGTAGTTGGAATTAGGAGTCAGAGACTCAGGTGAGAGAATAGAACTGGACATAAGGATTTGAAAGCAATTTGCATGTACATAATTGCTGCCATGAGAATGGAAAAATTGCTCAGAGAAAGCAAGAATGTTGAGTGAAAGCAATAATTGGCTTAAGGACAGAAACCTCTGGAATACTAATACACAATGGGTGGAAAAATGAAGATGAAACATAATGTTAAATTGGAACTTTTTATTGAGGCATCAAGATAGAACAGATATAAAAATTAGAAAGACAGATACCAGACCACTGGGCAGAAATTTAAAAGTAGGGGTATGAGAACTTTTTGCTAGCTCTTAAGTCAACAAGGAACATGTAAATCTGTAGAGATTGGTAGAACAATTTATAATGAGAAGTTTTTTGAGGAAAAGAATCTGTTCTGTGATTCCTATTATGCCTTGCTGAAGTCTGGTGGAAGGAGCTTCAAAGGGGATCATTTGGAGAGCTTAACATATGAACCTTGTACTTGGGGTAGGGGAACAATCCACTGGTATCAAACACATGCCACAAGTGTAAGGAATCATAAAATAAAAAGAAAGGCCATTTGAACTGGCCTATGGTAGCAGTGTACAGGGAAATGATTACATTTCATTCTGATGGTGGTTCTAAGGGGCATGATCCTGGGGGAGGGATATAGATCTCATGGTAAAAATGTTACCATGGTGTCATTTAAAAAGTGTTCTTAACCAAGAGACTTTATGTCAGAGAGTGTTTTAGTTGGAGGCTTCGGTAGGGGAGATTCCAAAAAACCTACAAATTCACCAATGAGAGAAAGAGTCAGCTTTAAACTCTTGTCAGGACCAGAGAAGCAGAACCACCTTAAGACAGTACCAATCAAGGGAGAGTTTTCTCCTTCTTTCCTCTCTCTGCCTTCCAGCCCCAATTCAAACATGGCACCTAGAGAGTTAAGAAAGCGAGAAAGAGAAAAACACCTCCTTTCTTGAAGATAGTGAATCTGCTTTTAATCTTGTCCTATCTGGGGTTTGAGGAGAGGACTAGGAGAAGAAGAGTAAAACACTGTTTAAGATACTGAACTAGGAATTTCTAATATCCATATTGAGACTCGATAGTTATGGCCTAAATTATTCTTTGCTTTTATTTATTTCCTAAGAGTGATTGCTCTAATTTTTACTTGGGGACATGGAAAAATATCTTCCAATGAAAAAGAAGTATAAATGGACAATGAAATACCCAAATAAATTTACATTTTGAATACATCCCACAAGTTGTGCTTTTTCAAGGTTTATTACAAAGAGGATTCAAAGAAAGAGATCATTTAAAGGCCAGAGAAGTCAATGAGATCAGAGTTGCAGAAACCAAGGGTAGAAGAAGCATCAAATAGGGATGGTGCAGGGGACAATGTTTTCTATCCTCACAATGAGGACAAGCTGCATAAACAATGAAATCATAGTGTGTTTTACTTTTTTTTAACTCCATCAGAGATTTGAGTATTCAAAAAGTCCTGAAAGGACTAAATCAGGAAAGGAAAAATGTCTTCCTAAGAGAGAAGAGTCTCACAACTGCTTTAACCGTGAGGACAGGGTGAAAAGAACTGAACCTGGTACAGAGAGGGTGATGAGAAACCAGGCCGACTCTTTTTTTTTTAATTTTTTTATTTTATTGAGTTTGGGGTGAAAGTTTACACAGCAGATTAGACTCCTATTTAACCGTTTCTACACATACTGTTCAGTGACATTTGTTACATTTTCCACATTGCATCAACATTCTGGTTATTTCCATTACGGTTGTTCCGTTTCCATTATTCTTGCCTCCCTGCCTCCCCTCCCACCCCCAAACTTTTCTTCTTTGCTTTATGGTAAATATTGACTGCTTGGTCTCAAATAGATGATTGTTTGTTTTCATATAAAGGAAGCACAATACTCATAGGTGATATTGTTTATTTTATAAGCCAGTCTGTTATTTAGTTGGAAAGTGACCCCTGGGAGTAGTTTCAAGGTAAAGTTTAAAGGGTATCTCAGGATGATAGTCTCAAGGTTTTCCCAGGTCTCTCCTGGTCCAGTAAGTCTGGCCTTTTTTTTTTTTTTTTAAGATTTTTGAGTTTTATTCTAACCATTTTCTCCCATTCTATGGGAGACCATCTATTGTGGCCCCGATCAGAATGGTCAGGCTGACCCTTAATGAAATTTTCATGGCTGCATGTGAGCTGGCATGACAGACCAGAATTTTGAAGAATCCCAGTCACAGAGTGAAATCTCCCCCAACTCTTTCCCATAGAGTCTTCACTGAGTGCACCAGAGAAAGTGTGCTGAAACCTGAGGGAAGGCAGAAGATCTGAAAAAGAATATCTTTGGGTACAAGGGGCCTTCTGTAGGAACAATACGAGGGCCAACCAGAAGAAGGGCAGTAGTTGTGTTGTTGTTAGGTGCTGTCGAGTCGTTTCTGACTCATAGCAACCCTATGTACAACAGAACGAAACACTGCCCGGTCCTGCACCATCCTCACAATCATTGTCATGCTTAAGCCCATTGTTGCAGCCACTGTGTCAATCTCACTGAGGGTCTTCGTCTTTTCCGATGACCCTCTACTTAACCAAGCATGATGTCCTTCTCCAGGGATTGATCCCTCCTGACAACATGTCCAAAGTATGTGAGACATAGTCTCACCATCCCTGCTTCTAAGGAGCATTCTGGTTGTACTTCTTCCCAGACAGATTTGTTCATTCTTTTGGCAGTCCATGGTATATTCAATATTCTTCTCCAACACCGTAATTCAAAGGCGTCAGTTCTTCTTCAGTCTTCCTTATTCATTGTCCAGCTTTCACATGCATAGGAGGTGATTGAAAACACCGTGGCTTGGGTCAGGAACACCTCAGTCTTCAAGGTGACATCTTTGCTTTTCAACACTTTAAAGAGGTCTTTTGCGGCAGATTTGTCCAATGCAATGCATCTTTTGATTTTTCGACTGCTGCTTCCATGGGTGTTGATTGTGGATCCAAGTAAAATGAAATCCTTGACAATTTCCATCTTTTCTCCATTTATCATGATGTTGCTTCTTGGTCCAGTTGTGAGGAATTTTGTTTTCTTTATGTTTAGGTGTAATCCACACTGAATCCATACTGGTCTTTGATCGTCATCAGTAAATGCTTCAAGTCCTCTTCAAGTTCAGCAAGCAAGGTTGTGTCATAAGCATAACTCAGGTTGTTAATGATTCTTCCTCCAATCCTGATGCCCTGTTCTTCTTTGTATAGCCCAGATTCTGGATTATTTGCTCAGCATACAGATTGAATAAGTATGGTGAAAGGGTACAACCCTGACGTACACCTTTCCTGACTTTAAACCATGAAGTATCTCCTTGTTCTGTTCAAATGACTGCCTCTTGATCTATGTACAGTTTCCTCACGAGCACAATTAAGTATTCTGGAATTCCCATTCTTCACAATGTTATCCATAATTTGTTATGATCCACATAGTCCAATGCCTTTGCATAATCAATAAAACATAGGTAAACATCTGATATCAGCAATGATATCCCTGGTTCCATGTCCTCTTCTGAATCTGGCTTGAATTTCTAGCAGTTCCCTGTCGATATATTGCTGCAGCTGCTTTTGAATGATCTTCAGCAAAATTTTACTTGCGTGTGATATTAATGATATTGTTTGAGAATTTCTGCATTCAGTGGGATCACCTTTCTTGGGAATAGGTATAAATATAGATCTCTTCCAGTTGGTTGGTCAGGTAGCCGCCTTCCAAATTTCTTGGCATAGACAAGTGAGTACTTCCAGTGCTGCATCCATTTGTTGAAACATCTCAATTGGTATTCTGTCAATTCCTGCAGCCTTGTGTTTCGCCAATGCCTTAGTGCAGCTTGGACTTCTTCCTTCAGTACCATCGGTTCCTGATCACATACTACCTCTTGAAATGGTTGAACGTCCACAAGTTCTTTTTGGTATAGTGACTATGTGTATTCCTTCCATCTTCTTTTGATGCTTCCTGCATTGTTTAATATTTTCCCCATAGAATCCTTCACTACCGCAACTCAAGACTTGAATTTTTTCTTCAGTTCTCTCAGTTTGAGGAATGCCAAGTGTGTTCCTCCCTTTTGGGTTTCTATCTCCAGATCTTTGCACATGTCATTATAATACTTTACTTTGTCTCCTCAAGCTGCCCTTTGAAATCTTCTGTTCAGTTCTCTTACTTCATCATTTCTTCCTTTTGATTTAGCTATTCGACATTCAAGAGAAAGTTTCAGAGTCTCTTCTGACATCCATTTTGTTCTTTTCTTTCTTTCTTTCTTGTCTTTTTAATGACTTTTTGCTTTCTTCATGTATGATGTCCTTGATGTTATTCCACAACTCGTCTGGTCTTCGGTCGTTAGTGTTCAACACATCAAATCATTTCTTAAGATGGTCTCTAAATTCAGGCGGGATATACTAAAGGTCATACTTTGGCTCTCGTGTATTCTAATTTTCTTCAGTTTCGACTTGAACTTGCATATGAGCAATTGTTTGTTCTGCAGTCGGCCCCTGGCCTTTTTCTGACTGATGATACTGAACTTTTCCAACGTCTCTTCTGACAGTAGTTGATTTGATTCCTGTGTATTCCATCTGGCGAGGTCCACGTGTATAGTTGCCGTTTATGTTGGTGAAAAAGGTATCTGCAATGAAAAAGTCGCTGGTCTTGCAAAATTCTATTATGCGATCTCCAGCATCGTTTCTATCACCAAGGCCATATTTTCCAACTACCGCTCCTTCTTCTTTGTTTCCAACTTTTGCATTCCAATCTCTAGTAATTATCAATGCATCCTGTTTGCATGTTCAATCAATTTCAGACTACAGAAGCTGGTAAAAATCTTCAGTTTCTTCATCTTTGGCCTTAGTGGTTGGTGCTTAAATTTGAATAATATTCCTATTAATTGGTCTTCCTTGTAGGCCTATGGATAGTATCCTATCAATGACCACGTTGTACTTCAGAGTAGATCTTGAAATGTTCTTTTTGACAGTGAATGCAATGCCATTCCTTTTCAAGTTGTGGTTCCCAGCGTAGTAGACCATATGATTGTCTGATTCAAAATGGCCAATACGAGTCCATTTCAGCTCACTAATGCCTAGGACATCAATGTTCATGTGTTCCATTTCATTTTTGACGACTTCAAATTTTCCTAGATTCATACTTCGTACACGTTCCAATTATTGAGTTTGCAGCTGTTTCTTCTCACTTTGAGTCATGCCACACCAGCAAATGAAGGTCCAGAAAGCTTGACCCCATCCACGTCATTAAGGTCGACTCTACTTTGCTTTGAGGTGGCAGCTCTTCCCCAGTCATCTTTTGAGTGCCTTCCAACCTGAGGATCTCATCTCCTGGCACTATATCAAACAATGTTCCACTACTATTCATAAGGTTTTCACTGGCTAAATCTTTTCAGAAGTAGACTGCCAGGTCCTTCTTCCTAGTCTGTCTCAGTATGGAAGTTCAGCTGAAACATGTCTGCCATGGGTGACCCTGCTGGTATTTGAATACCAGTGGCATAGCTTCCAGCATCACAGCAACACGCAAGCCTCCACAGTACAACAAACTGACAGACACATCAGGGCAGAAGAGGTGAAAGAAATGTCTTTGAGTTCCACTAGGCCTTTATCAAGTACAGTATAGTGGCCCAGTGAAGGTTGGAAGCAGGGCTGGAGAATTGATACAAAAATCAAAAAACCAAACCTGTTGCTGCTGAGTTGATTCCAACTCCAGGCGACACCATGCGTTACAGAGTAGAACTATGCTCCTTAGGGTTTTCTTGGCTGCAATCTTTGTGGAAGCAGATCGCCAGGCCTTTCATTTGCAGTGCAGCTGGGTGGGTTAGAACTGCCAACCTTTCTGTTAATAGCTAAGTGCAAACAGATTGCTCTACCTAGGGACCTTCTCCCAAAATATAGGAAGCTAGCATCATGGCTGGAGAGCAAGGAGAACTGCCCAGTGGTGCAACAAGCTGTCAGTCAGGCTGTAAGAAAGAGATATCCCACAGTTTTGAAAGATCGTGTCTAGGGAGATCTCCAGATTTTCAACAGTGCACAAAAGGAAAAACTGTATCGCATCTTAAA
This sequence comes from Trichechus manatus latirostris, assembly GCF_000243295.1. Classification (NCBI taxonomy): domain Eukaryota; kingdom Metazoa; phylum Chordata; class Mammalia; order Sirenia; family Trichechidae; genus Trichechus; species Trichechus manatus. Next base: position 5,292,151 of record NW_004443971.1, read on the forward strand.
ATATTTGAAATCATTGGTAAACTGAATATAACTAAAGTTGCACAAAAGCCCAGACCCAGCTTAAGTGCAAATTGGGTTTAGTCTATCCCCCTCTCTCTAGGCATAGGCAGAAGTCTGCCTTTTTTCTTAGGATAAATATTATTTACTTCAGTCTTTTATCTCCCCCCCCCCCTTTGAATGACAACTGAGAAATTAAACTTCTTTTAATTCCTTGTCTTTTGCTGTTTGTAATGTCCAGATTTCAAACCAGCACTATATGATTTATAATTTTGTCTAGTTTTGGTTGAAATAATCTATTGTGGGATATCCTGATATCTTATCCACAATTAAAAAATTATCGTATGTTATGTTTATTCCAAAATTCAAAGAGTTCTCTTAACAAAATTCGAAGCACGGTCAAATTTTAAAGTTGATACCGCCTACTACTTTATTCTACCATACAATTAATTTTTTTTTCTTGTTATTTCGTAGTCTATTTTTTTATTCTGGTACAAATATACATAGCAAAACCTTTGCCAATTCAACAATTTTTTGTGTATAGTTTAATGACATTGATTATATTCTTCACGTTGTGTAACCATTGTCACTATCCTTTTCCAAATTATTCCACCATCATTAACATAAACTCTGTGCCCCCAAACAGTTACTCCCCCTCTCCCCATGCCTTCCACCCAGGTAACAACTAATAAGCTTTGACTTCTAAATATTTGCCTATTTCATGTAAATGAGATTGTACAGAATTTTTCCTTTTGTGATTGATTTATGTCATTCAGCGTAATGTTTTCTGCGTTCATCTGTGTTGTGTCATGTATCAGGACTTCTTTTTTCCTTATGACTTAGGTGGTGCCTCCTGGTTGTGTGAATTTTCTAAACTTGTGACAGGTTTGCCTTTATTTCTGTGATATAAGCCTCCCCACCATGTTTCCCAGTTACTGTGTTCTCATGAAAATGTACTTACTGTGAGAATAAGCTATTCTTAGTCTTCACTCAGTCATAGTGGCCATTTTCTCCTTGATGCCGTTCACTGTTTCCAGGTGCTACTGGCTCCCCACTTCTCTAGCTTCTGAACAGTAAATAATTCCTTTGCAATAAAGAATAGTGCATTGTAGTGGTACTTTTCAAGAGACTGGAACTCCTGTAAGTTATTCTTATCCTGCATTCAGTCTTAGGGCCCCATCATTGGTTCCATGTGTAGTAGGTGGCATACACTGCTGTGAGTGGTTCTGCAGTATTCCAGGGCAGTTGTTTCTGCTTCTTAGCTGCTAGTACTGCTTTTATTATAGTGAAGAATACACAGTGGTAGTAATTTTCCTCAGATGCAAATTCCTTTGGTTTTATTTATCTGGCCTGTCAATACTGCTTTTGCAGCAATGAAGAATGCATTGTAGTGGTAACTTTCCTGAGATAAAAAATTCTTTGGCTTTATTTATTTGGAAGGAAGAATGCATTGTATCATGTTCTGAAAAGTTTTATGAAAAATAATAAAAAGACTAAGAAGAAGGAGACTAGAATAAAATGTGTACAGTATTGCCAGCTGCCTTCATGTTTTACCCCACATTTTGCAAATTTTCAAGAAAAAAAAAAAAGTATCATTGACTCATATCGGTAGGATTTACTATACTTCCAGGGTCCACTGGGACATACATGATCCCAGATAATGGGTATCAAAATCCATAACTCATAACAAAAATTCTGAATTGGTCCTTTAATCAGCCTGCTTTCATTAGTGAAAACACATGGTATCAACAAAAAAATTCAAAGGAGATAAAAGTCACCGGAGATAAAAGTCACCAAAGATAAAAGTTATAACATTACCAGTAATGGGACAAATACACATTGCGAGATTTCTGATATGTTTCACTGAGAAGACCATGGCATCACTTCTGTGCTATTCCTGCAAAAAATACATAACCTGAATATAATCACAACGCAATATCAAACAGATGCAAACTGAGGGTTGTTCTATAAAATGACTGTCCTGTACATGACAATGATTTCTTAAAGAAGCAGCCAGATGAGCTACCAGCTCCCATCCCAGTTCAGTGTACAAATGGGAAGCATTCAATGGGGTGAGATGAAAGGAAGAGCGGTTAGCCAAAGTAGGCAAGGTTTAGGGAAGGCCCCTCTTCTCTATATGTTTTTTAAACATCACTCAGGGACTTGCTTTATGGTGATTGAGCTCTCCCCTTAATACAAAAACCCTTACAAAAGTTAAACCAAATATTCTCACTGTAGTATAAATTTCTTTAATCAGATAATTAGCTTGCTTTCTTTTGCACACTTATCCCAGAATCAAACAAAGAATCTCTCTCTTTTTTTTAATTAATTGTTTTTTCAGTAGTGGTGGTAACTCAGAGCATGTGGCATTTAGGAAGAAGAGAGAAGAGCCCAATCAGAGAGTGGGAAGTTTTGGGTAGCTAAAGGGCAGCTGAAAGACCCTGTTTCCTGCAATACAGAAAAGTATGAGATGGGGGTGGGGAAGCTAAAGATAGGGAAGAGAGAAGCCCCAATGAAATATTTGGCCTTCTTGCAATTTTTTTTTTTTTTTTTTGGTGGGCTCAGCTATCTGTCTTCACGCCCTTGAAAATCACCCAAATGTCCATTGTCCTATGGGAAGAAGGTAATTACCAACCCCTTAAGGAGAACTAATGGCCAGTTTCCCAGGGAATAAGTGGTGAGGTTGCAGCAGTCACCCATCCAATCAGTGTACTAGAAAAAATCATTCCGTGAGTTGTTGTTGGCCTATCAGATATATGCAGTTGGAAAGTCATCTGGGTCCCGGCAAGCTTTCCTAAAAAGCCAGATTCTATTAGTACTATTGCCTCAGAAACCTGACTCCCCATGCTATCTGATCACCTGGAGGCCAGCCCCTAACATGAATACTCTTGCACTGCAGTCGCTTAATAATGCTTCCAGCAACTAACCACAAAGACAGAAAAGACTGTTTTCATCAAACAAAACCTAGGAGAGAGAAGAAAACATTTTTAGAATGCTTTGCCGTGTCCAGATAGCTTTTAAATCCATTGTCTTCTCATATTGCGTCTCATATAGCTCTTAATTCCATTGTCTTCTTAGATTCAGGGAGAGAGGATCATATTAGAATGGCTGTGGGTTGTTGTCTATAGACTTGTCTTCTAAGTTATTCAGTAGGGCTCTAAAAAGTAGAATGATGAGCCACAGTTATAGGTTATTGTTCCAGCAATGCAATTTACTAAATGAGAATGTCATACATGTCCTAGTATTGAAGAGATTCAAGTACAGGATGCTGAGCATTGTAGAATAAATTTAAGAATCACTTTGGGGGTGGATTAATGTAACCAACTAATCCAAGTTTGCCTGGGACTGTCCCATGTTGAGGGAACCCCTCAGTCCCAGGCAAACCTGCACAGTTGGTCACCCACCCAGTGGGTCAGCCTAGGTAAGGCTTTTTTCCAATCTTGAAATTCTTTTATTCTGATGCTTGTATGTGTAAGTCCAGTGTTGTTTTCATGATCTCTGGGCTTGATATTGTAAAAAAATAATAATGGTGGTGCTAGCTTGGTCTAGAGGGCAGAGTGTTGGACTGGAAATTTGTGGTTCCAGCAATAAGTAACTGTGTGACCTTGGAAAAAATCTTGAGTCTTTTTTATTCTCTGTGATGGTTAAGATTGTATGTCAACTTGGCTAGACCATTATTCTCCGTGTTTTTGTAGTTGTATAATGTGATCACCCCCATGATGGAATCTGCTGAGTGTACTGGCAGAGGCGGGGCCTGTCGCAGCTCACCGCTCTCTCAGTTTCATCTCTCTGCCTTCCCCAGTTACCTTCTGCCTGCTCGCCTTGCCAAGGTTTTTGGCTTTTTCCAGACTCAGCAGCTGCCTCTTCTCTTGTTGTCTCATCTCCAGTTCATGGGACTTGAGCTAGCAGCTTACCTGTTGATCTCAGAATTCGTTGAACTTCTCAGCCTGCAAGCAAGAGTCTGGTTCCCCGACCTGCTGACCTTGGGTTCGCCAGCCCCTGCAGCTACATGAATCAGGAGAAACCTGATTGTCTTGTTTGCTGATCGTGGAATTCACTGACCTTCACAGCCTGTGAGCGGGAGTCCCTCTCTGACCTGCCGACCTTAGGTTCACCAGCTTCTGCGGCTACGTGAACTGGGAGAGGCCTCTACCCTGATCTGTGGACTTCGGACGTTTTAGCCTCTACAGTTGCGTGACCTATTTCCTTGATATAAATCTCTCTCTATATATATTTATACGCTTTACTGGTTTTGCTTCTCTAGAGAACCCAGCCTAAGACATTTGGTACCAGGAGTGGGGTGCCGCTCTAACAGATACCTAAAATGTGGAAGCAGTTTTAAAACTGTGAATGGATAGACGTGTGGCAGTGACAGAGGACCAGCAGTAGCAGAGAACCTACAGCAGCTGAGAAGCAGCAGCAACAGAGAACCAACAGCAGCAGAACCAGGAGACCAGTGCAAGATGGCGCTGGAGCCGACCCACAGAGCAAGAGAGCTGAGTGCCTGTTCGCGGGAGGCTTCCTGGCAAAGTGGGGTGACTCTGGGCACTTATCGGTGAAGCTAGGCTTGCCGACCCACAGAGCAAGGGAGCTGAGTGCCTGTGTGCAGGGGGCTTCCTGGCGGAGTGGGGTGCCTCCGGGCACTTATACCCGGTGGAGCTACAGAGCTTTGGAAAGCTTGCCCCATTAGGGCAGGTGCGGGCATGAGGCCCGAGGGCCAAGAGGCCACAGGAACAGAAGCAGAAGCTGAAGAGACAAGTGACACAAGAAGCTGAGCTGCTTCAGTCTCAAAAGGTATGGCAGTGACCTCAGGGGTTTCAAAGGGTGGAGCCATGGCCTCTGGTGTTTCTAAGGGTGGAGTTGTCACTCCTATGGACTAAGAGAATGGTGCACCTAAAGCCAAGGGAGCAGAGTTGCTGTCCCAGTGGGCCTGGAAGGTGGAGCTGAAGCCCAGGGCCGAGGGACCTCCACTCAAAATCCAGAGACTGTGGCCAATACCTAGAGTCTGGAGGGCAGGGCTATTGTGTAAATTGTCTCAGAGAACAGAAGATTATTTTCAAAGCTTTGAGGGTTAATGTAATGTGTTCTGCTCACTTGCTTGGTGCCTGTTATCACTTCTTTTCCTCTAGTTTCTCCCATTTGTAATGGAAATGTCTAGCTTGTGCCTGTTCTGTCATTGTACCTTTGGAAGCAGATAACTTGTATTCTAGATTTCACAAATGAAAAGGAATTTTTGGGTTTTGGACTTGGAGTTAAGACTTTTGCTATGATATGATGGGGTGAATATGTTTTGTGTGTTGCAAGGATGTGATTTTTTGGGGGCCAAAGGGTGGAACATCATGGTTTGAATTATGTCCCCCAAAATATGGTGTATGAATTTGGCTAGGCCATGATTCCTGGTACTGTGTGATTTTCCTGTATGTTGTAAACCTGCCTCTATGATGTTAATGAGGGAGGATGGGTGGCAGTTGTGTTAGTAAGGCAGGACCTGGTCTACAAGACTGGATTGTGTCCTGAGGCAATCTCTTGAGATACAGAAGACAGAAGTGAGCAGTGAGACAGGGGGACCTCATACCATCAAGAAAGCAGTGCCAGGAGCAGAGCGCATCCTTTGGACTGGGGTCCCTGCGCAGAGAAGCTCCTAGTCCAGGGGGACACCGAAGAGAAGAAGGCCAACAGAGAGAAAAAGCCTTCCCCTGGAGCTGATGCCCTGAATTTGGACTTTTAGCCTACTTTGACTGTGAGGAAATAAATTTCTCTTCGTTAAAAGCATCCACTTGTGGTATTTCTGTTATGGCAGCACTAGGTGACTAAGACATTCCCCAAAGCGAAGGTGCTCATATGGATGTTTTATAAGATTCCTTCCAACTATACCAGCTATGTTTTTTTTCTATGAATTTAAAGTGTTTCATGTGAGTCTTGAGAAGATGCTATTGTGTATCAATCCTCTGCATATGTATGTGCATGCGGAAGGGGAGTGGGGTAGAGGGAGGTGAGGGAAGCAAGTGGGTAGAAAGAGAAGTAGGGTGTAGAATGGACAGCAAAAAAAAAAAAAGAAAAAAATTAGGAGGAAGTCTGAGCTTTTATTTCAAGGAGCTCGGAGGACATATTATAACTCTATTCACTTACCACCACAGAATTCCTTTTAGGTGCCTGACAAGTGAGATCCACGCCCCCCAACCCCACCCCACCACCAGCACCAGTTCAGGCCCAGAGGGGAAAAGAAGTTTATCCAAGTTAGAGAGTTAAATAGTGGTAAAGGCAAGAAGTGTTAAGTCTCTTGGACTATGCTATTTTCCTGCTCCTTTCTCCTATCATTTGGAACCAAAGAAGGGAGAATTATCTCCAATAAAAGAAAACACAGTAGACGGGGAGTAATTTTCAGGTTCTTCCCCTTCTTCCAACCCATTGTCCAACCCTTAGCGTTGTTGACAATTTCGAAAATGGGTTGAATATAGCAAGGGAAGGCAAAGCTAAGCCTTAAAAATTAATTGTTCAAGTACTAGGTCATTTCAGAGTAATGCACCATGAAATTATGTTATTCTCCAGAAGAATTTTCATAAAGTTTAACATGCCATGACATATTCTTTTCCCATTGGAGTTAGTTTTCTAAAAAAAAGTACATAAAAAGAGTCTGGCGTCCAGAGGTGTGTGTAAACCTGGCTGCAGACAAAGAAGGACTTGTTAGGTGGGGCTGTGGAGCAGCTGATGCCACCAAAGTGCTGCTAAAGGACCACATTACCAAGGTATGTCCCATAAAAGCACCATCCGGCTGGTATTTGTGGAGGCAGGCACAGAAGAAATCATTAGTCTTGGTGCCTTTTTTTCTTTTCTTTTTTTTTTTTTTTTTTACCGTTATTCACACTGGGATAATGAGATTATTGGAATATTTTTTTCCTAATGAGAGTGAGACAGAATACCTTGGTCTCTAAATGATTTAGTCACAGAAGGAACACATTACTCTTCCCTTGATTGCTGTCAAATGCTGGAAAATTGGAATATTATACTGAGATTTATCATGATGGGCAATATTTTTCCTGCCTTCTCAGTGTCAAATGAGATGGGGAAAATATTTGTCTGAAAAGTAGACTCCTTTACAAGGTTTGTGGAAAGGAAGACAAATGAAGATGCAGGATACGGCACCGGGGGCGGAGGTTAGAGGGAAGATAATTGGAGGATGGCTTTCTACTGTGTATCTTTTCTTTTTTTCATCAGAAAAGCTATCCCTTTGTTTTAATTTCCTAGACTCCTCTTACAGTTAGCTCCACAGTGCTTGGGGCTAATTAGGCACTGTTTAGATTCAGAATAAAAGGTTAATTTCAAGGGGAAATGAGTTTGTGTTGGTCTAGAGGTCATTAGAGGCAGAGAGTTAATTTGTGTTTCTTGGGAACAAATAACCTTCTGGGGATCAAGAACTCCTTGTAGGGAAAAGGTTTTTATATTCGTACTCTCAAGGACCTTTCACGTGAGACTTGTCAGCCCAAAGTTTATGGGGCTGCTACAGACTAACTGGGTGAGCTGGTGCACTGAAATGTAACCCAGGTCATAGGTGGCTGCTTGGCCAAGCTGGGCAAAGGAAGCTGGAGTTCTAACTCCTGGACTCATCACACCCTAAACTCATCCTCCAAGAAGGTCTGAAACATACACAAAACCAGCTGAATTAACACATGGAACACACCTGCCATCATTATGTGCCAGATTCCAGAAGGGAGATGTTACCCTATTTTCACCTTATACTCAGGAAATTATATAGTGTCCTTCATGTAACAGGTGGAAGAAACCTTAAAGTGTGAGCAGGGGCCTCGTGATTTACAGATGTGACAGCTCATTAGATTCATTCAGGAGCCTGTTATAAACAGAATTTCAAGCTCACTCCCTGTGGTCTTGATTCAGTCAGTTGGGGTGAGGACCTACGCGTCTGTATTTTAACAGGCTCCCACGAGAGTCTGTTGCAGCCAGTCCCAGCATTTGGGAAATAATGAAGTCTAACGTTTTCATTATTATAGAAGAAGAAAATGTTTCCTAGGAAGTAAATTGACTTGCCTAATTGTCTAACAGAATGACAGCTAATACAATGACAGAGTTCAGACTTGGTCCCAGATCCAAGTCTGATGGTATTTGCTTGATCCACGTTGGAGCCATTTTTTTTTTTTTTTTTTTAACTTCTCAGTGACTTGGTCTGTATTTCCTTCTATTTGCTCAATCAATGATGTAGTGCGTGTATTGTGAGCAATTAACAGTTCTTTGGCATTTGTTTTTTCTGTACTAGGTGCCTAACAGGGCTCTAGTGGCATGGTGATTAAAGCGCTCGGCTGGTAACTGATAGGTCGGTGGTTGGAACCTGCCAGCTTCTCCTCAAGAGAAAGACGTAGCAGTCTTGGAATCCCCATGGAGTAGTTCCTGTTGCTGGGACCTCTGGGTTCTGCTCAGTGCAACTCCGTTCTAGGCCAGAGACATAAAGACAGAGATGGAGAGAACGAAAGGCAACTTTATTGGTTGGCCAAGCAGGAAGACAGTCGGAGATCCGTGCCATTGAAGACTGCCTTGCAGGCAGCTTGTTGAGGCTGGTTTATACATATAGTATAAGTTTCAGAATACAAAATGGCTGCGCGCGCAGGCGCGGAGAGTTTTAGAATGAGTAAGCATTTTCTAAGGCCGAAATTCCATTCCCTGCGCAGGAGGAGCTTAGTCACTTTTGTTCTTTAGCATGTCAGTGCTCCACCCAGGGGCGGAGAATTTACCATGTATGAAGAAGTTAATGAGCTGAAGATCATCTAGAATGCCAGGATGGAGACCAGGACTTGTTTCAGCCGATTCCAATTCCAGTAGCTGGTGGCTCTTTATTTTCAAGGAAGTTCTGAGGAGAAAAACAACTTCTGGAATTGGGCTGGGTGAGGAACTGTCCTGAGGAGACACCGATTTTAAGAAAATGGCTCTAGCCTTGTTTTAGTTCTCTTCTGTCCTATAGGGCTGCTATGATTTGGAATTGACTAGAGGGCATTTTTTTTTTCAGTGTGCCTAACTCTGTGTGCGAGGTCATGAGGCATAATCATCACTCTAAGAGGGCAACCAGATTTTTTGCAAGACAAACACATGCACGTGGAGATAAACTGGCTCTTACAGGGAGAAGAGGCACTCCAAATGGTTATGATAATTGAGGAGGGGGCAGAAATGACATAGAAGACAATGGGAATGAATGAGACCCATGACTGTAGATGTACCATGTGTACAGACTTTACATCTAGAAGCTTCTGGAAGCAGTTTTATGTTTTAGTATCATCTTGTCTGTCATTTGGCACCTCAGTGTCCTCTGAGAACAAGGATTGCATCTTCTTACCATGAATCCCAGGAAAGAAAAAACTACTTAGTGCTGTTACCCAAATAACGCGGATTGGAGCTGCCTGCTGCAATAGCCAATTCTGAGACGGGTGAGGTGAGCAGCAAGATGTTTATTATATATCAATATATAGGAGACAGAGGGGAATAGATTCCTCCAAAAAAATCTGTCTCCCGCACTGGAGATTGGCTGAAGGTTTTTATAGGGATTATGTATTTTAGAAGTTTGTGTTAGTTTCCCCCTGAGGTGGTGATGTCTTAGATGAGTTAATCTTCTACTGGTATTCTTGGGGGTTATCTGGTGACATCCTTGGGGATTATCTGGCGACATCCTGGTTTTTTTCTTGTCACAAGATGGGTGCTTTGTTTGGTTTGTATCCTTAGGTCATTATCACTTGTTTTCCACCCTCCAAGGAGGAACATCGGTTGATCTTAAACCTTTTGTAGAAACTGGAGAAACAAGATCGTAAGACAATGTGGTGATTAGCAATGGGGAGTAAATAATAGAGAGCCAGGCCTGTGCAGCCTCTTCCAGTGCCATGAATTGTTGTTTGCCATCAAGTTGATTCCAACTCATGGTTACACCATGTGTGCAGAGTAGAACTGTGCCCCACAGGGTTTTCAAGCTGTGATCTTTTGGAAGCAGATCACCAGGCCTGTCTTTGAGGCACCTCTGGTGGGTTCAAACTGTCAAGCTTTTGGCTAGTAGTCGAGCACTTAGATGATATTGAAACTCTAACCCCTCCATGACATTACCATCCCTGGGCAAGAATCTCTCCTTTTTTGAAACTCTGATTTATACTATTAAGATAAACTTAGTGTTGTCTAATTTGTAGTATTGATATTTGCGTCTATATTTTAGCCCCAGCGAAATTGTATGCAATTTGAGGACAGAACCCACATACTTTGTTTATGTCTGCATCCCATCTCTGAGGATTTCTAGAGGACCTTGCCTGTAATTGGTGCCCAGTCTGTTTGTATTGAGTTAAATAAGTGGACAACAAGCACTGCAGAGAGAGACCACCTAAGGCGGCGGTTGGTCCTCTGCTACACCCTGTCATATACCTTGTATTTGTCTCTTGCCACTTCTACCTTTTCTTACTCTGACATTTTCCCAGAATCACCCCAGGCCCCCAGATGAAGTCATGTCTTTTTCTTTGTTCATCTCCTTCCCTCCTTTTTTCTTCTCCTCTTCCTTGCTCAGAGTCAACAATAAGAACATTACTTAGCCCACCAGTGGGTGGTCCATATTGCTGCTGAGGACAGTGGTGAGGTTTGGAAATCTAACATCACTTTGCCCCAGAACACAAATGACTTCCTGGGAGTTAGGATGGTGTACTGTAGTCATGCTTAGTTAGCTTCAGGATAGCTTGCATCTCACCTCCAGGAAAACCACTTATTTATAACACATCAATGTAGTGACAAGGTCAGAGAGCAAGAGTATCCTGAGGTGAGATGCAAATTCCAAAGGGGTGAGCACTAATTGTTCCAGTGATTATTTCCTTATTTGCAATGACATAACTACTCTCTTTGTGACCACACACTCAATTCCAGGTTGCTATGTGGTTGTGCCCCTGGGATCAGGTGGGGCAGAGTGTGGTCACTGAGACTTGTTGTTGTTGTTAGTGCTGTTAAGTTGGCCCCCAACCCATGGCAACCTCAGTGAGACAGGCAGCCTCAGAGCTCAACACTTCAAGGAGACAAAGGCAGCCTCAGAGCTCAACACTTCTAAGAGACACCTACTCTGGCTGACCCTCCCACACCAAGCAAAATAGGCTACACATTCTTCTGAAACTGTCCTTGACAAGATAGCTATAGAACGGGCCAGAAATTGTCCTTGACAGGATAACCACGGAATAGCCACAGTGGGCCTCAACTGGTCTTAGCATGCTTTCTATGTTATCTCAACACTCCAAGTGACTAATTAGCTCATTAAGTGAAAAATACATATAAGCACCCCGCCGGAGAATTGAACCCTTGTCTAGAGAAAATGTAAAATCATCTCCAAGTCCTGAGCGCCTGCATGAAGGTCAGTCCTGAATATTCATGATGAATTTGCGTTTCCTGGGCTGCTCTCTTTAAAAGCCTCCCTCTCCAAGCTGCCTGCCAGCAGCTTGGAGGCAGCAGCCCTGATTGCTCCTTTCCTTGTACAGTGAAATAAAGACGTCTTTCTGATCTCCCACCTTGGCTGCTTGTTTGTTGGCTGTAACAAGTCATGCTGAGCAAAACCTGGGGTTTCACCCAGCAACACCAGGTACAACAGAACAGAACACTTCCTGGTTCTGCACCATTCCCATGACTGTTTGCAGATCAGACCCTTGTGATCAGAGGGTTTTCTTTGGCTAATTTTCAGAAGTATATCACCACGCCTTTCTTTCTAGTCTGTCTTAGTCTGGAAGCTCTGCTAAAACTCGTTCAGCATCACAGCAACACGAAAGCCTTCACTGACGGACAGGTGGTAGCTGTTCATGAGGTGCATTGGCTGGGAATCAACCTGCAACTGAGGCATGGAAGGTGAGAATTCTACCACTGAACCATCAATGCCCTTCACTAAGACTTAAACTCCCTAAAACAATCTGCAAGAACTTCCTAGAGACGGTGGAGGGCTCTGCTCCCCAAGTGGTGCTGAAGGGTACAGCGGAGGCGTGGATTCTGATTCTGTTTTGGAGGCTCCCTTGATCTTCTTGGAGTAGAAAAAGCAGTTTGTGGGGCCCAGTGGTGGGGCCCAATTGATCACAAGGGGAAACGAGTAGAGCAGATGAATAGGAGCTTAACCAAAAATCAAAACCTGTTGCTATCAAGTTGATTCCGACTCATGGCGACCATATAGGACACAGTAGAACTGCTCCATAGGATTTCTAAGGAGTGGCTGGTGGATTTGAACTGCCAGCTTTTTGGTTAGCAGCCAAGCTCTTAACCACTGCACCTCCTGGAGCTTGGTCTTGGGAAATTAGCACCGAGGCGCCACGTTCAGAGACCATGACAGCATTGCCCATTGCATGTCCCCTTTATTTTTCAAGGACCTGAAGCTGTACAGTTGCACCTTTAGTGGTAAACACCTGAAGATAATCCAGGGATATTTCCAAAGCAGACTCAGTTGATCTCCTTAGATCCAGCTGCAGAGAATAGATACCAGGCTCTGTTCTGGCAGCTTGGCTGAGATCACTCTGGGCCCCTTCAGGGACCCACCGCCAACCTCGCTTGTCTGGAGGAGCCTCTCTGTGACACGGGATCAGGGAGGATGAGACACTTGGGGCTGGCCTGCCACAGCCTCCCCTGGAGACTTCCACAGGAAGATGGATAGATCTGTCTGTGTTTTTTCCAGCAAAACACACTTGTAAGCATCAGCACAAACCCGGAGATCCAGCGTGCTCTGCAGGCACAGTGGCTGGCCAGCTGGACCCCCGGCCACAGCAGTCTGCGCCTGCAACGGACCTGTGCTGGGGATTGGGTGAGTTGTTTGCACTGTTGTCTTACATTGCTAGCAACTTTCCTTGGGAGAGTGAAAAGCTGATGCAGAGAAATGGCTGAGTGGGGGAGAAATGGGTTTCCACCAAAGCAATTTTCCCACTCTTTCTTTATTTCCTTATACATTTTTAAAGCAGATTTATTGCTAGTAAAAGTGTTGGGTGGACAAAGCTCTCTCATGCTGTACGTTAGCTTTTTCTCCTCACAAATGTTTTTAAACCTTTCTAGGTGTGTTGTCTCTGACACAGACTGGCAGAGAAACCTCGGTCCCCTGGATTCCCAGTTTCCCATGGTCTAGCATGGCTGCTTGCTGGCTGCCCTGGCTGGCCCACCCCAGCCCTGCAGCTCCACGCAGCGGGTGAACAGCGCCAGATGGAGGGAGGGAAGCAGACTGAGTGAGAGTCCTCAGGGAGAGGAGAAAGATCCTGCAGGACCAGTTGGACAGGAGCCCAGCCCTGAGTAACTCCCCCCATTGGTGGGGGTGGGGTGGGGGGTGGGGAATAAAATCACAAACGAGAACAGCAGGGTGCCCAGGACCAGCTGGAGACCAAGGAGTGTTAGCTTCGGGGTGGGGGCCGTGAGACAGGGAAGACTTTGGCTGGATGTTCAGAAGTCTGCCTGCCATGGACAGCTGCCACCTGAGCTCCTGGCCTGGAATGTTGTCACAGCCGGAGAGCTGCTCTGTATGCCTTAGCCCAGACCCTGGAAGGCTGAAGAGGCAAGAGCAGCCTGGAGCCTCCTCCTGCCTCCCCTTCCTCTTAACCTTCTCTGGCCATCCCTGACGTCTTAGTGGGCAGGGCCAAGGTCCTTGCCCTTAAGCAACTGAGGAGGTGGGGGGTGGAGGAGGAGGTGGAGGGAGGCTACATTCTGAGGTTTGGAGACCAAGTGAGTTTCAGAGCAGAGGATGCTCCCCAGCGCCCAACACCCACTCCACCCCACCCCAGGACATTCTCTTTGCCAGCCCCCGAAATGGCCTGTCTGGAGCACTGGGGCCTTTCCAGATTTCAGAGTACTGAATAGAAATAGAAATCGATAGCAGGGGGACGTCTGAGGCCTGGCTGTCTTTGCCCTGGTGTGCATGCCACTAGCTCAGTCGCATTCAGGATTAACAAATCATCACTGCTTGCATTCCAACAGAACTTTTCATCCTGAAAGATCACACAACATGCTCCAAGTCAGAAAGCCTCTCCCTGCTGCCCATGGCTTCATAACTCAGGAGATTAAAGACTTCTTCCTCCTTTACCCCACCTGGAAACAAGCGGAACATGAAGTGCCATTTAGTCATTCATTTGCAATTAACTGGTGATCATCTCTTCATCTGACTTGAGGCTTCAAATGTATTTCCTACTTGGATAAAGAGAGATGGGGCTTAAAAAAAAGAGTCCCAGGGTGTGGAAGAGGGTTAGGTTTTCTTAAGCATATTATGCAGAACATGTACACACACAATAGCATCACTAGGAGGGTGAAGGGGTGTGGACAGCACAGGGTGACACTTTCAGAGGGGGTGACACCAAAATGACTGTTTATAAAAATATCCCTGTAGTTATAACAACAAAAACATTTTTCATAAGCCCAGCTTACATATATCAATACACCTACAAGGATAAAATTTTATATTAATGTATTTTTGAAGCTTCTAATATGCTCGGGCCAGAGCTGTCATTATTACCCATTCACAATGATGCTTAGAATCACATGGTTTCACCTGCGCACGCTACAAGCATGTATTGTTTTTGTTGCTGCTGGTGTTTTTATATTCCCTGATTTTGTCAAATTTTCTGGTGTTTTAGCTACAATATTGTGGTAATATTTGTGAACCTATGTCAATAACTGTTTTTAGAATGAAGTAGTAATTAAAGGAAGAGTGATATATGGGAATTACAATTTATGAGTAACATTAATACAAAAAACATTACTAAGGATTCTGTAAGGTCTGATAAGGGAGGAGGCCTATGAGGAGGGGGTGACACCATGTGTTACCACACTGGTTGACATCAACCCTAGTGACACCACTGTACACAGGAACCTGTGACGTACATATGTTGTTTTAGGTGCTATCAAGACGGTTCCGACTTCCATCGACCCTATATACAACAGAATGAAACAGTGCCCGGTCCTGTGTCATCTGCACAATCATTGCTATGTTTGAGCCCATTGTGGAAGCACTGTGTCAGTCCATCTTGTTGAGGATTTTCCTCTTTTTTGCTGACCCTGTACCATACCAGACATGATGTCCTTTTCCAGAGACTGGTACCTCCTGGTAACACATCCAAAGTACATCTTGCCATCCTCACTTCTAAGGAGCACTCTGGCTGTACTTTTTCTAAGACAGGCTTGTTCTTTTTCTGGAAGTCCATGATATATTCAATATTCTTCACCAACACCATAATTAAATGGCATCAATTCTTTTTAGGTCTTCCTTATTCGTTGTTTAGCTGTAGCTGCATATGAAAGCACTGAAAATACCATGGCTTGGGTCAGGTACGCTTTAGTCCTCAAAGTGACATCTTTGCTTTTCAACACTTGAAAGGGGTCTTTTGCAGTAGATTTGCCCAATGCAATGTATCGTTTGATGTCTTGACTGCCGCTTCTGTGGATGTTGATTGTGGATCCCAGGAAAATGAAATCCTGGACAACTTCAAACTTTTCTCCTTTTATCGTAATGTTGCTTATTGGTCCAGTTGTGAAGATTTGTTCTTTATGTTGAGGTGTAATCCATACTGAAGGCTGTGGTCTTTGATCTTCATCAGTAAGTGCTTCAAGTCCTCTTCACTTTCAGCAAGCAAGCAATAATCTGCATATCTCAGGCTGTTAATGAGTCTTATACCAATTCTGATGCCATGTTATTCTTCATATAGTCCAGCTTCTTGGATTATTTGCTCAGCGTACATACTGAGTAAGTATGTGAAATAATACAACCCTGACTCACCTTTCTTGATTTTAAACCACACCGTATCTCTTTCTTGAATTCTAACAACTGCCTCTTAGCCTATGTACAGGTTCCCCCTGAGCACAGTTAAACGTTTTGGAATTCCCATTCTTCACAGTGTTACACACAATTTGTTATGATCCACACAGTTGAATGCCTTTGCATAGTCAGTAAAACACAGGTAAACATCTTGCTGGTATTCTCTGCTTTCAGCCAAGGTTCATCTGACATCAGCAATGATATCCCTTGTTCCATGTCCTCTTCTGAATCTGCCTTGAATTTCTGGCAGTTCCCTGTCAATGCACCGCTGCCATTTTTTAATATCTTCAGCAAAACTTTAGTTGTGTGTGACATTAATGATATTGTTCAATAATTTCCACATTCTGTTGGATCACCTTTCTTTGAAATGGGCACAAATACGGATCTCTTCCAGTCTATTGGCCATTAGGTCTCTTCCAAATTTCTTGGTGAAGATGGCTGAGCACCTCCAGAACTGCATCAGCTTGTTGAAACACCTCAGTAGGTATTCCGTCAATTCCTGAAGCCTTGTTTTTCACCAGTGCCTTCAGTGCAACTTGGACTTCCTCCTTCAGTACCATCGATTCTTGATCACATGCCGCCTCCTGAAATGCTTGAATGTCGACCAGTTCTTTTTGGTACAGTAACTCTGTGTATTCCTTCCATCTTCTTTTGATGCTTCCTGAGTCGTTTAATATTTTTCCCATAGAATCTTTCAAAATTGCAACTCAAGGCTTGAATTTTTTCTTCATTTCTTTCAGCTTGAGAAATGCAGAGTGTTTTCTGCCCTTTTGGTTTCCTAACTCCAGGTCTTTGCACATTTCATTATAATACCCTACTTTGTCTTCTTGAGATGTCCTTTGGAATCTTCTGTTCAGCTCTTTTATTTCATCATTTCTTTCCTTTGCTTGCTACTGTACATTTAAGGGCAAGTTTCAGAGTCTCTTCTGACATCCACTTTGATCTTTTCTTTCTTTCTTGTCTTTTTGATAATATTTTGCTTTCTTCCTGTATGACATCCTTGATGTCATCCCATACTTTTCTGGTCTTTGGTCATTAGTGTTCAATGCGTCAAGTCTATTCTTGAGATGGTCTCCAAATTTAGGTGGGATATACTCAAGGTTGTATTTTGGTTCTCGTGGACTTGTTTCAATTTTTTTCAGCTTCAAGTTGAACTTGCATACAAGCAACTGATGGTCTGTTCCACAGTCTGCCCCTGGCTCGTTCTGACTGATGATATTGAGCTTTTCCATCGTCTCTTTCCACAGATGTAGTCAATTTTGTTCCTGTGTTTTCCATCAGTGAGGTCGATGTATACAGTCACCGTTTATATTGTTGAAAAACGGTATTTGCAATGAATAAGTTATTGGTCTTGCAAAATTCTGTGTTGTGATCTCCAGTGTCATTTCTATCACCAAGGCCATATTTTCCAACTACAGATTCTTCTTCGTTTCCAACTTTTCACATTCCGGTCACAAGTAATTATCAATGCAGTTTGATTGCACGTTTGCTCACTTTCAGACTGCAGGAGTTGGTAAAAACTTCAATTCTTCATCTTTGCTATTAGTGGTTGGTGCATAAATTTGAATCATACTCATATTAACTGGTCTTCCTAGTAGATGTATGGATATTATCCTATCATTGACAGTTTTGTACTTCAGTATAGATCTTGAAATGTTCTTTTTGACAATGAATATGACGCTATTCTTCTTAAATGTATTCTTGGCATAGTAGACCTTATGATTCTCTGATTCAGAATCGCCAGTACCTGTCCATTTCAGTTCACTAATGCCTAGGATATCCATCTTTATGCATTCCATTTAATTTTTGACAACTTCTAATTTTCCTAGATTCATACTTTGTACATTTCATGTTCTGATCATTAATAGGTGTTTGTAGCTATTTTTTTTCATTTTGAGTTGCGCCACATCAGCAAATGAAGGTCCCAAAAGCTTGACTCCATCTGTGCCATTGAGATCAGTATTACTTTGAGGAGGCAGCTACCTCCTCCACAGTCATATTTCGAGTGCCTTCCAACCTAAGGGGCTCATCTTCCGGCACCATATCAGGCAGTGTTCCCCTGCTATTCATAAGGTTTTCACTGACCAATTTTTTCAGAAGTAGACTGCCAGGTCCTTCTTCCTAGTCTGTCAGTCTGGAAGCTCTGTTGAAACCTATCCATCATGGGTGATCCTGCTGGCATTTGAAATATTGGTGGCATAGCTACCATCATCTTAGTAACATGCAAGCTACCACAGTATGACAAAAGGACAGACACATGGTGGTGATATGTATGTAAAAAGCCAAACTTGTTGCTGTTGAGTCAATCCCAACTCATGGCAACCCCTGTGTTAAAGAATGGAACTGTTCCATAGGGTTTTCTCTGCTGTGATCTTTCAGAAGCAGATGGCCAGGGCTTTCTTTGGCAGCACTACTGGGTGAGTTTGAACTGCCAACCTTTTGATTAGTAGCTGAGTGCAGTTTGCACCACCCAGGGACCTGATGTACATACTTTCACACACACACACACACACACACATACCCCTACATGTGTATATCTACATATAAAATATGTACAGAATATTTAAAATGTTTATATAATGCTTTATATTTTAAAAGTATTCCCATATCTATTATCACATTTAATGTGATTAAAATTACAACATTGTAAGATACATAACCTTAGATTCCCTGTTTTACAGAGGAAATTAAAGTTTAGAGAAATCCTGGCTCTGTAAGGTCACAGAGCTACTGAGTGGAGTAACTGGAATTCAAACATAGTTTTCTTTTTTAATGTAATTTTTTATGTTCTTTCTATTTTGCTGTTCTGCTTTTCAGATATGTGGTGGAAGAATAGGGGTGGAACAGAGTGCTAATAAAAGTGATTCCCTTATATTTACCGGGAAATGCACTGAAGACTATTTTATCTAGTTTAGTTCTCAAAGTAGGTCCTCGAAGTAAAAATTATTATTCTTTAATGTGTTAGTGGTAGAGACAGGATTTGAGCCACGATTGGTCTGACTCCTTGGCTGCTCTTTCTATTACATCGGGGAGAAGACAGGGAGACACTTTGCGGGCAAGTGGCAGAGTAGTCCAGTGGAAAAGGCATAGGTTTTGCCATCAAACAGACCTGGGTTTAAACTCTCGGTCTATCATTTGTTAGCTCTGGGAACTCGGGCAAATCGCTTAGTCACTTTGAGTCTCAGTTTCCTCATCTCTGACAATGGAAATAACAATGTCTATCCTACTGTGTGTTATAGGATTGAATGAGATAAGGTAGGTCTCTAGAATATTGTCTGAAACATGGTAGGTACTCAATAAGTGATTAACATTCTGTTAAACTTAAATTGCTGATTTGTGTGTGATTCTCCAGTCTTGCCTAAGACAGATGAAGACCCAGGGTGGGCTTATAGATGAAGAGGTGTTGTCTGAATAAGAATAAGATAGTAAGCCCTAAAAGGGTAAATTTTGAGGCTAAATTTAAGCCTCTAAAGAAAGAAGGCATTGATGGCTCTGGTTGAATTCTTGCATTCCATGCAAGAGACCCAGGTTCCATATTCCTGGCTAATGTACCTCATGCGCAGCCACCACCCATCTGTTGGTGGAGGCTTACATGTTGCTATGATGCTGAACAAGTTTCAGTGGAGCTTCCAGACTAAGATGGACTAGGAAGAAAGGCCTTTTGATATACCTCTAAAAATCAGCCAGTGAAAACCCTATGGATCACAATAGACTGATCTGCAACTGATCATGAGGAAGGAGCAGGACCGGGCAGTGTTTTGTTCCGTTGTGCATGGGTTTGCCATGAGTCAAGGTTGACTCTCTGGGAGCTAACAACAACAAAGGAAGAAGAGAAAGTCCTGGGGGTGAATTTTATTCTTGGCTCTCCTTGCTCCAATTTATTCAACTTTCTGCCCAAATGAATGGGGGATAACTTGGATGAGAAAGCATACACAAACTACAAGTACTTGTATACATTCTAACCAGCCACTTGTAGCCAGGGTCAGACATCCCTACGCCCCACCCCAGCACCAATTGCCATGGAGTAGACTCAGACTCATGAAGACCCCATGTGCATCAGAGCAGAACTCCATAGAGTTTTCAGTGGCTGATTTTTCTGAGTAGATCTTCGGGCCTTTCTTCTGAGGTACCTTTGGGTGGACTCGAACTGACAACCTTTTGGTTAGCAGCTGAGCATGTTAACTGTTTGCACCACCCAGGAACTCCAGTACTACCCCAGCCCTGCTATACAAGCTTGGGGAGGGGGATATTCTTTGACATTACCTTCCTGAATGAAACAAAAGAGTGGTTGCAGCAGTAGATGTTGGAGGAATATGGGGAATTACAAAATTAACCCTGCTCCCCTCCCAATCCAGCATGATCCCAACCCTGTCCTGCTGACTGACAGAGTTATCACAACCTGTTAGTGGTGACAGAGACAACTGAAAGGTGACGATTAGTTTAGAGTAATGGGCTGCATCTCTTTTTCTCTTCTTTGCAGATGCTGTATGCCTTGGCAGCTTCAGATTAACAAGGATTCCTGTCTCTTTTTGTTATCTTATATTCTTTTAATTTTTGCCTTCTCTGTCTTAAAAAAGACAATAAAATATCACATGTCTTCTCTAACCCCTTCTTTCCTCTGACACATGAGACACTCCATTTCTAGATCCTTAGTACTGTTTTTCTCCTCTGATGCGTGTGACATCTTAATAATTCTAACACCAGGGG
Source organism: Trichechus manatus latirostris (assembly GCF_000243295.1). NCBI lineage: Eukaryota > Metazoa > Chordata > Mammalia > Sirenia > Trichechidae > Trichechus > Trichechus manatus. Next base: position 5,312,627 of record NW_004443971.1, read on the forward strand.
TGGAGAAATGAAAAAGGAAACAGCATGACAAAATGCTTCTGGGCCATTTTGGAATTAGTGATATTTTCAGAAGTGATCAATTACATTACTTAACTGGAGAGTTCAGATTATAAAGAGAAATACAATTAGTGGCAAATGTGGTGAGATATATAAAGACAGATAGGCGGGCCAAGGAATGGGAGTTCATCAATGTGTCTAGGTTCCATCAAGAGGGCAATTGTTTATTGACTCCAATAAAGACCCCATCCGAGTGATTGGAAAGTGAAAGCAAGCACTCTCCTGAGTATTGCTGGTGCTCAGAGGAACCAGCACTGGCTGAGAATCAGCAGGTCTGCATTCCGGTCCTGCCTGTACCGTAGATTACTCCGCAGATCACTTATCCTGCTTGTGTCTTAGCTTCCTCCTAGGTAAAATAGGGCTAAAACTGCCTAACCTTCTTGCCTCCCTTGCAGCTGTTGTGAGGCTTAAATAAACCATATTCGTGAGGACTTGCTTTGAAAATTAATGGCATTATACACATGCAAAGGAAGACTGGGAATATTAGTGCCGTTTAATGTGGATCTTGAAGAATGGGTGAGGGTTTGACATTGGAAATAGGTATTTTGTTGTGAGGTGCAGTCGAGTCAGTTCCAACTCATAGCAGCCCTACGTACAACAGAACAAAATGGCCAAAATGCCGTTTTAGAACTCAGGAGATGGGTCAGGAGGAAGCCGGTGGAATTGAAGAGGTCTGTGAAGAGAATGGAGTCCCTGAGTGGCACAAACGGTTAAGCGCTTCACTGCTAACCAAAAGGTTGGTGGTTCAAGTCCAACCAGAGGTGCCTAGGAAGAAAGCCCTGGTGGTCTACTTCCAAAACATCAGAGCCATTGAAAACTCCACGGAGCATGGTTCTACTCTGAAATACGTGGGGTCGCCGTGAGTTGGAATCAACTTGCCAGCAACAACTGGTTTGGAAAGAATGAGAAGAGACAGAATTGAAGCAGGATCTTCAGGAAGCTTGTTGGAAGGTGAGGCGGATGCTTGGACTTAGCTGGTCCCTGAATGTTTGGCTTCCCTTCAAAAGCTTTTTATCTTTCTCCCAAAGACAGTAAGAGGAGGGGCATTATATTTCTTCCTGTGAGGAAGCAACTAACTATACCATAGAGGTTGCAAGAAGTTTTACGAAGCCTTGTACAATCACAAGCATGGCGCTTGTGCAGGTGAAGCCATGGTCAGTCACTCCGTCCCCGGGAACATCTGGGAGATCACCCTGTAGCTAATTACAAAAAACGCTTGAGGATCAATACTATTGTTTTGATTCCCTGTGTCCATAGCCAGAAAATGAGCTCTTCTCTGTGAATACGGATGGTCTGGTGGCTTTGTCCAAAATCTACGCTCTTCTTGACTAGAGTGTTTTCCAAACCAGCAACTTCTAGATATGGAGGAGGCATCAGCTTGCAGCTCTCTACCCTGACACACAATTACAGGCTCAACATTGTCATAGGAGGAAGGAAAGTAATTGGACCAACAGATTAGAAGCTACAGCTACACAACTTTCCACTTCCTGCCTGAAGACTCCACCCCTGACTTGTGAAGCCAGAATGATATCTTTACTTTAGTATCTTCTGGTGCCTGGGTATTACTTCTGTTGCTTTGCTGATGTCTGTGCATGTGTGTGAGTGTTTGCTTTTGAAATCTCAGACGCACATTTTGTGGGGAGTATTGGCATTTCAGAAGTCATTGATGTTTTGGGCTATTGCATACTAGGGATGCGGGTCATTGTCCAACAACCTGACATAGACATTATCAGGCTTGCAAACCTCTGGTTTCAAGTGAGATGTTCTAAAGAAATATTTATAGCAAAGTTAAGACCTCGAGGTATCTAAATGTAATCCATGTTTAAATCTCATTTTTTCCCTCTGAATCCTTCAATCTAATTAGGCTCACATCAGTATATTATTACAGAGAGTAATCACTCGTTTCTTCTAATAACATTCATGGATAATTTTATTTCTCATTTCCAGCCTCCTGCTCCTGTGGTGTAATTAGTGTCTTTGGCACCTCGTGTTGCTCAGAATGAGTTGCAGCTGCTAATTGCTAATTGAAAAATTAGAAACTCAGAAAAAGGATCTAATTAAAATGAAATTAGATAAAATTCCTTCAAACTAGCTCCTCTCTCTCGCTTTTCTTTGTTTTTCTTTTCCTCCTCCTGCCTTCTTTTTCTACCACAGAACTGTTAGAACTGGCAACATATGTGTAATTGCTGAAAGCCAAATACCTTTCCACAGTGAGCTACACAATGGCCTATAGGAGGAAGCTAGGAAGAGATTTATAACAATTGCAGTAAACTTCAGAACTTCCGCTTCTCTATTCCTGATCCTCCCTAGAGCACAAAATCCACCTTACAAATTAGATCTCCAGGCTCTCATTGGAGAACAAGTGTGTGTTCTGCCCCAATGTTTTTCCTATGTGTTTGGAAGAGTCATCTGAATTCCACCCTAGGGAGGGCGGACCTCTGAGGGCCCCTCTGACAATAGCCTGGGTAGTGCCTGCCCAGCCTCAGAACTGTGAGCCATAGGGACCCACTCACTTGTCCCTGAAAACCCACCCCATCCTCTTCTCTCGTGCATTGTCCCACCTGACAGATTATATTCTGGTAAGTGTTCAGTTCTGTAAGACAGAAAGGAGTAAACCAAGGTCCCTTCTGCCTTCAAAGTACTTATAATCTGTTGAGATAGCTAGACAGATACACATAAAGACTGAATAAGAGAATACACAATCAGATGCAAAGTAGCATTTCAGACTGTATGTAATATTTAATTCCACTCTTTAAATATTTTTGAGCAGCCTCTTACTACATGCCAGGCAATATAAGAGAGCCTGGACACATAAATACACACCACATAGTTCCTACTCTCAAGGAATTCATATATGAAGAGACATACATGAATAAATAATTTACGATATTACATGATAAGGACGATAATAGCAAAATAATGCAGAAGTACGGAAGACGAATTCTGGTGGCCCAGAAGGAGAGGACATCAGAAGTGACACCATAGTAGGGCTTTGGAGGATGAATAGGAGTTTACCAGGTGGACAAGGATTTTAGACAAAGAAACCTGTTCCAAAGGACAGACACATGGTATTTAAAGTCTATACATTTAAATACATATACTGCATATACACAATTCATATATTTAAATATAAATAATTTAGCATTTCTGAAGTCTAAATTGGGAGTTGTGTGGTAGGAGATGAGGCTGGGGAAGTGGACAGGGACTGGATCATGAGGAATCTTGTGTGCTTTTGATATGCTTGATATTTGGGGGGAAGCTTATAGGATTTAAATGATAGAAGGATCAAGATAAATCTTCAGGAGGGGATTTTGTGGGATGAGAGGAACAGTCCAGATAAAGCAAATAGATAGAAAGATCTTGGGCAGTCCATCTGACTACAATAAAGGGAATAATTTGAAATATATATGGAAAAATAGAGTGAGTTCAGATTATGGTTTAAAATCAGGCAGGAAGTTTATTTAAAAAACAATAGCCCCTTTCATTGTGCACTGTTACTTTCCCAGAGACGCTGTAACAAATTCTCATAGACTCTTGTTGTTGGTAGCTGCCTCCAAGTCAATCCCCGACTCATGGTGACACTAAGCATAACAGAACCAAACGCTGCCTGGTCCCGTGCCCTCCCCAGGATTGGTTGCGGATTGGACCATTTTGATCTACAGGGCTTATATTGGCTGATTTTTGGATCACATGCCTTTCTTCCTAGTCCATCCATGTCTGGAAGCTCTGCTGAAACCTGTTCAACATCGTAGCAACATGCAAGCCCCCACTGACAGATAGGTGGTGGCTATACGTGAAGTGCATTGGCCAGGAATCGAACCCAGATATTCCACATGGAAGGCGAGAATTCTACCACTGAACCACCACTGCTCCCTTATTATAGACTAGGTGGCTTAAAACAGCAGAATTTCATTCTCTCATAGTTCAGGAGGCCAGAAGCTCAGAATCAAGGTATTGGCTAGGCCAGGCTCCCCCTGGGGGTTCTGGGGGAAAAATCTGTTCCTTGCCTCTTCTAGTTGTGATCTCCGCTTTGGAGTTCCTTGGCTTCTGGGCACACCACTCCAATCTCTGCAAATACCAGTGGTGGGGCTTCTGCAGCCTGAGCTAGGCTCTGGTGCTCTTAAGCTTCTTCATCCCTGTTGACCTGGATCTGTTCTCTAAAGGTACAGTGGGGCTCTTCTAGAGCTCCTGGGAAGTGTTTTTCTTCATCCAGTAACTTACCCGCTTGTGGGGAGGAACGTGACAACTGGTTATATCTGAATAAAACCACGAGAAAGTTAAGTGAATGACCACCTTCCGGGAAGGAAACTTAAAGAAGGATTTCGTGTATGTAAGAAATTACTCTGACAGACATGTTGTTAAAACAAGCTCCTGAAGCTATTTGTTGTTGTTAGCTACCAGCGAGTTGGCCCCTGACTAATGGCTACCCGTGCACAATGGAACAAAATGCTGCCTGGTCCTGCACCATCCCCATGATTGGTTGGGGATCAGACCATTGTGATCCATAGGGTTTTCACTGACTGATTTTTGGAAGTAAATTGCGAGGCCTTTTTTCCTAGTTTGTGTTGGTCAAGAAGCTCTGCTAAAACCTGTTCAGCATCATAGCAACACCCAAACCTCCACTGACAGATGGCTGGTGGATGCACGTGAGGTGCCTTGGCTAGGAATTGAACCTGGGTCTCCCGCGTGGAAGATGAGAATTCTACCAACTGAAACACCCATGCCTCATTGAACTGTTTAATGGGAGCATTTATTGATTACAAGTTATAACACCCTTGAAATTCAGTAGCAATTAGCTCTAGTCTCATGAAACAGACTGTGTAACTTGCCTCTTCACTAAACCCTTCCCCTGTTCACCATCCCTTTCTCATTTCCTCTTATACACAGCATCGTTGCACCTGAACAAAAAAATATTTCAATCTTACACACCAGGGGAGAAGCATTTTTTCCACTTTACCCTCAACTCTCTCTCCCCTCAAATAGGCATCTGGAGAATGCTCCAGCCTCTCAGACTCTACACTCTAGAGGGGAAAAATGAGAGACCACGCATCAAGAAAGATGCATCAAGAATGTGTGTGAGGCACATTCATATTCAAAGCAGGATCCTGTTGGTTGGGTCAGTTCTTCTGAGGTTCATCTTACTTCCACCTCAACATACCCTGTGAACTGCAGCCAAGATGGCAAAGCTATTGCTATTCTGCATCATACTGAAGGGATTTTCAAAGAAAGGTGACTTTGAAGGATTCAAGGTGAAAGTCACTGTCAGCTGGCAGAGCTGGCTGTTTGCAGAGAGGAAATTCCCTAGGGGATATAAGAAGGGCTGGGGGCTTTAAGTCCTTGATACGGCTAAGTTTCCCATCTCAGAGAAACAGGTCGTTCTGCTAATTATCTGTCATGTCACCCTGGCTCTGCATAGAGACAGATAATTTCCTTCTCTGGGCTTTTCAAATCCATTTATAGTTGTGGAAAAGCCCTCCCCACTTTGTCTTTCAGAGATTCTAGGAGCAAAAGTAAAGGCGGTGACCACTGAAACAATTTCCTTCAAGAACTTTTGCCAGAAGGCAAATACTCTAACTTAGTCTCAACAATACCTTTTAGTGAATAGATGCTGTTTTATGGTTTCTAGCCCTCTAGGGGGTTGGAAAAAGTTCTAAGGGGACGCTTACTCAAGGAGAGTAATAGTTGATTATGAGCTCTGGTTAAATGTTGCACATAGGACTCGGACAGTCTGGCCCAAAGGGATGCCAACATCAAATGTTCTAATAAAGCTAGATTCTGTTGTGTGCAAACACCTTGAATCATAAAGCTTGGTATAGAAGTTATAATAGGGAAATCATAGTAAAAGGAAATGCAGAAGGGTGTCACCCAGGGAGGCCTGCCTTCTAGGAGACCTTATAAGACTTCGGGGAATTCACCAAGGTCTAGGGGCTACCTCTCCGCTTTACAGGTTCAGAGACTCAATTTTGTCAGTTTCCTGGAGTACATTAGGACAATTGATAGTCACCAGTAATAATCACATTGGAGTGTTAAATACAACTGCACCTGTTTGTGTCTTTCATGATGTCAGGAGATGGTAAGAGTCCAGAGCTGGAGAGAAAGTGAGCCCTTAGGGAGAAGATCCAGGTACTCTTTATTTTGGTAGCTTCAGTGTCTAGCCCAATCCTGGCACCTAGTACATTTTGCTGGGTGGCTAAATGACCAAATGGTTGGCTGGATGGTAGGTAGGTGACTAGATGGGGGTAGATGGGTAAAGAGATGAGAAGCAGGGAGAAGAAAGAAACAGTAAGGAACCTAATATAGTAATAACCAGAAAACCAAACTTGTTGCCATGGAGTCAATTCCAACTTATAGTGACCCCTTAAGACAGAGTAGAACTGTCCCATAGGGTTTCCAAGGCTGTAAATCTTTATGGAAGCAAACTGACACATTTTTCTCCCACGGAGTAGCTGGTGGGTTCAAACCGTTGACCTTTCTGTTAGCAGCCAAATGCTTTAACCCCTGTGCCACCAGGGCTCCTTGAATAGGCTGCAGGTAGGCAGGTAAGAAATGATAGCTGGCATTTATTGAACAGCACTATTTCACATGCTTTAATCCCTAAACCCTCACAACAGTCCCAGGGGGTTGGTGAGGTTGGATTTTCCATGTTATAGATAAGGAAAACTGAGGCTTAGAGGAAAACAGTATGCCCAAGGACACCCAGTTAGTAAACAGTGGAGTCAATAAATTGACAAGAGACTGAGGCATAGAAGTAGAATTTTTATTAAGGTCCACTGAAGACTAGGACTTCCCAGATGGCAGTGCGCTTGCATTCTCTGGCAAGCAGTCTCTCCCTCTAGACAAGCTACATGGACAGCAGGCAGTAATTAGAAGTTTTCTCGTGGAGCTTAGCCTCAGAGTAAGGAAATGTCTGTGTGGTTTACATGTTTAATGTCGTCTAGCACCTCCCTACATGTTCACAGTAGGGATATACCTGCCAGGCAGATTAAGCCTTCATTTAACCCTGCAGAGCACCTTCTCCCCAGGACAATGGTCAGATGGGTTGCTCTGTTCCTCTATATCCTTATGCTTCTATTGCTTATCTTTTAAACGTATCCTACCCCAGAAACCAGAGTCCTTTTAAGACCATTAAATATCTCTACTCTGATATACTTTGTGTGGAATTTATAGTTATCAGCAGCTACTGTTGTTTCCCTTGTTTTGCAATTCCTGGGGCGTACCTCAGTGCTATTTCAAGTGAACACAGGTGAGTGGTGGAGGTGGGGAAGAGAAGCGACTGGCTCAGCTTGATGGCGTGGGGTCTCCAGTTGCCCAGCCTGGTGCTTTCCCACTGCTTTACACTGACGGGGTGAGTGGATTAATACCATTCACCAAATCTTATATCCATCAAATTAAAATTTTTTTAATGAGATGTGTCATGGTTTTTAAATGCTCCATGAGCTCAGCAGAACATGAGATTTCTCAGCCCTAAAGGTTTTATGCGTGCTCTTTCTAATCTACCCCAGCACCCAGCTGCCAGCCTGTGGGTTTGTGGCACTGGTCTTCAGAGACTCGGGTGACTCTGACATGTGACTCAGGTACTTTGGAAACCCAACTATAGATCATATAAAAGATTCATCATGTGCAAAAAGCAGATGTCATGTGCACACATCTCTTAAATCCACATACCTACTTTCAATAAATCTATTTTGACAACAAAATGTTGAGATGACTGGGTGTAGCAAGACTCTTCCATGCTCCCTTCTTAAGCTTATAGGACTTTGAAAGCAAATTGATGGCCTTAGAGGTTCCAGCAAGGCTGAGTGTCTTCTGAGATTTTTTTTTTTTTGTCCCATTGAAGAAGCTAGGTGAAAATCTGACTGCCGTGGGGGCAACTTGGTGGGTCATGTCACCTGAAAAAAACAAGGAGCTGTTTACAGTGACTTTTCCCCTGTAGGAAGGAACAGAGTACATTTCCTCTATGTTGGGTTATAGCAAAGGAAGGCATCCTCCTTTTATCCTCTCCTCCATCCCCCTAGACACACGTAGACACACACACAGCTCCAGTGAAAGCCGGAGAACTCACCAAGGCTGGCCTTGCACCACTAAGGAGGCCTTGCTTTCATTTTTTTTTTTTTTCTGCTTCTGGGTAACGTTGGTCCTATAAGTGCTTCAGGTGTTTCATTATCTGCTTATTGTCTCTTTGATTTCCCCGCTTCCCTGGCCAAGAATTTCACTGGCACAGCTCAAAATGACTTTTAATAGTTTCTCTTAACTCATTTAAAAACACCTCCTCTTTCCCATCCTTTCATGCTAGTCTTGGCTTTCTCCTAAACTAATCTCTGTAGTAGCAAATTAAGGTTAATACATATTAAATATACCACCAGTCAGAGCTTATAATGAGAATATTTCCATTTATTATTTTTGTTTTAAATTAAGTAGAATGGTAAGTGGGAGGGACTCTGAGTGTTGAAGATTGTGGTCTAAATTCTCCCACTCAAGAACAGGGGAGAGTCAGTCACAGTGAGGTGGCGCACCGTCAGACCTGTCTATGTTAGCATAGTCTACAGTAAGTTCCCTTATAACAAATAAATAGTCTTCACCCTGCATGTGTCTGTCAGTTTGTCATACTGTAGTGGCTTGTGTGTTGCTGTGATGCTGGAAGCTATACCACTAGTATTTCAAATACCAGCAGGGACACGAACGGTGGACAGTTTTCAGTGGAGCTTCAAGACAAAGACTAGAAGAAAGGCCTAAAATCTACTTCTGAAAATTAGCCAATGAAAACTTTACGGATCATAACAGAATGCTGTCTGACTTGCTTGCTTTGAACACATCATCAGGAAGAATTGATTGCTGGAGGAGGACATCATATTTGGGGAAGTAGAGGGACAGCAAGGATGAAGAAGACCCTCAATGAAATGGATTGGCACAGTGGCCGCAACAACAACTCGAGCATGTGTGGAATTGTGAGGATGTTGCTGCACTGGGTAGCATTTTATTCTCTTATACATAAGGTCACCATGAGTCAGAGATGACTGAACAGCAACTATCTACCTATTTACCTATCTATCTACCCTGTATGTGGGCTCTAGACTCACAAGTAACATTTTCAAGAACTCAAGACAAAAGTACTAAATGGAGGCTCACATACTATATGTCTATATATTTAAATTCTGAATCAAACTAACAAATAAAATGTTCTAAATAGCTATATTGACAATTATACCTTAGAATAGTATGGAAGATCAGGTTTATATTCAGAATTCTTAGACTCCTTACTTAGAGTTCCATTGTAAATGTGCAAGCATGGGGGCCATGGGAAAGCCTGGCCCTGAACTGTGGCCAGCTTTCTTTTTCTTTCCATACCTGGCTCTGAATTGCATTGCAAGGGCCCTTGTGAACATTCATGCGAATGCAATCACCTGCATGTACAGGCCCTGTCCAGTCTTCACTGCCAAACTTCATTCTTCTCTTCCACTTGAAGCGTGCTTTCTTGGGGTACACTCCAAGCTGATTGGGCAGGGAATTGTGGGGGGTCTAGGTAATCTAGCCCCTGGGTGGTACAGAAGGTTAACTTGCTTGGCTGCTAAGTGAAAGGTGTGGGGTTTGAGTCCACATAGAGGCTCCTCAGAAGAGAATTCTGGTGATCTACTTCCAAAAAATTAGCCATTGAAAACTTTATGGAGCACAGTTCCACTCTGACACATATGGGGGTCTCCATGAGTCGAGATCAACTCCACAGCAACTGGTTACTTGTTAGGTAATCTCAGAGTGGTCTAGATAGATGGGGCAGGGCGCAGGGAGTCTGGGTAAACACATCCCCTTGTCCCCAAGAACTTCTTTCTTTGTAGGAAAGGGAGGTGAGCAGTTAGAGGATTAGAGCAAAGAGTGGCCCTCAAAGCTGTGGAGCCCCAGGAAGATGCCCCTTTTACGGGAATCAAAGGGTAGTACAATTTTAGGAACTCAGCGGAGTTTTGGGCAGAGGAGTTGATGTGAGAAGAATCAGACGACACCAAATTATGACTAAGTATATTCCCATCTTATTTTTATTAGGTACTTTCCATTATTATAAGCAATAACCATTTTTATTAAACTAATAAGCATTATACACTCAAGAATTCTCATAAATCTTTCAGACTGCTGCCGTTTAAGCTGGATGATCAATCTACCAGCTCTTTAGCATCTATCCCTCTTTGTTCCTGTTTAATGCACCCGCCCCATCACAAATAACTGTGACTGTACACACACATACAAATATGTACTGAATGTGAGAGGCAAGTTTTAACCTAAATTGAGCCTTCAGATTACAACTCAAAGTATTTATGAGCTGGGAATGCTCTGAAAAATCCTTACATTCACCTCTCCTGTGTATAGGGTAAGAACTGAGGTCTAGAGAAAGGAAATGATTTGCCCATGTTTTGTTTGCTGACCCTCACTTCTTCAGAGAAGCATAGTCCTTACTGTGAAAACAGGAATATTGAGGCCACTGGCAGGGTTAATTCTGGGGAAAGAAAAGTAGGGATGTATCCCTCAAACAGTAGCTAATTGGGGTGATGCACTGCCCTGGTGGCATAGTGATTAAGAGCTTGGCTGCTAACCAAAAGCTTGGCAATTCGAATCCACCAGCCACTCCTTGGAAACCCTATGGGGCAGTTCTACTCTGTTCTATAGGGTCGCTATGAGTCGGAATCGACTCGACGGCAATGGATAACAGGTACTAAGAAATCAGCTTTTTTCCTCCTTTTTCAGCAAACTTCTATCTCCTGTTGGAAGAGGGTAACTAATCAGGAGGAATGGAAATGTTTCACTCAACTCCAGAGACAGGAGAAAGGCTGATGTGTTTTTAAGAACTGAATTATTCTTACCCTGTGGTGTTTCTTTTTTTTCTTCTTTCTTTTTTAAATGAGGATTATAGAGGTAAAATTTAAATACATTTAAATTCACTAACTTTAAGAGTACAGTTTGATGAACTTTGACAAATGTTAACAGTCATAATACACCAAAATCATGACATAAAACCTGTTGTTGTCAAGTCGATCCCGACTCATAGCAACTCTACCATTTTTATATCCCCAACTATTCCCTCCTGCCCTTTTGCGGTCAATCCCTGCATCTAAGCCCATCATCAGTCAAATGATCAGCTTTCTGCCACTACTGTTTTGCCTTTTCTAGAATTTTAGATAAATGAAATCATACAGTCTATAGACTTTTATATCTGACTTCTTTTATTTAGCACAATGCCTCTGAGATTCATCCACATTGTTGCATGTAATTGAAGTTCATTCTTTTAATGGTTGCATAGTATTTAATTGTATGCATACACCACAATTTATTTATTCATTCACCAGTTTTGGACATTTGGGTTGTTTCTAGTTTATGACTGAGAAAGAAAAAAAGAGAGAGAGCAGCTTTTGACATTTGAAAGCTGGCTCACCACTCCTAGCTAGGACATTCTCCCACTGGACATTAATGATCTCACAATACCAATCTCAGACAAGGTTACTTTGAGAGTATAATAAAATGAGATAAAACAAAGCCACTTCATAATTGTGTCTAATCACAGACAAAAACAAGATCACTGTTCCATCTACAAAATACTAAACATCCCCTCTTGGTTAAAATGAATGACTGCTACTTCTTGACTAGTTACAGCTGTATGCTCTTTTGCCTTCTTTATAGAAAATTTATTGAGATACCCAATCACAGTATTCCCTCACTTTCTGACAACATCCAATCTGGAGTGAATTTTTGCTTCCTTAGACCCTCTCTCAAATCACCCAACCAAACTCCAAATCCTCTTTCTCACTCCCTTTTACTGAGACATCCAATGTGTGATGGTTAATCTTATGTGTCAACTTGGCTAGGCTATGGTTCCCAGTGGTTTGACCAAACACTAGACTAGTTGTTGTTCTGTAATGTAACGTGATGTAATTCAACGCAACACAAAGCAATGTAATGTAATGTAATCACTTCCGTAATGCAGTCTCATGTAATATAATCAATCAGTTGACCAGGGAGTTTCCTTAAGGTGTGTTCTGCCTGCAGACTACAAATAGATACTTTGGCAGAACTTGCTCTCTCTCTCCACTCTGCACTCTTTCCACTACCTGATTTATGGATCTCAGGATGCAAGCCTGCAGAAGTCTCCAGCCTGATGCTTGACCTATGGATTTTGGATTTAGCAGCTGTGTAAGTCAATCCCTTGAAGTAAATCTATCTATCTGTCTGCTGTCTGTGTATCTCTCTATCATCTATCTATCTGTGTTACTGGTTCTGTTTTCTAGAAGACCCTGACTAAGACACCATAGTTCCCCATGATATGTGTTCTCCCTCATTACCATGAGTAATAAACCGAACTCGTTCAACTAAAAGTGTGATCCTGGTGAATTTTTGGCTGGAGGGCTCTCTGGTTGATTCTGTTGATAGGTTTCTGTAACTCCAAAAAACCCTTCCAAATTATGTTTCAAAGTGGTTGCGACACTTTGGATTCCTTGCATCAGCAATATATGAGAGTTTCAGTTGGTCCACATTCTTCCCAGCACTTTGTTTTTTGAGTTTTTTAAAAAAATTGGCTACTCTAGTGGGTGTATTTTGGTATTCATTCCGGTTTTAATTTTCATTTCCCTGTTCCATCTGTCATTTGAGTCTCTTATGTTGCTATGATGCTGAACAAGTTTCAGCAGAGTGTTCAGACTAAGATGGATTAGGAAGAAAGGCGTGGTGATGTACTTCCAAAAATCAGCCAATGAAAACCTTGTGGATCACAATGGTCTGATCCATGACTGATCATGGGGATGGCCCAGGTCTGGGCAGCATTTTGTTCTCTGTGCATGGATTGCCATGAATCAGGGGCCGTCTCAACAGTAGCTAACAATATCAACAATGATTCTGAACATCTTTTAATGTGCTCATATGTATTCACATATGTTTTTGGGTGGAGTGATTATGTAAATCTTTTGTCCATTTTTAAATTGGGTTCTTTGTCTTCTTATTGTTTTTTAATAACTAAGAGTTTTTTAGATATTTTGGATTGAAGTCCTTTATCAGTTATATATTGCAAATATATCTCCTACTTTGTTATTTACTGTTATATTTTCTTAGTAGTGTCTCTGGAAGAGGACAAGTTTGAAGAGCAAATTTTTTTTTTTTTATATTTTATTGTACTTCAGGTGAAGGCTTACAGAACAAATAGTTTCTCATGAAACAGTAGTACACATGTTGTTTTATGACATAGGTTAACAACCCCACAACATATTAACCCTCTAAATTCTTAACCTTTTTTTTTTTTTGGTGAAAATATACATAGCCAAAGATACATCATTTCAAAAATTTCTACATGCACAGTTCAGTGACATTGACTACGCTCTTCCAATTGTGCTGTTATTCTCACTTAAGATGAAGGCTTAAAGAACAAAATAGTTTCTCATTTAACAGTTACTACAAATGTTGCCCTATGACAATGGTTAACAATCTCACAACACATCAACAATATCCTTACTCAACCTTGTGTTCCCTGTCACCAGCTTCCTTGTCCTCTTCTGCCTTCTGGCCCTTGTCACTGGACTCCTGTACCTCGTTAGTCTCATTTGGTTTTACGGGGCTGTCCACTCCCAGGCTGAACAGTGAACCTCGGAGGTAACTTCACCACTGAGCTAAAAGGGTGTCTGGGGGCCATACTCTCGGGGTTTCTCCAGTCTCCTTTAGGCCAGTAAATCTGGTCTTTTTTTTTTGTGAGTTAGAATTATGCTCTACATCCTTCTCCAGCTCTGTCCAGAACCCTCTGTTGTGATCCTGGTCAGAGCAGTCAGTGGTGGTAGCCGGGCACGATCTAGCTGTACTAGACTCAGTCCAGTGGAGGCCTTGGTAGCTGTGGACAATTAGTCCTTTGGACTAATCTTTTCCTTGTATCCTGTTCTGAAGAGCAAATATTTTTAACTTCTGTAATATCTAATTTATCAATTCTTTCTTTTATAGTTTGTACTTTTTGTATACTAAGATAACTTTGCCTAGCATAGGGTCAGAAATATTTTCTCTCTCTCTCTTTTTTTCCCTAGAAGGATATATAGTCATGTGCTGTCTAACATCTGTCTGGGAAACATCCAACATCCCATAAGGTTATAAGAGAATTCAGAAATCCTGATTGGAGAACAAGACATAGTGGACGTAAGTGGACGTAGTGAACGCAAAAGCTTTCTGCACGGAGTACATGTATCTCATGTCTCTTGTATACAAAGTGATTGTGCTGCCAGGTGTATAATGGTACAATACATATATAACCTATAATACATAGGTCTTGATAATCATAGTAAATGCCTGTGTTACTTATGTACTTTACTTTCTATTGTTATTTCAATGTGAACTTTCCCTACTTACACATAGGATGTTTACTGTATAAATAGTGTATGCTTTGACTTAATAGATAGCAGCATCCAATCTTGTGTATCATGCAACTCTTGAGTGATGTAGCGTTATCTTTCTGTTTAATTTTCTTTGGAAAATAATATTGTGAAGTGCATCATGGCTCCCAAATGCAGCAAAACCATTGCTAGTGATAGCAGCAGCAAGATGCAAAGGAGGAGTGTTGATTTGGAAGTGAAACAAAAGTTTATTAAACAACATGAAGGTGGAAAATCAGTGAATGCTGTTGCTCACGATTTAGGCATGTTCACACAACATACAAATCACATAACGTCCTATTTCACAGAACATATCGTGGACGTTAAGTGACACGACTGTAGTTTTAACTGTTGAATATTGTCGTTGTTAGACGCCAGTCAAGTCAATTTGAACTCTTAGTGATCCCATGTGACAGAGTAGAACTGACCCACTGGGTTTTCTTGGCTGTAATCTTTAAGGAAGACTGGATTGCCAGTCTTCCTCCTGCACAGCTGCTGGGTGGGTTCAAATTGCCACCCTTTTGGTTAGCAGCTGAGCACTTAATCATTGTGCCACCAGGGCATATAGGAGTGTAATTCATTACAGTTTAATTTTTGTGTATGATGTAAAGTGTCAAGATGTTTTGTTTTTTTCCTTATGAATATCTAATTGTTCTAGCAGCATTTATGGAAAAGATTGTCTTTTCCCCACTGAATTAGCTTGGCACCTTTGTTATGAATCAACTGATTATGTATATATGGGTATATTTCTGGCCTCTCTGTTGTTCCATTAATCTATATATCTATTCTTATAACAATACCATATTATCCTGATTATTGTAGCTTTACAGCAAGTCTTGAAATCAGTTAGTATAGGCTCTCAAAATTTTTATTCAAAATTAGTCTGGCTATAAAAGATCTTTTTTGTATGTCCATATAAATTTTAGAATCAGATTGTCAGTATCTACAAAGACACATACCATGTTTTCTATTGGAAATTAATTCAATCTATAAATTAATTTGGGAGGAATTCACATCCTAAAGATATGAGTCTTCCAATCATTGAACAGAATATATCTTCTCATTTATTTAGGTCTCATTCAATTTATCTCAGCAACATTTTATAATTTACCATGTAAAGTTTTGTACATTTTTTCTACATTTATCCCTAATTATTTCATGCTTTTGGATTCTATTGTAAATGTTATTTTTTTTTAACTTCAGTTTTCAATTTGTTGTTGCTAGCATATAGAAATAAAACTAATTTTTATATTCTGACTTTGTATCTGAGACCTGGCAAAAATTACTTGTTTTAGTAGTTTTTATTTAGATGCTTTAAAATTTTATACTCAGTAAATCATGTTATTTCTGAATAGGTGGGTTTTTTTTTTTTCTTTCCAAAATCTGTGTTCTGTTTTATTTGTTTGTTTGTTTTTTCTTACCTTATTGCCATAGTTAGGACCTCCAGTACAAATTAGAAGAGAAATAATGAGAGCAGTCCTTGTTGCCTTGTTCTTGATCTTAAAGGTAAAGTGTTACATCTTCAATTATTTTAAGCATGATGTTAGTTGTAGAGTTGTTTGTCTTGTTTTGTTTTGGTTTTGTAAATATTTGTTATCAGATTAAGGAAGTTCTATTCCTAGTATGCTGATAATTTTTATTGTGAATGGGTGCTGAATTTTGTCTTTTTTTTTTTTTTTTCTGCATCAGTTTTGATGTTTACATGTTTTTTCCCGTCATGCTGTTAGTATGTTAAACCAACCTTGCATTCCTGGAAGAAATTCTTTTCTAAGAGTCAGTTTATGATTCTTTGATTTTCTGTATTTCTCTCTTGTTTTCAAATGTATTTATTTCTTCTCTTATCTTTCTTGTTTTTGTTTTTCTGATAATTTTACGTTTAATTTTCTCCTCTTTGACTCTTCTTAAGGTATAAATTTATGAGATAATTGTTTTCAGATCTTTGTTTTATTCAACAAAGCTTTGCCTATAAATTTTCTGTTAAGCTTTATCACAAATTTTCTATAAACTTTACCCACAAATTTTGATATCTTGCTTTTTCATTCATTTAAAAATATATTGTGATTTTTCCTTTGATTTCTTCTTTTACCTATGTATTATTTAGAACTGTATTAGTATATTTCCAAATATTTCGGGGTTTTCTAGATAGTTCTTTGTTATTGATTTCTATTTTTATTCAGTTTTGGTCAGAGACCACAGAGTTTTAATTTTCTTAAATGTATTGATAGTTTTATGGCCCAAAATATGGATTTTCTGATGAATGTTCCATGTGCATATTAAAAAAAAAAAGAATATTCTGCTGTTGGGTAATGTGTTCTATAAAAATCAGTTAGGTCAAGTTGGTTGGTGTTGTTCAGACATTCTCTTTTCTTATTATGTGCATGTGGCTAGTCATTGTATCAGTTACTGAGAGAAAAGTGCTGAAATCTTTAAAAATAATTTTGAATTTGTGTATTTGTTCCTTCAGTTCTATCAATTTTTGCTGTATGTGTTTTGAAGTTCTGTTGTTATTTACATGTATACATATTTAGAAAAATTATGTCCTCGTAATGAATTGACTCCTTTAACACTATGAACTGTCTCTCTTTATCTTTCATAATATTTCTGGTTCTGAAGTATACTTTGTAGTAATATAGTTATCAAAATTTTCTTTTAATTAGTATTTGTACATTTTATCCATTTATTTTTAACCTATGAATCTATATGTAAAGTGAGTTTTTTTGTAGACAGCATATAGTTGTGTCTTGCTTTTTTTAATCCATTCTTACAATCTCTGCCTTTTAATTGGAATATTTAAACCATTTACATTTAATGTAAGTTTTGTTATCATTGGGTTTAAATCTACCATCTTGCTATTGGGTTTCTACTTGTCACATCTATTCTTTGTTTCTGTTTTTCTCTTGTCTTGTATTCTTTTGGATTAATATATAATAGGGCCATGGTGGCACAGTGGTTAAGAGCATGGCTGCTAACCAAAAGGTTGGCTGTTTGAATCTACCAGCTGCTCCTTGGAAACCCTGTGGGGCAGTATTACTCGTCCTATAGGGTCTCTATGATTTGGAATAGACTTGATGGCAACGGATTCCATTTTAGGCTAATTATCTATAACTGTTTTCTTTTCTTAGTGGTTGCTGTAGGTTTGCAATATACATCTTTAACTTATCAAGTGTACATTTAAGTAATGTTAAATCACTTTACCTATGGTGTAAGAACTGTACAAAATTATAGTTTTCTTCCCTCTCCTGTCTTTTCTGTTATTTTTGTCATTCATTTTATTTTTATATATGATATAAGCCACACATTACAGTTTTATTATATTTGATTTAAATTGTCAATTTTTTGTTAAATAGATTAGAAAATGAGATAATGTCTTTTATATTTAACCTTGTATTTACCATATCCTGGAGCTGTTTTTCCTTTGTGTAGATTCAAATTTACATCTGATAACATTTTCCTTCTACCTGAAGAAACTCCTTTGGCATTTCTTGTAATGCAGGTTGACTGGCAATATCGTATTCTTATGCAAATAAGTGGGGCTATGTCAAGTTTTTTTTACATGTTGCTGTTAAAAAATTAGCACAGTGCCACTAGAAAAATACCTCATAGGAGGAGGGCATGGTTGACAAACAAATGTAGAAGGCACATGGTATTTGCATAAAAATATGGTAAATTATGTCAGCTTTGTCAAAAAAAAATTTATTTCACTTTCATTTTTGAAATATATTTTCCCTGCATATAAAATTATAGGTTTACTTCTTTCAGTATTTAAAAAATGTCACTCCATTGACTTCTACTTGCTTTGTTTCTGATGAAGAGCCTATTGTCATTCTTACCTTTGATACTTGGTACATGTCCTTTTTTCCCCACCTCTAGCTGGTTTTAAGGTTTTCATTTATCACTAATATTTTATCAATTTTATTATAATGCATCTTGGTGTTATTTTTTTTTTATGTTTACTACACTTGAGTTTCTTTGAGCTTGTTGAATTTATGTGTTTATTAAAAACAAAACAAAACAAAAAAACCTGTTGTTGTTGAGTCGATTCCAACTCATAGTGACCCTATAGAACAGAGTAGAAGTGTCCCATAGGGTTTCCAAGGAGTGCCTGGTGGATTCGAACTGCTGACCTTTATGGTTAGCAGCCTAGCTCTTAACCACTACGCCACCAGGGTTTCCATGTGTTTATAGTGTTCTTCAAATTTAGGAAATTTTTGGTCATTTTTTCAAATATCTGGCACCCTGATTACATACACTTAGTATTGTTTCACAGAACATTGATGGTCTGCTCACTCCTTCTGAAGTTTTTTTTTTTGTCTTTACATTTCATTTTAGATTGTTTGTAATCCATGTCTTTAAGTTTATTAATATTTTCTTCTGCTGTGTCTGATCTGTTATTAACCCCACCTCATGCGTTTTTCATTTCAGACATTGTATTTTTCATCTCCAGAGGCTCAATTTGGGCTTTTGTTATATCTTCCACTTCTCTATTCATCATTCTTATGTTGTTCTCTATCTTCTTGAACATATGAAACATATTCATAATAACAATTTTATCATTTTTGTTGACTAGTTCTACCTGTCATTGTTGATATTTTTCAATTAATTGTGTTTTCTTGGTCATGTCTCATATTTTATTACTTCTTTGAATGTTTTTGATTAGTACCTGGTTATTGTGAATTTTATGTTTTGGGGGTATTTGATTATGTTATATTACTTTAAAGAGTGCCATGCTTAATTCTACCTTTCAGTTAAGTTACCTCATACTAGTTTGAGCTTGGTGAGGCTTGCTCTTAAGCTTTCTATGGTAGGCTCAGGGTAGCCCTTAGAGTAGTGGTAATTTAGTTCCACTACTAAGGCTATTCCATTCTGAGGACTTTATCCAATGCCCCATGTATTAGAAGTTTTTCCACTGTGGCTGATATGAGAATAAATTATTCTCATCCATGTGTGATTTCTAGAAATTGCTCTGCTTACTGCTTTCTGGAGATTTCTTTCCCCTGGCTCAGGAAGTTTCCACTCATGCATGTTCACCCAGAGAATCAAGGGGATGCCTCTTCAGATCTCTGGAACTTTCTCCCTGTGAATATCTCCTTTCCTATATTCTTCCCTGCAAGTTTTAGCCACTTTGATCTCTGTGAGCTTCAATCTTTATTTTCATAGCTCAGCAAGACCAATAAATTCTACTTGGGTTCTTTTTCCCTGAACTGTGGCCTTCAAATTGCTTCTAGACAGTAAGCTTCTGAAGTCAAGGAATTGCCTCTCTTATTTATGTTTTTTCTTTTAGGACTCACACAGTCCTGTGCTACTTGTGTTCCAATGACTGAAAATCATTTATTTCATACTATTTTGTCTGGTTTTCTGTTTTTTTATGGCAGGAGGGTAAATCTGATACAAATATTTCCATCATAATCAAAAGCAGAAGTTCTAGGTAAACAGTTTTTCAGTGACCAACTTTTACTCTTAGGCTATCAATCTTTTTTCGATTGCCAAATAAGAACTGTTGTTGAAGTAAAAGCTAGGAACATAGTAATAGCCTTGGGGAAATAGAAGCAGAATTAAAGTATATAGGCTCTTTCTTTATGATCCCAGAGTCCTTCAGTGCTACAGAAAGGACTGACTGGTAGACTTTTTGCGAAGCCCGTAATGACTGCCTGGTGGCTCTGTTTGTGTGGAAAGGTGTCATAAGGGAAGGTGCCAAAGTGTGAGTGAGGTATAGCTCATCTTCACTTGTCAAGAGGTTTGATCAGCCTGTAGGATTTCCATTTGCAATACCCTAGTTATTGATTATGAAAGATGACAGGTTAGCCAGTGTGGTCGCTAAGGAGTTTCCTTCCCAAGCCTGTACTCAGAAGTCAGACTTGGACGTATGTATGCACCCTTACTACAGAAAGAAAGTTACTTCAGAGCTCAGTTGGGGCTGTTAACTTTTTCATTTAAATGTATTTTCATGTTTCCTAAATTTCAGCACTGAGTAAAAATAGAGGAATGTTAGTGTATGAGGCTTAGAATAAAGTACTCTTCCTAGCTTTTAAGATTAAACAAAAGATGAGCTAGAATGTTCATTATTCCAGATGAGAGGCTCATCAATTCTTTTTGAAGAATTTAAACATTCATCACTCTCAAACTTGATTTTTAACCTTTCTTTCTATTCCTAATTGATCCGTAAGAGATTTGCACTGGCTTGCCTATGACTACATTTGTGATCTAACCTATTAGATAGTGAATTACTTTAAGGTATACGTAAGACTTAATATCTCTGGGTGGCACAAACTGCACTTGCCTACTAACCTAAAGGTTGATGATTTGAACCTACCCAGCAGCACCATGGAAGAAAAACCTGGCAATCTACTTCTATAAAGATTACAGCCAAAAAAAACCCTATGGAGCAGTTCTACTCTGTAAAACATGAGGTTGCCATAAATCAAAATCGACTCAGTGGCAATGGGTTTTGTTTTGCTTTATGTCTTATGTATACTTTTCTATAGTTTCTTCTCATTATAGATTATGCTATTTTGACTCATTGAATTACAAGAAAAACAAATTACTCTAATGTACAGGATTTTGGTCTGATACTAAGAAAATTAGGAAAACAAGAAATCATACAAGAAATACTTTGTTAAACAAGGAGAATAAGAACATTCTTGAGGAGGCAGGGCCAAGATGGTGAGACACTTCTGGTGGACCGTCTTACAACAAAGACCCGAAAAAACAAGTGATTTGATTATATACGGCAATCTGGGAGCCCTGAACATCAAAGGCAGAGTTGAGGAACAGACTGAGTGGCAGGGGGAGGGAGAGATGGTTCAGAAGCACCGAGGAGTTGCCAGACCTGACCCAGAGAGAGCCTGAGCCCTTCAGGCCTGATCAGCTTGGGGGTGAGCGGTGAGGCAGGCAAGTGGTGGTGCTCGGCATGTGTGTTCTCCGTACCAGGACAGACCCAGCACCAGAGGGTCTACATGGCCACCCAGAACCAGTGAGAAGCAGCATTCACTGGCGAAAGATAAGTAGTTGCATATGGCTTACCGCACAGATCAAAAACACTCCCCTTAGGGAAAAACCTCTCTCCCATTTACCTCCCCACTCCCTGCTCTGTGCTGGGTCCTGGACCAGCTTCAGCAATTGCTGAGTCCCCTCGACTGGAATATGATCTGTCACATGTATGGAGCCATTCTCCCTGCCTTGGAGAATGAACAAATTAGCAAACGGGAAAAAATAAACTTCTGGCTCCCCTAAGCCAGGAACTCAGGGTAGGCACAGCTGCTTTGCCTAGGCACAGACATAAGTGATCCACAGACTTTGAGTGCCTTTCCCCCTGCATAGACTTGGGTGGGCCCATCTCAACAGCATAGGCCCTCATTACCACAGTACAACAGGGTATATACCGGAACTCTAACTTCAACTGTTTCAGCTGTGAAGTGGCAGGTTCTTGACATTTGACATTGCTCTGCCCATTAAGCAAGGTCTTCATCTACCCACTTCAGGGGCCTGAGGACTGCCAGCTCCACCCATGCCACCTAGTCACCTGCGATAGGGGTCCATGAATAAGAGGTCCCCCCCAGTCCTTACAGCCAACAGCATTAGATGCTCATAGACCAGCTGCAAAATGCACCCACCTATGTGCTCTGGGGAAGAGGGACATGCATACCTCCTGGACACTGGGGGGTGGCCGTCAGCTCAGAATGTGTCCCCCTGCTGCAGCCAGAGGCCTGTGCCTACACCAACCACCCATGCCTGTCTAGGACTGTAAGTGAGAGCCTACACCACATACTTGGTGGCTATCTACCTGAGCACCTGACCTGAATCCATACAGGATGAGTGGGCAGACTCCTGAGCTCACATACCTAGTAATAGATCTAACCACCTGGTGACACGACATTAGAGCTCCAAAGGTGCCAATAATCAAACTAGCTCATACGAGTAGCCTGTTTGGGCATATTAAAACAAAACAAGAAGCTAGAACACGGTAAGCAAAAATAAAAAAAATAAATATAATAACTTATTGATGGCTCAGACACAATAGTCAATATCAAATCACATAAAGAGGCAGAACATGATGGTTTCAGCAAGTTCCTAAAATAAAGTATCTAGAAATTGTCCAGAGGAGGAAGATTTCTTGGAATTACCATAGGCAGAATATAGAAGATTAATATACAGAACTCTTCAAAAATTAGGGAGGAAATTAAGCAAAACACAGAACACGCAATAGAGGAAATTAAAAAGATTAGAGAAGAGCGTGATGACAAATTTAACAGGCTGCAAGAATCCATAGAGAGACAGCAGTCAGAAATCCAGAAAATTAACAATAAAATTTCAAAATTAGACAACTCAATAGAAAGTCATAGGAGCCAAACTGAGGCAATGGAAGTCAAAATTAGTAAGATGGAAGATAAAGCACTTGACACCAACTTACTTGAGGAAAAATCAGATAAAAGGATTTTAAAAAATGAAGAAACCCTAAGAATTATGTGGGACTCTATCAAGAGGAATAACCTAAGAGTGATTTGAATACCAGTACATGGGAGGGATAGCAGAAAATACACAGAGAATTGTTGAAGACTTGTTGGCAGAAAACTCCCTTGATATCCTGAAAGATGAGAAGATATCTATCCAAGGTGCTCATCGAACCCCACATAAAGTAGATCCCAAAAGAAAGTCACCAAGACATATTATAATCAAACTTGCCAAAACCGAAGATAAAGAGAGAATTTTAAGAGTGACTAGGGATAAATGAAAAGTCATCTACAAAGGTGAATCAAGAATAAGCTTGGACTACTCAGCAGAAACCACGCAGGCAAGGCAATGAGATGACATATATAAAGCCTTGAAGGAAAAAAATTGCCAACCAAGAATTATATATCCAGCAAAACTGTTGCTCAAATATGATGGTGAAATTAGGGCATTTCCAGATAAACAGGAGTTTAAGGAATTTGCAAAACCAAACCAAAATTACAAGAAATACTAAAAAGAGTCCTCTGGTTAGAAAATCAGTAACATTAGATAACAACCCAAGACTAGAACACAGGACAGATCAACCAGGTATCAACCCACATAGGGAAGTCACAAAAGTAAATCAAAGCTACAACACTGAAAATAGGGAAACAAATGTCAATATGTAATAAATGACAACATTAAAACAAAAATAGGGACTTAAAAAATGTCGACATAGATTTTTCATATGGAGAGGAAGTCAAGACAATATAAAGAAATAAAAAACTGGTATAAACTTAGAAAAATATGGGTAAATATTAAGTAACCACAAAGGAAACTAACAATCCTACAAGTCAAAATAAAAAACTAGAAAAATATAAAGACTCAGCACACACAAAATCAACAGCAATGAAAAAGATGAAAAGAAAATACATAAAGAAAAAAGACTCAGCACAGAAAATTAAATGGAATAAAGAAACTGTGAACAACACACAAAAAAGGACATCAAAATGACAGCACTAAAATCATACCTATCACTAATTACACTGAATGTAAATGGACTAAATGCGCCAATAAAGAGACAGTGGCAAATTGGATTAAAAAACCACGATCCCTCTATATGCTGCCTAAAAGAGACACACCTTAGACTTAAAGACGCAAACAAACTAAAAGGATAGAAAAAAATGTATCAAGCAAACAACACTGAAAAAACAGCAGGAGTGGTAATATTACTCTCGACAAAATAAACTTTAAAGTAAAATCCACCACAAAGGATAAGGATGGACACTATAAAATGATTAAAGGGCCAATAAACCAGGAGGACATAACTATAATAAATATTTATGCACCCAACAACAGGCCTCCAAAATACATAAAACAAACTCTAACAGCACTGAAAAGAGAGATAGACAGCTCCACAACAGTAGTAGGAGACTTCAACACACCACTTTTGGTGAAGGACAGAACATCCAGAAAAAAGCTCAACAAAGGCACAGATGAGCTAAATGCTACAATCAACCAACTTGATCTCATAGACATATACTGAACACT
>NW_004443971.1:5337133-5338482 GCF_000243295.1 Trichechus manatus latirostris
ATGGAACATTCCCCAGAACAGACCGCATAATAGGCCATAAAGCAAGCACTGAAATATTACAAAGCATCTTTTCTGACCATAAAGCCATAAAAGTAGAAATCAACAACAGAAAAAGCAAGGAAAAAAATCAAACACATGGAAACTGAACAACACCTTGCTCAAAAACTACTGGGTTAATAGAAGAGATTAAAGATGGAATAAAGAAATTCATAGAATTAAACAAGAATGAAAACACATCCTACCAGAACTTTTGGGACACAGGAAAAGCAGTGCTCAGAGGTTAGTTTATGGCAATAAATGCACACATCCAAAAGAAGAAAGGGCCATAAGCAAAACATTAAACCTACAACCAGAACAAGTAGAAAGAGAGTAGCAAAAGAAGCCCTCAGGTGCCAGAGGAAAGGAAATCATAAGAATTAGAGCAGAATTAAATGAAATAGAGAATAGAAAAACAACTGGAAGAGTTAACAAGACCAAAAGCTCTTTCTTTGAAAAGATCAACAAAATTGATAAACCATTGGCCAAACTGACAAGAGAAAAACAGGAAAGGAAGCAGATAACTCGTATAAGAAATGAGATGGGTGATATCACAAGAGACCCAATTGAAATAAAAGAATCATAACAGAATACTATGAAAAACTGTACTCTAACAAAATCTGAAAACCTAGAGGAAATGGATGAATTTCTAGAAACTCACTACATACCTAATCTAACAAAAACAGAGGTAGAACAATTAAATAAACCCATAAGAAAAGATGAGATTGAAAAGGTAATTTAAGAACTCCCAACAAAAAAAAAGCCCTGGCCCAGATGGCTTCACTGGAGAATTCTACCAAACTTTCAGAGAAGAATTAACACCATTTCTCCTAAAGGTATTTCAGAGCATAGAAAAAGATGGACTACTCCCAAACTCATTCTATGAAGCCAGCACAACCCTGATACAAAAACCGGGTAAAGACACCACAAAAAAAGAAAATTATAGACCAGTATTCCTCAAGAACATTGATGCAAAAATCCTCAACAAAATTCTAGCCAATAGAATTTAGCAACATATCAAAAAAATAATTCACCATGATCAAGTGAGATTTATACCAGGTATGCAAGGATGGTTCAACATTAGAAAAACAATCAATGTAATCCATCACATTAATAAAACAAAAGACAAGAATCACATGATCTTATCAATCTATGTAGAAAAGGCATTCGACAAAGTCCAACACCCGTTCATGAAAAAAGTCTCAACAAAATAGGAAGAGAAGGGAAATTCTTCAGTATAATTAAGGGCATTTATATAAAGCCAACAGCCAACATCATCCTAAATAGAGAGACTTTGAAAGCATTCCCCTTGA
>NW_004443971.1:5339194-5350714 GCF_000243295.1 Trichechus manatus latirostris
GCATTTTTTAATGAGATGGAGAAACAAATCACCAACTTCATATGGAAAGGGAAGAGGCCCTGAATAAGTAAAGCATTACTCAAGAAGAAGAACAAAGTGGAAGGCTTCACACTACCTGATTTAAAATCTATTACATCGCCACAGTAGTCAGACCAGCTTGGTACTGGTACAACAACAGATGCGTAGACCAGTGGAACAGAATTTAGAATCCAGACATAAATTCATCAGCCTGTGAGCAGCTGATATTTGACAAAGGCCCAAAGTCCGTTAACTGGGGAAAAGATAGTTTCTTTAACAAATGGTGCTAGCATAACTGGATATCCATCTGCAAAAAACTGAAACAAGACCCATACCTCACACCATGCACAAAAACTGAGTCAAAATGGATCAAAGACTTAAACATAAAATCAAAACCAATAAAGATCATGGAAGAAAAAAAAGGACAATGCTAGGAGCCCTGATACATGGCATAAACACAATACGAACCACAAGTAACAACGCATAAGCACCAGAAGAGAGACTAGATAACTGGGAGCTCCTAAAAATCAAACACTTATGCTCATCAAAAGACTTTACCAAAAGAGTAGAAAGACAACCTACAGTCTGGGAAAAATCTTTGGCTACGACAAATCCGATCAGCATCTAATCTCTAAAATCTACAAGATATTGCAAAACCTCAACAACAAAAAGACAAATAACCCAATTAGAAAATGGGCAAATGATATGAACAGACCCTTCGCCAAAGAAGATATTCAGGCAGCTAACAGACAGATGAAGAAATGCTCACAATCATTAGCCATTAGAGAAATGCAGATGAAAACTACAATGAGACATCATCTCACCCCAACAAGACTAGCATTAATTCAAGAAACACAAAATAATAAATGCTGGAGAGGTTGTAGAGAGACTGGAACACCTATACATTGTTGGTGAGAATGTAAAATGGTACCAGCACTTTGGAAATTGATTTGGCGCTTCCTTAAAAAGCTAGAAATAGAAGTACCATATGATCCAGCTATCCCACTCCTTGGAATATATCCTAGAGAAATAAGAGCCATCACACGAATAGATATATGCACACCCATGTTCATTGTAGCACTGTTCACTATAGCAAAAAGATGGAAACTGCCTATGTGCCCATCAACGGACGAATGGATAAACAAATTATGGTATATCCACCCAATGGAATACTATGCAACGATAAAGAACAAGGACCAATCCATGAAACATAACATGGAGGAAGCTGGAGGTCATTAGGCTGTGTGAATTTAGTCAGTAATAGAAGGACAAATATTGTATAAGACCACTATTATAAGAACTCAAGAAAAGGTTTAAACACTGAAAAAAATATTCTTTGATGGTTACAAGGGTGGGGAGCGACGCTGAGGGTTATTTACTAAGTAGATACTAGATAAGAATTACCTTAGGTGAAGGAAGGGAAGGACAGCGCACACTACAGGGGAAGTCAGCACAACCGGACTAAACCAAAGCTAAGAAGTTTCCTGAATACAATCAAACACTTTGGGGGACAGAGTATCGGGGTAAGAGTCTGGGGACCATGCTTTCAGGGGACATGTAGGTTAATTGGCATAACAAAGCTTATTAAGAAAATGTTCTGCAACCTACTTTGGTGAGTGTCGTCTGGGGTCTTAAAGCTTGTAAGCAGCCATATAAGATGCATCAATTGGTCCCAACCACCTGGAGTAAAGGAGAATGAAGAACACCAAAGACACAAGGAAGGTATTAGCCCAAGAGACAGAAAGGGCCACATAAACCAGAGACTTCATCAGCCTGAGACCAGAAGAACTAGATGGTGCCCGGCTACTGCCAATGACCACCCTGACAGGGAACACAACAGAGAGTCCCTGAAGGGGCAGGAGCAGGATGGGGTACAGAACTCAATGGTCTGACTAAGACTGGAGGAACCACAGAAAGCGTGGCCCCTGGATTCACTATCAGCCCAGAACTAAAACAATTTCTGAGGCCACTCTTCAGACAGGGACTGGACTGGACTGTGGGATATAAAGTGATACTCGTGAGGAGTGTGCCTCTTAGCTCAAGCAGATACAAGAGACTAAACCGGCAGCTTCTGTCTGGAGGTGAGATGGGAGGGCAGAGATGGTTAGGAGCTGGTTAAATGGTCATGAGGAATCATGGGTGGAAAGGAGTAGTGTGCTGTCACAGTGTGGGGAGAGCAATTAGAGTCACATAACAATGTATGTATAAATTTTTGTATGGGAAAAATAATTTAAAAAAGAACATTCTTCAGGATAGATCGTAGTTATGACAATGAGGAATTATATTTTTGGTATCCTTTTGATCATCTACAGCACCCCAATCAACTGCTCTGCCATTATGGTCATTATGTACCTCAACTTCTGTCTTTGTTTCTGCTTTTTCTCCTCCTATGTATTTACTGTCTCTGCTGTCTTACTTATGTCTTCTGTTAATTTATAGCTTTACTGCATCAGAGCTTCTGCTTTCTGTCTTCTTTCTACATGTATCTCCTCTTCTGTCCTTCTCTATTGTCTTTTTATTCGTTCTGTCTTCTGATTGGGCTGAACTCTCATTCTGGGTTGCATCATATTCTGTTGACCAAATTGCTGATTTGGAACAAATGCCATCCTTGGTCCAATCACTTGTAACCATGTAGTAGTAGTGTGTTGTACCAAACTGGAGACCTTCCCATAAGGAACTCCTTGGAAAGGGGTGGATGTTATGGTGGGAAAGGGGAAATGTAGGTAGAAGATATCTTGTACGGTATGTCCAATGTGTGGATGTCAAGCAAATGCTTGTTACTGAGCAAATTAAATAATAAACTTATTCTACTTTGATGGAAAAAACCTAAAACATCCTGTATGCTGCCATCCTATTCCTCTCTGTCTGTCTTCTATTTCTCCTTCTTTTTTTCTCTTTGGTAACTCAATCTGGAATTGGGAAACTCCATTAGAGCAGATCCTTCACTGTGCAACGAAGTAAGGTGTTTCATTTGCTATAGCATCCTATCTCCTTCCTGCTAAGTGCCTCATTCATTATTTGCTTCATAGAGTGACTATGAGGATGAAATGAGATACTTTATTTGGAATCACCAAACTCAATTTCTATTCCCTAGGAAGTACTTAATATCTGTTGGTTATTATTTTTCTATGCTTCACTGTGATTTGTTCTTTATTTAGGCATCTCCCAAATTCCAAAATTACTTTTTTATTTCCCCCTTTTATATCAAGATGTCTTCTTTGTTCCTGTGACACTGGTGGTGTTGGGAAAGGCAGAAAATGGAGTAAAGTAGTTGTAATAAGAAGTTAGTAATTTCTGTCTTCCACTTAATAAGTTGTTTTTTTTTTTTAAAGAGTTTGTTAACCCCCATGAAATTAAATTCTAAATATATATGCCTTTAACAAGTATGGACTGGATAAGGGACGTTTCTTTCATGAATGTTCAGAGATAGGAAAATTAAGTAGGAAATATTCTGGCTAAATTGGCTTGCTCAATTCAAGCACTGAATAAACTAATCAATAATGTTAAAGTTCAGGTTTAATTTCTATAAATCCTAGAAGTCAAGGACCAGGTCTATGCATTATATTTGTTGGGAACCATCAGCAGTGAAATACTTAAAAAAGATTTATGACAACTAAGTTTATAGCATTGTAGTGAAGAATATTTTCCTATTTTAGAGTAGATAGATTCTTGGAGAGTCTGGGTCATGTTTAAGCACTTGATTGCTAACTTATATGTTGGCAGTTCGAAACCACCAACGGCTCTTTGGGAGAAAGATGTGGCAGTTTGCTTCTGTAGAGTTTTAAAGCTTTGGAAACCCTATGGGGTTACTGTGAGTCGGAATTGACTTGACGGCAGTGGGTTTTTGGTCAGGTAGTTGATGGCACAGAATGAAAATATGAATCCTTATTTCTAGAATACCTTTGTTGGCCCTAGTGTCCTTCCTTGTTTATGTGATCAACCAGGAAGTGAACACCCTGTCTTGTCTGGAGCACTGTGAGAATGTGGGCATCAAGTTGCCAGTTGCAGAGAGGCCCTGGCACATTTACTTCTCAGAAAGTAGTCACCTTGTCTTCCTTGCTTGAGGTGGATAAGCCATAGGCAGACTTCTGCTTGGCCCTCATATGCAGCGGCTTGCTTTGGGGACGTCTTGCTCACTAGTTATTTTAACGGTGTTTCAGCAGGCTTTGCAGCCAAGCAGAAATACCACACTCTTTGCAAAAACCCGAGGTCAGCACAATTTCTTCCTAGGGAAATTGTAACCTTTTGTGCTGAGATTAGAATGTCTGAGTTAGAAAACGGGAGAGAAAAACCAGTTTCTGGGCTCCCAAAAGTCCTTGTCTCTTTCCAGAGTGCAAGAGCTAAGATCACAAGTCTTGGCAGAAAGACTGTCTCCCATCTCTCAGGGCTGTGAAGAGAATGCAGGGCTTTTTGCAAGTCACACTGCCGGGATCATTTATGTCTAAGTGACATATATTTTTTATTCCCTGAAAGTTTCATCTTGCTCTCATCTCTGTGCCATTTTATATGCTCATCTCCGTGTGGGATGTCTTACCTCCTTTGGACTAACTCTTTTCCATCCTCGAAGACTCAACCCTCCAAAAGAGTCTATACTGAACTTCACTCTTTATCCACACCCTCCTTCTCCACCAGGTCTAGGTGTTTGAACTTCTCGTCTGCTCTCACAGCCTCCTGTGCTTACCTCCAAACTAGAGAGCACACAGAACCTTGAATCATAATCTTCCACTTACATGTCCTTCTGTCCTGTTGGTCCATGGCCAACTTGAAGGCAAGGACCACATTTCATTCATCACCACGTCTGTCTTAAACCAAAAAACCAAACCCACTGCAGTCGAGTCGATTCCGACTCATAGCAACCCTACAGGACAGAGTAGAACTGCCCTATAGCGTTTCCAAGGAGCACCTGGTGGATTCAAACTGCCGACCTTTTGGTTAGCACCCGTAACTCTTAACCACTATGCCATCAGCGTTTCCATGTCTGTCTTAAGGGCTCAGAATTTACATTAAAAAGCTTTCAACTTTTTCAGAGTGTGTGGATTCAAACACTCTGCCTCTTACTATCCTCATGAACTTCATTCCCTCATTTATAAAATGAAGATACTATGCCTTAAAGGTTGATGTAACAAAAAAAAATTACAGAAGTTCCTTGGCTTTTTAAAAACGTTTATTTTTTGTTGAATACATGCTTGCTGGACATCAAGATCCTCTTTGAAGGAGAAAGATGGCACAAAAGAGTTGTACACAGGCTGGGTGGGGTGGGGTGAAAAAAAGAGGGGGAAGGTATGGACGTAAAGCTATCAACCTTTTGGTGACATGGGTACAAAACATGTTGGTGGGATATTATGGGCTGATTCTAAGTATCTGTGAATGTCAGATCTTTCATACTGCAAGCTGGCTGTGTAACCACCTTCTTGTCAGTCAAAGGCTTCTTCACCACTATTATTCCCACCCCTATACCACCCCCCGAGGGAGCCCTGGAAGCACAGTGGCTAAGTCTTGGCTGCTAACTGAAAGGTCAGTTATTCAAACCTACCAGATGCTCCACGCGAGAAGGATGTGCAGTCTGCTTCTGTAAAGATTACAGCCTAGAAAACCCTATGGGGCAGTTCTACTCTGTCCTGTAGGGTCACTATTGACTCCGTGGCAATGGGTTTATACACTTCAATGCATGGTCCTGAGTAATCACCTGGAATTAACAGATTTTACAGACAGATCTGTTGTCAGAATAATGTGTTGGGAGAAAGAGCCATTCTATTTTTGTTTAGGTCAAAGCTTACACCATATTAGCTAGATCCCACCCCTTTTTCAGAAGATTTGGAATGTTTTTATTAGTTCAGATGGATTTCCATTTGTGCAGAAACATGTTACTCATACAGGAATATCTCATGTCTCACTATCCTGGAATAGAAAATTGTCAAGCCTTTGTCAGTCCATGACCACACCTGAGAAAGTATCAATTTAGATGACAAGTTTCTGAGGTGAGAGATGAGATAATGGTTCTCAATGTTCTGCTTCTTCAGAAACATATGGAACAAGCATTCCTTGAACATTTCTGATATGCTAGCCAAAATGTTTTCATATGCATTATTTTCCTTAATCTTTATAACAAGAGGTGAGATAGGTATTATCATTGCCATTTTATAGATGAAGAAATAGTCAAAGAAGTATAGCGACTCACCCAAAGATATGTAAGGAGCGTTGGAAAAGCCAGGATTTGAACCCAAGTCGACCTGACTATCTAGTTTAACTTCTTCCTCTTAACCTCAGCTGTTTCCCCAGTATTGAAACATGCTTTGTCCCAAAGGAGCACAAATGTTGAGACCTAGTACAACCCTCAGATTTTATAAACTTGGGCAGCCATTGACTCACTTGTAAGTCTGATGAATGCTATGGAAAAATGGACACGTGTCCAATTTTTCATCTAATTACTAGAACTTAACAACGCCCCAAATCCCATCCATGAGCCTGAGGTTAAGAATCTCTGATCTGGTCCAAAGCCTCAGTTTACACATGGGGAAACCAACACCTAGAGAGAGAGGAATAAAATATTTACCTGAACCCAGGTATTCCAAATATATTTTACTACCTGATAGTGCCTCTCACACTCAACCGTGCACTGAGAAAACCACACTCAGGAAAAGAATTAAAGTCATGGTGAGGAAACAAAAAGGATTTAATTATATAAACACTGTTGGCTGTGAAGCCACTAGCCTACAGCGTAGAGCCGGAGCACGCTGGTCACTTGAACTCCCTCAGGTGTTTATTAGTCCAAGGAGCCTGAATTCCAAAGGCACCTCATTTACCAGGGAGCAGCTTATACATAGAGAGAATCTGAGACATCAATATTCTAGCCTTCCCTCATGCCCTATAGATCAATGGCTAGTTCTCATCTGACAGCATCCACTGACATATTTCCTTGAGATCGAAGAAGAAAGAAGAAATTGCGGGTAAGATTTGCAGCTAGCTGGGATATTGTGTTTTTATTAAAAAGCTTTACAGTCCCTACATTCACTGGATCCCCAAAATCCATGCAGTCAAGAGTCTCAGCATGCATGGGATGGTAGTAGGCGGGCCTTGTGGGTAAGCTTACAATTTTCCACATTAGTTGGCTTCTCACCATATTGGAATATCATCTTCAAGGATTCTGACTCTTACTGTTCTGGCAAGTCTTTTTTGTTGTTGTTGTTAGAGAATAAGCAGAGGAAATCCATGCCGTGTATATATATGCAGATCCATATACAGACTTGCACAGGATAAGTCCTTTAGTATGAACTACACCCACTGTTAAGTTTCAGATCCACAAAGGCATAAAATGTATGAGGGTACATTATAATTTTGATTAATTGCACAAAAGGATCTTTCAGGTAAAATGAGTTTACTTTTATTGAGTATGTGCCAGGAACTCTGTTAGGTAAAGGAGATGTAAGATGAATAAAATCAAAGGACTTTCTTTCTTTCTGTCTTTCTTTCTTACTTTCTCCTCTCCTTCCTTCTCTCCATCCCTTCTTCCATTCTTTCTTTCTTTCTTTGTTGGAAAACAATTGTTTTAGGGGTTCTACATGAACTAAGAGGAAGTAAATATAAATAAAATTAAAGGATCATATAAGACTCCCTGGAGGAAGTGGCTCTTAAGCTGAGATTTGAAACTTAGTGGGGGTATTCTGGATAAATGGGAGACTGGGGCAGAATGAGAAGGGCATTCATTCCTTGCAGAGTATAAAGTGTACAAAGCTTGTACACTTGCATGGAAGCATTAACTAGTATGATGGGCGTCTTAGTCATCTAGTGCTGCTATAACAGAAATACCATAAGTGGATGACTTCAATAACGAGAAATTTATTCTCTCATAGTCTAGTAGGCTACAAGTCCAAGTTCAGGGCATCAGCTCCAGGGGAAGGCTTTCTCTGTTGGCTCTGGAGGAAGGTCCCTGTCATTAATCTTCCCTTGGCCTGAGAGCATCTCATTGTAGAAACCTCAGGTCCAAAGGACACTCTCTGCTCTCTGTGCTGCTTTCTTAGTGGTATGAGGTCCCCAACTCTCTGCTTGCTTCCCTTTCCTTTTATCTCTTGTAAGATAAAAGGTGGTGCAGGTCACACCCCAGGGAAACTCCCCTTACATTTACATTGGATCAGGGATGTGACCTTAGTAAGGGTATTACAATCCCACCCTAATTCTCTGTAACATAAAATTACAATCATAAAATGGAGGACAACCACATAATACTGGGAATCATGGCCTAACCATGTTGACATGTATTTTTGGGGGACACAATTCAATCCATGACAATAAGTCAGGAAACTATATGTACTTCAATATCACTGGAGTAAATGATGTGTAAGGAATCCCTGGGTGGTGAAAATGATTAACACACTCGGCTGCTAACTGGAACCTTGATGGTTTGAGTTCACTGAGAGTTACCTTGGAAGAAATGCCTGGTGATCTACTTCCAAAAAAATCAGCTATTGAAAACCCAATGGAGCACAGTGCTACTCTGATACACATGGGATTGTCATGAGTTGGAGCTGATTTTATGACAACTGGATTTAAGGTAGAGCAGTGGGAGCAGAGGTGAAGAGGCTAGAGAATTATTTGGGAGTCAGATCACAAAGAGTTTTATGTGTTAAGTTAAGGAGTTTGAACTTTATCTTGAACACTAAGGGAACCTATT
Source organism: Trichechus manatus latirostris (assembly GCF_000243295.1). Lineage (NCBI taxonomy): Eukaryota > Metazoa > Chordata > Mammalia > Sirenia > Trichechidae > Trichechus > Trichechus manatus. Next base: position 5,347,881 of record NW_004443971.1, read on the forward strand.
GAAGGATTTTTAATAGGGGAGAGTGACAAGATCAGATTTACATTTTGGACAGATTACCCTGCCAGCAGGGTGGAGGATGTATTGGAAAGTAGCCAGACTGGAAGTTGGGAGATGAGTTAGGAGGCTGTTGCTGCAATCCAGATGGGATCCAGAATAAAACATTAGCAGTAGCTAAAGACAGGAAGGCATATATTTTTAAAAAAGTATTTAACAGGTAGAATGTAGAAGACTTGAACTGATTGCAAGTAAGTATGAGCAAGAAGGAGGAATAAAAGATTCTGCTTTAGACAATTATTTCTATGGTGGTGCCATTTACCAAGATACTGAATATAGACAGAGCATCATATAGCAAGGGTGTCGGTTAAGGCAAAATAATTAACTGATATTTTGAATATTTGGAATATGAAATAGGAAGACTATTTCAAGTGGAGATACCAGCACAGCGGTTGGCTATATGGGCCTCCTTAGACATGAGGATGGCAATATTTTGTCTCGCTTACTTTGGACACATCATCAGGAAGGACCAATCACTAGAGGAGGACATCATAGTTGGTAATTTTGAGGTCTGGCAAAGGTGAAGGAGGCCTGTGGTGTGTGGGGATATATGCCATTTAAACATGGCTGCACTATTGACAACTGTAGCCCCCACAGGCCTCTATGCTGCACAGCATGTTGAGACTTGTCCGCAACATGTTGAGACTTGTCCCCAACATGTTGAGACTTGTCACGACTTGTTTTCCCAAACCTGTTGTCCCTTTACTGATTGGCTTGTTTATCTGAATTCCTTCTCCCTTGCCTGCACCCAAAGCCCATTTTTCTGTTATTTGCTTCACTGCTTGCTGTATTAACTATAGATAAACTCCTGGGACTGAAGCCGGGGTCAACTCCTCAGAGTGACCCTCCTGGCCCCACTTCTCTGTAAGAGTTGTGTTTGGTTACTGTCTCCGCTGTCCTGGCAACTGTCTCCTCTGTGACAGATGGTGCCCCGTGTGGGGGTGCTGTAGACATCCTCTCACTCAATCCCTGAAGGTGATAAGTACAGGACACGTCCATTTTGGGCTGCTCTTACAGCCCCGGGAGCGGCAGCGTTTTTCCACAGGCAGAACTTTCCTGGACGTTCTCATCTCGGGCTGCTATAGCCCCGGGAGTGGCGGGGTTTTCTTGTACACTCCCTCAAGGGATTTCAGGCTTCGGGCCAGGAGCTTTCCTATCACTCTTTCCTTCATTGTCCTATTCCTCCTCGCTATGGGGAATTCTCTTCCTTAGGAACAACATCAACACAAAACCCAGTTGTTAGGATTGTTAAAGGCCTCTAAGCTTAAGGTGTCAGAAGAAGCTCTTACCCAACTTCTGCTTTTAATTGAGTCTGCCTGTTCTTGGTATCCCTTGAGGGGAAGCCTTGGTGTAGAAGCATGGGAACGTATTGGTAACACCATTCGTGACATGAACATCTCAGCTTCAGTTCTTATTGCTTGGCATCACTGCCGCCTCGCTTTACAGCCCCTACAGGCAGCTCCTTCTGCTCCCTCCCCTAGTAAAGAAAATGTTTATGACCCTCCTCTTTCCACACCTCCCAAGGCTGATTTTTCTCAACATGAGTCTCTTATGGAAAGATGTTTGCGGGAGGGCCGTGAGAAAGAGGGGTTTTCTGCTTATCCTGTCATTTGGGGATCAGGACTGCCCCGTCACGATGTCCTTGACTTTCAAGTTTTTAAAGAACTCTGTAAAAGCATGATAGAGAATGGTTTACAGTGTTCCTTTACAAAAGGAATTGTAGAAGCTATGGGACAAAACTATGAGATGACCCACTGGGATTGGAACGTTTGAATGTGAACAGTCTTAACCCCTGCTCAATTTAGCGTATGGAGTCAAGAATACAAGGAACATTGTAACCTTTATGCCATGGACAATCTTAACCATAATATCCCTGTTAGTCTTGACATGCTCCTGGGTGTTGGGAATCATTCCTCTCCCCAGGCCCAGAGTCAGATGAATACGCAAGCATTCAGTCAAGGCTCTGATGCTGCCACCAAAGCCTGGAGTAAAATCCCTGTCTCCAGAACACCTACTGGCTCATTCGCCACTATTCGCCAAGCGGCAAACGAGCCTTACATTGATTTTATCAACCGCCTCCAAACGGCCATTTCCCGACAGGTAGATAATCAACAAGCGGCTGAAGTTCTTTGTTTCCAGGTTGCTTACGAAAATGCTAATGCTGACTGTTGAGCTGTTTTAGCCCCCTTAAAGGCACAGAATCTTAAATTTAGCTGAAATGATTAGAGCATGTCAAAATGTTGGCACAGAAACTCATAAGGCACAAGTATTAGCGGCAGCTGTCCGTCCATCCACTGCCACCTGTTTCGGGTGTGGTAAACCTGGACATTTTAAGAAGGACTGTCACAGTTTAAAAAATAAAAATGCCAACACTAAATTTCCAACCCGAAAGTGTTCCCGCTGTGGTAAAGGCGGTCATTGGGCTAAGCAGTGCAAATCTCAGTTTAACAATCAAGGCAACCCTATGTCGGGAAACGGGAAGAGGGGCGAGAGCTCTCGCACCCCGAAAAATCCAGGGAGCCCCCGAGTGCAGAGTGTGGAGATCACAGCATAGACTCCAAACAGCAACGTTTGCGAGTCAGTGATTTAAAAGCAGCTACTGAAGGGAGTGCAGGATTAGATTTACCCTTGACAGAAGGTGTCATAATAGATGAGGCAGGAAAAGTTTTTCTTATAGCAACACAGGCTTGGGGACCCCTGCCTCGAGGATATTTAGGACTCCTAATGGGTCGCTGTAGTATTACATCTCAAGGTCTAACTGTTCATCCTGGTGTAATAGA
>NW_004443971.1:5353888-5355345 GCF_000243295.1 Trichechus manatus latirostris
TTACTGGGGGACAATATTTGGCCTATTCCAAACCACTTACTAACTCCCCTGAAGAGGGATGGTTTGTACTGTCTACAAATTGGACACTCTATGCTGACGCCCTTCCTTTGTGTTTCACAACCCAGCCACGCACTGCTTCTGCGTGCGTGCCTATACTAGAACAATGGTATATGAATTACATTTACTACAATGGCACCTATAAGCAACCAGCCTATTCTAAGCAATTTTTCATTAAAGCCATAGGCATTAGCGGCACATTCAGTGCCTATATTACTCACTCACCCCCTTCCATCCCTGTATGTCAATACCCACAGCTATCTCTTACAGACCCTATCGATAATACTTGGGTTACTTGTCGAACTACTAACTTTTCTTCATATTCTCTCCCTTTCAACATTTCACTAGAAAATTGGGGCCCTCAAGGTTTAATTTTATTACCAAATCGCTCTACTTGGCAGTGGGCAACCCCATACCATTACCTAGAACATTCTAAGTCCTGGAACCCTGGCCTAGCCGGACCCGTTCTTCACTTACGTTATTCAACTACTCATTTTTCCCCATTAAAAATCCTTTCTTGGCAATTAGGTCTCCCTTTTTATGAAAGCACTCTCCGTTCAGAAACCTTTCTGAGGGGAACAAAGGATACTAAGAACCCACTCCCCAAATTACAATGGACCCTCCATGACCATAACGATTCTGTGCTTATATGCACATCTCGACCATACATTTTTGCTATAACTTCTAGTCCTCCAGATATCATTAAAATAAATGCCTCTTTCAATTAACATTATCCAGTGGCTCTACTTGGATTACTCCATGTCTGTCCAGACAAATTGTCTCCACTCTTAACATCAATTCTGTATTTGTTCTTTGACAAAAAAGCCACCTTTCGCTGCCCGTTAACCTTACACGCCCTTGGCAAGATAGTTCCCCCCTCACTCAGGTTGTTAATGCATTACAGAAAATATGAACTAAAAGGTTTCTTGGAATTTTCATAGCCTCTCTTATCACAGCCACTGCTATTGCTGCTACGGCAGCTACCGCCGCCGTAGCTCGCTCCCAATCTATTCAGACCGCCCAGCAGTTTAACACTTATATGCAAAATGTTACTTCTGAAATGCAAACTATGGCACATATTGATCAAGAGATCCTCAAGTGTCTGGGTGCTTTAGAAGCCTCAGTCCTTTGGCTTGGAGAATGACAAGAAGTCCTATGGGAACATTCTCAATTAACCTGTGATGCTGAATACACTCGCTTCTGTGTTACAGCCCTTCCATATGATGAGTCCTGGAAGGATGTTAAAAATAATCTTCTGGCTAGCTTCGCTTCTCCATTGAAAAGTGATATTCAAAAATTACAATTTCAATTACAAGAACAGCTCTTGAGATTACAATCAGAGTCTAATAAGGCTACATTTAATACACTTAATGATTTTGCCTACTGGCTCAATCCCACAC
>NW_004443971.1:5356766-5362435 GCF_000243295.1 Trichechus manatus latirostris
AAGCCCATTGTTCTGTTATTTGCTTCACTGCTTGCTGTATTGACTATAAATAAACTCCTGGGACTGAAGCCAGGGTCGACTCGTCAGAGTGAACCTCCTGGCCCCACTTCTCTGTAAGAGTTGTGTTTGATTACTGTCTCCGCCGTCCCGACAACTGTCGCCGCTGCGACAGTGGTGAAATAAATTGACACAATGGCTGAAACAATGGACTCGAACAGCAACAATCATATAGATGGCACAGGATCAGGCAATGTTTTACTCTGTTATACATAAGATTGCTATGAGTTGGAGCTGACTCGACAGTGACTAACAGCAAATATGGATCACAAGGAAGAAATTGGGACTGAAAATACAGATTTTGTATTCATTTGTATTCATTGGATGTATGGATAAGATCACTCAATAAGAGTGTAAAGACTGAGAAGAAGAAAGAATGAGAATGACATCCATGAAGAAGACCAAAGAGTAGCCAGAATGGTAAAAGGAAAACTGGAAAAGAGTGATTTCAACAGAGCCCGAAAGAGGAGAAAGCTTGAATAAGAATTAAACAGGGTTAAGTGCCTCAGAAGACAAAGAATATGTTCACAGGGTTTAGTAATATGGAGGGATTTGTTGTCCTAAGAAAGAGAAATTTCAGGATAGAGGTATAGTTAGAAGCCATATTATAAGCAGATGAATGGTGAATGGGAGGCAAGAAGTTAGAAACAACTGATGCAGATAATGCTTTCAAGAAGGTAGTAAAGGGAAGGAAGGAGGTAAGAAGATTGATAGTGGGAGACATTGGGCAAGAGGGTTTTGTTTTGATTTGTATTATTTTATTTTGTGGTTGTCTTAACAGCAAATACTTGAAGATGTTTATTTGTTGAGTAGGAAGAGCCATTGTAAAAGGAGAAGATGAGTAAACAAGAAAGAGAATTGATGGAGCAGCATCCACGAGGAAATAAAGTGGATGAGATTCAAAACATTGATAGAGAAAGTGTTCTCAGACAGGAGATGAGAAGGAAGAAGGAAAGAAGATTCAGTGGAGGTAAGTGTATAAGTAGCAGGGGAGGAAGCTGAGGGAATAGTTATCTGGTGGCTTATATTTTCACCATAATGAAGAAGACAAAGTTACCATTTAAGAATGACTGGGGAGGCACCACTGAGAGCTAAGTGGATCAGGAAGTAAATAGAGATATTTTTAAGATTACTAGGCAGTACGGAGGGCCATATGAGATAGCAGGGCTTGAAGTTGTAGTAGCACCAATAAGTGTTGCAGAGTAACCAAGCATAAAATATCCTGAGAACTGATCATGCATCAGACAGCAATCTGGAATATGATCCTACCCTTTCACAATGTTAGGAAGCAGTTGTGGTGTGGCAGATGATATACTAATCAGGGAGGCGGAAAATAAAGGGTCTTAACCTGATTAGACCACTTCCCGGTTATATGACCTTGCACTGGTAACTTTATTCTCTGAGCCTCAGTTTTATTATCTGTAAAAGGATAAAATTGCTTATCTCAGAGGTTAATTAACTATGTATGAGAATTCACCCTGTCAATTATTTGATGATATATTAAGGTAATGGATGTTCTTCTGAATATGAAAAATGAACACAGAACCTTTTAAGTTCTTACTATCTGATACAGAATAAGAGTAAATGCAAGCTGACATAGTATAATTGGGCATATGTGGATGAAAATATGCTGAACAAAAAGGATCTTTAACGCTAAAGACAAAGTCACAGAAAGTTTTTTTTTTTTAAAACAAAATTAAAAAAGTTATAAGATGTATTGGAGTTACCAAGGTGAACAAAATATCTTTACTCCAAAGATCACAGCTGGAAACGAAGACTAAAGGAACCGTTGCTGGTTGACCAACTTGGAAACAACTATGGGAAATAAGAAAGGGAAATGGAGGAAGATACCAGGACAAGACTCTAAGAGGCTTCCCCAGAGGGCGTGGATCCAGAACACTCTTCAGATCCCATGCAGCAACACGGGGGAAGTATCCTCCCTTTTGAGGAAATCTCAAGGCTTTTTTATGAAACAGCTGAGGATAGACCCTCTTCTCTCTTACAGCCAAATGGACTGTAATTGGCCCACCTAGAATGCTACCAAAGCATCACATCAGATGATGATGAGTATGTGTTTGTGCATGTGTGAACATATAAGGGGCTGTTACAACTAATCTCTTATATATAAAATCGATCCAATTTCCAAAACAACTATGTTATGAAATGCCATTTTCTGCAACACAGTTTGAGGAGGAAACAAGTATAGAACAATGCAAGGTGGCCTGTAACCTGTAACCTGAAAAGAAATTGTGAGAAATGGATGACAACAGTTACAGAAATTGAGGCGGGGCCAAGATGGCAGAGTAGTCACATGCTTCTGGTGGTCCCTCTTACAACAAAGACCCAAATAAACAAGTGATTATATACAACAATCTAGGAGGCCTGAACATCAAAGGCAAAGTTGAGGAAATGGACTGAGTGGCAAGGGAAGAGAGAGATGGTTCAGAAACAGCGAGCAGTTGCCAGACCTGACCTGGTGGGAGCCTGAACCCTTCAACCCGGATCAGCTCGGGGTGTGTGGTGAGGCAGGCAAGCAGCGGTGCTCATGAGGTGTTTTCCACATTGGGAAAGACCAGTGGAAGAGAGTCTACTCAGCCATCCAGAACCAGTTGGAAGCCGCCCTCAATCGCCGAAAGGTAAGTATTTGTGTCTGGCCTACCGCGTGGATCAAAAACACTCCCCCTTAGGGAAAAACCTCTCTCCAGTTAACCTCCCTGCTCTATACTCTGCACTGCATTTGAGACTGGCTTTAGCAACTGCCGAGTCCCCTTGGCTGGAAGTAGGAACCATCATGCGCCCTAAGCCATTTTCCCGGCCTTGAAGAGAGAACAAATTAACAAAGAGGGGGAAAAATAATCTGCTGGCTCTCCTGAATCAGGAACTCAGGGTAGGCACAGCTCCTTTGCTTAGGCACAGGCATAAGGGATCCACAGACTTTGAGTGCCTTTCCCGCTGTATAGACTTGTGTGGGCCCATTTCAACAGTGTAGGCCCTCATTACTGCAGTACAACAGGGTGTATACCTGAAGTCTAGGTTCAACTGTTTCAGTTGCGGAGTGGCAGGTTTGTGACATTTGACACTGCTCTGCCCATTAAGCAGAGTCTTCACCCACCCACATCAGGAGCCTGAGGACTGGTGGCTCCACCCATGCCACCTAGCCACCCACGACAGCTGCTCAAGAATAAGAGGTGCCTCCCAGTCCTTATAGCCAACAACATTGCGTGCTCATAGTTAGCTTCAAAACCCACCCACCTAAGCACTCTAGGGAACAGGGACATGCTTTCTTCCTGGACACTCGGGGGCAGCCGTCTGTCCCCTGCCTTGCTTAGCATGTGTCCCCCTGCTGCAGCTGGATGCCTGTACCTACATCAATCACCCATGGCTGTTTAGGACTGTAGGTGAGAGCCTGCATTACACACTTGATGGCTGACTACCTGGACATCTGAGCTGAATCCATACAGAAGTGAGTAGACTCCTGGGCTCACATACTTAGTGGCAGGTCTGGCCACGTGGTTTCAGGATGTTGGAGCTTAAGTGTGCTGGTGATCAGGCTAGCTCACACAAGCAGCCTATCTGGGTGCATCAAAACAAAACAAGAAGCTAGGACACAATAAGCAAACATAAAATAAATAAATGTAATAACTTAATGATGGCTCAGAGACAACAGTCAATATCAAGTCACATAAAGAGGCAGACCATGATGGCTTCAGCAAGCTCCCAAAATAAAGACTCTAGCTATTTTCCAGAGGAAAAAAATTTCTTGGAATTACTGGAGGCATAATACAAAGGATTAATATTCACAACTCTTCAAGAGATTAGGAAGGAAATTTTATAAAATGCAGAACACGCAATAGAGGAACTTAAAAAGATTACAGAAGAGCATAATGACAAATCTAACAGGCTGCAAGAATCCACAGAGAAACAGCAATCAGAAATCCAGAAGATTAACAATAAAATTTCAGAATTAAACAACTCAATAGAAAGTCATAGGATCATAACCGAGGCAATAGAAGTCAGAATTAGTGAGATTGAAGATAAAGCACTTGACATCAACATATTTGAGGAAAAATCAGATAAAAGGATTTAAAAAAATGAGAAACTGAGAATTATGAGGGATTCTATCAAGAGGAATAACCTACAAGTGATTGGAGTACCAGAACGGGGGGGTGGATAACAGAAAATACAGAGAGATTTGTTGGCAGAAAACTTCCATGATATCGTGAAAGATGAGAATATATCTATCGAAGATACTCATTGAACCCCGCATAAGGTAGATCCCAAAAGAAAGTCACCAAGGCATATTACAATCAAACCTACCAAAACCAAAGATAAAGAGAGAATTTTAAGAGTGACTAGGGATAAATGAAAAGTCATCTACAAAGGTGAATCAAGAATAAGCTTGGACTACTCAGCAGAAACCACGCAGGCAAGGCAATGAGATGACATATATAAAGCCTTGAAGGAAAAAAATTGCCAGCCAAGAATTATATATCCAGCAAAACTGTCTCTCAAATATGATGGCGAAATTAGGGCATTTCCAGAGAAACAGAATTTTAGGGAATTTGTAAAAACCAAACCAAAATTACAAGAAATACTAAACGGTGTTCCCCAGTTAGAAAATCAGTAACATCAGATAACAACCCAAGACTAGAACACAGGACAGAGCAACCAGATATTAAACCAGATAGGGAAGTCACAAAAATAAATTAAAGCTAAAACGCTGAAAATAGGGAACAGATGTCAATATGTAAAAGACGACAATAGTAAAACAAAATAGGGGGACTAAAAAATGTAGACATAGATTTTTCATATGGAGAGGAAGATGAGGCAATATAAAGAAATAACAGACTGGCATAAACTTAGAAAAATAGGGGTAAATATTAAGGTAACCACAAAGGAAACTAACAATCCTACACATGAAAATAAAAAACAAGAAAAATATAAAGACTCAGCAAATACAAAATAAACAAGAGTGAAAAAGATGAAAAGAAAATACATAAAGAAAACCACTCAGCACAGAAAATTAAGTGGAACAAAGAAACTGAACAACACACACACACAAAAGACATCAAAATGACTGCACTAAACTAATACCTGTCAATAATTATGCTGAATGTAAATGCACTAAATGCACCAATAAAGAGATGGAGTGGCAAATTGGATAAAAAAAACACGATCCCTCTATATGTTGCCTAGGAGAAACACACCTTAGACATAAAGACACAAACAAACTAAAACTCAAAGGATGGAAAAAAATATGTCAAGCAAACAACACTCAAAAAAGAGCAGGAGTGGCAATATTAATCTCTGACAAAATATACTTTAAAGTAAAATCCACCAAAAGGGACAGGGGAGGAAACTATATAATGATTAAAGGGTCAGTACACCAGGAGGTCATAAGTATAATAAATACTTACACACCCAACGATAGGGCTCCAAAATACATAAACTCTAACAACACTGAAAAGAGAGACAGCTCCACAATAGTAGTAGGAGACTTCAGTACACCACTTTTGGTGAAGGACAGAACATCCAGAAAGAAGCTCAACAAAGACATGGAAGAGCTAAATGCTACAATCAACCAACTTGATCTCATAGACATATACTGAACA
>NW_004443971.1:5363375-5389583 GCF_000243295.1 Trichechus manatus latirostris
ATTCTATGAAGCCAGCATAACCCTGATACCAAAACCAGGTAAAGACACCACAAAAAAAGAAAATTACAGACCAATATCCCTCATGAACATTGACACAAAAATCCTCAACAAAATTCTAGCCAATAGAATTCAGCAACATATCAAAAAAATAATTCATCATGATCAAGTAGGATTTATACTAGTTATGCAGGGATGGTTCAACATTAGAAAAACAATCAGTGTAATCCATCACATTAATAAAACAAAAGACAGGAACCATGTGATCTTGTCAATCAGTGCAGAAAAGGCATTTGACAAAGTCCAATACCCCTTCATGATAAAAACTGTCAACAAAATAGGAAGAGAAGAGAAATTCCTCAACATAATTAAGGGCAACAGCCAACATCATCCTAAATGGAGAATGTCTGAAAGCATTCCCATTGAGAATGGGAACCAGACAAGGATGCTCTTTATCACTACTCTTATTCAACATTGTGCTGGAGGTCCGAAACAGAGCAATTAGGCTAGAAAAAGAGATAAGAGCAGCCAGACTGGTAGGGAAGAAGTATCTCTACTTGCATATGGAAGACACTACTGCAAGAAACCAAAGAGACCTGTGTAAATGGAAAAACATACCTTACTCTTGGATAGGAAGACTCAACATTGTGAAAATGTCAGTTCTACCCAAAGTGATCTACAGATACAATGCAATCTCGATCGAAATTCCAATGACATTTTTTAATGAGATGGAGAAACAAATCACCAACTTCATATAGAAAGTGAAGAGGCCCCAGACAAATAAGCATTACTGAAAAAGAAGAACAAAGTGGGACGCCTCACACTATCTGATTTTAGAACCTATTATATCGTCATGGTAGTCAAAACAGCCTGATATTGGTACAACAACAGATACATAGACCAATGGAACACAATTGAGAATCCAGACATAAATTCATCCACCTGTGAGCAGCTGATATTTGACAAAGGACCAAAGTCCATTAATTGGGGAAAAGACAGTCTCTTTAACAAATGGTGCTAGTGTAACTGGATATACATCTGCAAAAAACTGAAACAAGACCCATACTTTATGCTATGCACAAAAAACTAACTCAAAATGGATCAAAGACTTAAATATAAAACCGAAAACAATAAAGATCATGGAAGAAAAAATAAGGACAATGCTAGGAGCCCTAACACATGCCATAAGCACAATACGAACCATAAGTAACAATGCAGAAACACCAGAAGAGAGACTAGATAACTGGGAGCTACTAAAAATCAAACACTTATGCTCATCAAAAGACTTTACCAAAAGAGTAAAAAGACAACCTACAGACCGGGAAAAAATTTTTGGCTACAACAAATCTGATCAGCGTCTAACCTCTAAAATCTACAAGATACTACAAAACTTCAACAATAAAAAGACAAATAACCCAATTAAAAAATGGGCAAATGATAATGACAGGCACTTCACCAAAGAAGACATTCAGGCGGCTAAAAAACTCATGAAGAAATGCTCACAATCATCAGCCATTAGAGAAATGCAAATCAAAACTACAATGAGATATCATCTCACCCCAACAAGGCTAGCATTAATCCAAAAAACACAAAATAATAAACGTTGGCGAGGATGTGGAGACACTGGAACACTTATACACTGTTGGTGGGAATGCAAAATAGTACAAACACTTTGGAAATCGATTTGGTGCTTCCTTAAAAAGCTAGAAATAGAAGTCCATACGATCAGCAATTCCGCTCCTTGGAATATATCCTAGAGAAGTAAGAGCCATCACACGAATAGATATATGCACACCCTTGTTTATTGCAGCACTGTTCATGATAGCAAAATATGGAAACAACCTATGTGCCCATCAACAGACGAATGGATAAACAAATTATGGTATATTCACACAATGGAATACTATGCAACGATAAAGAACAGCAATGAATCTGTGAAACATAACATGGAGGAATCTGGAGGGCATTATGCTGAGTGAATTTAGTCAGTCACAGAAGGACAAATATTGTATAACACCACTATTATAAGAACTCAAGAAAAGGTTTAAACACAGAAAAAATATTCTTTGATGGTTACGAGGTTGGGGAGGGAGGGAGAGGGCTATTCACTAACTAGATAGTGGACAAGATTTATCTTATGTGAAGGGAAGGACAGCACATACTACAGGGAATGTCAGCACAACTGGACTAAAGAAAAGCTAAGAAGTTTCCTGAATACAACCAAACATTTTGAGGGACAGAGTAGCAGGGGTTGAGGTCTGGGGATCATGCTTTCAGGGGACATATAAGTCAATTGGCATAACGAAGTTTATTAATAAAATATTCTGCATCCTACTTTGGTGAGTGGCATCTGGGTTCTTAAAAGCTAGTGAGCAGACATCTAAGATGCAATAATTGGTCTCAACTCACCTGGAGTAAAGGAGAATGAAGAACACCAAAGTTACAAGAAAATATTAGCCCAAGAGACAAAAGGGTCACATAAACCAGAGAGTGCATCAGCCTGAGACCAGAACTGGGTGGTGCCCAGCTACCACCAATGACCACCCTGACAAGAGCACAACAGAGAGTCCTTGATGGAGCAGGGGAGAGGTGGGCTGCAGAACTCAAATTCTAGTAAAAAGAGCACACTTAATCGTCTGACTGAGACTGGGGGAACCACAGAAAGCATGGCCCCTGGACTCTGTCAACCCGAACTAAAACAATTCCCGAGGCCAACTCTTCAGACAAAGATTGGACTTGACTGTGGGACATAAAGTGATATTTGTAAAGAATGTGCTTGTTAGCTCGAGTAGATACGTGAGACTAAACGGGCAGCTTCTGTCCAGAGGCGAAATGAGAAGGCAGAGGGGGTCAGGAGCTGGTTGAATGAACACAGGAAATCCAGGGTGGAAAGGAGGAGTGTGCTGTCACAGTATAGGGAGAGCAATTAGGGTCACATAACAATGTATGTATAAATTTTTGTGTGAGAGACTAACTGGAATTGTAAACTTTCACTTAAACTGTAACAATTTTAAAAAGTTAAAGAAAAGTTACAGAAATCTATGGAAGGATTTGGACAACATGAGCTTGAAGGTCAGAGTTGCAAAAAAATTACCAAAAACATAAGGGCCCTGGAAATAATGTAGTTAAAATTTCCCCTTTCCAGACTTAACTCTGTTTTAGTGGTGAAGAGACTGGCGTCGAGACAGGTGAAGTCACTCACCCAGGGTCAGAGAGTGAATCAGTGGCAGGCAGAGCTGAACAAGTCAACAATGTCTGAAACAGCCAAGAGGAGGCTGGATAAAGGCAAGAAAGATGTCATAACAGTAGCGACTATCATTATAAAAACAATTTTCACTGGTTGAGCACTTACTATGTATCGGTCACTCTACCAATCACTGTATTTGCATTATTTTCTTTTAATACACATGACAGCTCTGTGAGGTAAGGTTGTAGGTTGTAATGAACACTTGTCCTTTTATAAATTTTGTTTTGACCATCCAGCATTTGAATCCCTTTCTTATGTTTGAAGAATCTGCTGCCTTTTGAGGTGAATTGTACACTTTAAATTGATTAATTGTATGGTATGGGACATATATCTCAATAAAGCAGTTATAAAAAAGAGGCGCTATTAATTTTTGGCTGTTAACAATTACATAAGTTGTTCAAGGTTGAGTAGCTAGTATACGGTAAATCCAGAATTCCAATCCAGGTTTTTCTGACTCCGAATCCTTGTTCTTAAGCACTATGCTGTTCTGCCAGAGACTCAGGGACTCCTACTCTTCACGCACGTTAGGAAGTCATCTAGTTTACCCTTCAGTGCAGAAATGTCTCATATAATATCCTCCATGATAGTCAGTCAGCCTCTGCTGAAACCCTGCCCACGAGTGGAGAATTGCTACTCTTCATGGCAGATTTTGCCATTCTTTTCATAGACACACAAAGAGTGGCTGGTGGGTCAAAGAACACAACTTTTGGTGAACACCAATAAGCAAAATCAAGATATTAAAAATATTTCAATTTAAACATATCTTGAGTTTAGCCATTAAAGAGAAGACCCAGTGGACTAATGTGAGGAAGCAGCATCTAAGAAGTGAAAGGGCCAGGGGCTTGTAAGGAGATCTGTCTGCTGGAGGTGGATCCTGGCACTCCCACTGCAAACTGCAGCCTTGGAAAAGGCTCAAGCCCTGACAGACAGATACAGATTGAAATAATGTTCACCTCCCAGGCCCCCTCCCTTTCCCAGAGGTAACCACTGCTAAGACATTTTTCTCAGACCAGTTAAAAAAATTTGATTTTCTTTATTTTTACATATATGTAGGCTTTAAAATATAATGGATTCATGCTGTATTATGTATTTATTTGTACTGTTTTTCCGTCTTGATTTTTTCTTAGCTTTATGTCTCTTACCAGTACACATGTTGTTTTGTTGTTAGTTGCTGTGCAATCGGCTCCAACTTACGTACAACAGAAGAAAATGCTACCTGTTCATGATGCTTGGTATGTTTGAGTCCGTTTTGTGGCTATTGTGTCAATCCACCTCATTTTCTTTGGCTCTCTACTAAACATAATAACCCCATGGATCAATATATATAGGTCTACCTTACTCTTAATCATTCCATTTTGAGCTGGATTTAATATTTTCAATTTTTCACCATTATAAGCAAACTTCAGTTAACAAACTTGTATAAAAAGAAACCTTTGTCCACATCTGCAATTATTTCCTTAGAATAGATCCTGAGAAATTGTGTTACTATATAAAAAAATTATATATAAGCTTCTGTCGTCTTCTAGAAATTAGTTTACCAACTCATTCTCTTACAGACAGCAACATGAGTGCTCGTTTTTGTGTGTCATTGCCTGTATTGATATCATTTTTTCAAGTTTTGCCAATCTAATAGGAAAAAAAAATCTATTATGATTTTGGTCCTTTCCCTCATTACTGGTGAGGTTCAGTTACGTTTGTTATCTCTGCTGGCTCTTTGTATTTCTTCTCTGAATTTCCAGTTTATGGTTTTAATATTTTCATTGGTATATGTATTTTTTCTTATTAGTTTGTTTGTGTATTTTGGATATTAATCCTTTGTTTTATATGATCATTGCAAAGATTTTCTCCCAGTCTTGTGTTTTATCATTACTTATGTATGGTCTTTCGTATATAGAAGTTTAAAAGTTTTATGTTGTTAAATTTATGACTTTTTTCATATTTTTATGCCTTTTACATTTTTTCTGATGCTTTTATAGTTTTGATGTTTACATTTATCTCTTTTATTTAAATTAATTTTATTTTTGTGCATGGTGTGAAGGTCTAGATTTATTTTTTCTAAGGGATAGCCACTTATCTTATTTCGACACCATAAATTGAATAGATTTATCCAAGGAGTTGTCGAAGTACAGCCTGCAGACCATTTTACTCAGCGCCTGTGTATGTAAATAAAGTTTTATAAGAACAGCCACACTCGTTTGCTTATGTATTGTCCATGGCTGCCTTTGAGATGCAGTGGCAGAATCGAGTGGTTGCAGTAGAGACTTTATGTCTCATAAAGCTTAAAATATTTACAATATTACAATATCATTCTTTACAGAAAGAGTCTTCTGACCCGTGATCCCCCACTGATTTGAAAAAGCTTTAGGATTGTCTTGTCAAATTCCAAAACAAAGCAAACTTTTGTAATTCTGTTCAGATTTCAGTGTATTTGTAGATTAAATTTGAGAGAATTGACTTATTTACAATATTGAAGCCTCGCATGCAGAAAAATGGTATGCCTTGCCATTTATTTTAGAATTTTTTAATTTCCTTGAGGAACATTTCATAATTTTCTTCTATAGTTCTTGCACATTTCTTGTTCGATTTGCTCACACGCATTTAATGGATTTTATTGTTATTGTGTAGTAGACGCTTGCAATGTTGCCATCCATACTCCTTTTCTATTTTGGGGGAATCTCAAGGTAATGCAGAGACAGTACTCTGTTTCCTATCTGCTTCATACTACAGAAGATAAAGTAAGCAGATGTTTTCTCTCCCTGCTTCTGACAGTTAGAAGGCAGTTGTGGTTCAGTGGTCGAGTTCTCGCCTTCCATGTGGGAGACTCGGTCTCGATTCATGGCCAATGCATCTCATGTATAGCCACCACCTGCGTGTCAGTGGGGACTTTTGTGATTCTATAATACTGAACAGGTTTCAGTGGAGCTTCCAGACTAAGAAGTACTGGGAATAAAGGTCAGGTAACCTACTTCCAAAAATCAGCCTGGGAAGAGCCTGTGGATCACAGCGGTCTGGTCCACAGTTTATCATAGGGATGGTGCAGGACTGGGCAACATTTTGTTCCATTGTGCATGGAGTCGCCATGAGTCTGGGGACAACTGGATGGCCGCTAAAAATAACAACCGCTGGCAGTTAGAGAATGAACATATAACCTTAGCGTGGTTAAAGAAATGCTGTTAGCAAGGACTTAAACCTTAAGACAATAACGCAAAGGGTTACAGACATTCTTTTTTGGTAGAAGCTGCTGTGGAGGGAAGAGTCCAGCTTAGTGGCATGGTGCTGAGTGTGCTAGGATGAAGCAGCCCAGCAGCACGGCAGTGAGTCTGCTGGTGGTAGCATCAGTGGTGGTGTGCTGTGCCAACTTTGGGCTTGGCTGTCCCTTTTCTGTCTTGATTTCTGCCTTAGCCTGTCCTCATACTTCCCAACCAATCAGGGAGCCACCTGACACCCTTCTGATAAACTTTATTTCTGCCTAAGAGAAGCAGAATTAGTTTCTGTTCTTTGTAATCAAGAATCCTGACGAGGGATCACCTTGTGATTATATTTTATGATTGAGTATTGTTGGTGTCCAACACCAGTCTGTCAGTTTGTCATACTGTGGTGGCCTGCATGTTGTTATGGTGCTGGAAGCTATGCTACCAGTATTTTAAATACTGGCAGGGTCACCCATGGTGGACAGGTTTCAGCAGAGATTCCAGACTAAGACAGACTAGGAAGAAAGGCCTGATGATCTACTCCCAAAATTAGCCAATGAAATCCTTATGGATCACAGCAAAATATTGTCTGATATTGTGCTGGAAGATGAGTCTCCTAGGTTGATACCAAACCCATTGCTGTTGAGTCAATTCCAATTCACAGCAACCCTACAGAACAGAGTAGAACTTCCCCATAGGGTTTCCAAGGCTGTAAATCTTTACAGAAGCAGACTGCCACATATTTTCTCCCACAGAAGGGCTGGTGTGTTCAAACCACTGACATTTTGGTTTGCAGCCGAGCACCTTAACGCACTGCTCTTTGAGGGCTCCTTCCTAGGTTGATAGACACTCAAAATGCACAGTGGCTGCAACAATGGACTTGAGCATACCAATGATTGTGAAGATGGTGCAGGACCAGGCAACATTTCATTCTGTTATAGGTAAGGTTGCTGTGAGTAGGAAATGACTCACAGCAACTAAGAACATTGCTGATGTATATAAAAGCTATCAATTTTTGCAATAGTCTTAGAAGTCAAGGTAAAATGGATTATTTTATCTTCGTGTGACTCAAGTTTCTGGAATTTTGAAGCTGTAATAGTAATGAGAGTTCCTGGCTATTCAATGCCTACTATGTGACAGGTGTTCAGCATCTATTCTTTATTGCATTCAATCTTTATGATTATCTTCGAGAAGAGGCGTTTTTATCTCCAGTTTTACAAATGAGGAAATGGAGTTTTACAGAGAAGTAGTCACATATCCATGGTTATGTACCTAATGAGGAGTGGAGGCAGACTTTAAACGCGCTTGTCCTGCTCCCAGGCCTCTGAACCTCTCACCCCAGCAGTCTGACTTTCTAAACAAGCATACTCTTTTAAGTATTTAATGCCCACAGATGCCACTGCAATAGTCATCACTTTTTTCTGTAAGAGCACAGACATGGTCCCAGGTCTTCACTTTAAACCTCCGAGCTTTGTTCACAACCTCCTCTTTGCCTTCTCTTGTCGCACATCTGTAACTAGACAGTTTTTGGTCCATTGTCATAAACACATCACTCTTTCTCTCCCTTTCTCCATTTTACATATCTGAATTCTCCACAAAGCCTTCTATGATGTGCCTCTCCGATGTGCCTCTCCCTTCTCTGAACTTCTGCAGCATATCTTAGTTCCACTCCTCTGGCACTTGGTCTTACACAGCTTTGCATTTGTATTAGCTTTTTGGTCTATACCTTTCTGCCCCCACCCACAGTTGCCATCAAGTCGATTCCTACTCATGGTGACACCTTAGGTTGTGACACCATAGAACTGTATTGTACTCCATAAGGTTTTCAAGGCTGGGACCTTTGGGAAGCAGATCGCCAGGTGCCTCTGGGTGGGTTCAAACAGCCAACCTTTCAGTTAGCGGTCGAGTGCTTAACCGTTTACACCATCCATGTACTCCTTGGATTGTCTTTTTGGGCGTGGCTGCCTCATCACCTGCAGGAAACTGTTGAGATTCCAGAGGGCAAGAATTGAGTCATATTCACCTTTGAAGTCCCAGAGTCTACACGTTAAGTAGCCTGCTCATGGCTACACTTAAACCATTTACAATCTTCAGGACTCTCAGGTCTTAAAAAACAGCTGATCTTTGTATGACATGGATCTCTTGCAGGTGCTCTATCTGGAGAGCTTAAACCTCTGTACAGGTAGTTTCTGATTCTGTCTTTAAATTACTTCAGATTTGGAGAATTTTATTACAAATGCCTAAGGTATGGATCGTGACCAGTTGACAAGCCCCACCATCACTGAGACCGGTACAGGAGGGTATGGGCAGAGCTCTAGCACATGACTGTTCAAGGGAACTAAAACGGAGGGTAAAAAAAGCCTAACCAGTGGCTGTGAAGCCAATTCCAACTCGTGGTGGTCCCATGTGTGCCAGAGTAGAACTGTGCTTCATAGGGTTTTCAATGGCTTTGACTTTTCAGAAATAGATCACGAGGACTGTCCTCTGAGGTGCCTCTGGATGGACTTGAACCACCAACCTTTTGGTTATTAGCTGAGTGTTTAACCATCTGCACCCCTCAGGCAGCCT
This sequence comes from Trichechus manatus latirostris, assembly GCF_000243295.1. NCBI lineage: Eukaryota > Metazoa > Chordata > Mammalia > Sirenia > Trichechidae > Trichechus > Trichechus manatus. The sequence continues at coordinate 5,372,379 of NW_004443971.1, forward strand.
AGAATAAAGGGCAAAAAAACCAAAGCAAACCCGTTGCCATTGAGTCAATTCCAACTCATAGTGACCCTATAGCACAGAGCAGAACTACCCCATAGGGTTTCCAAGGAGTGCTTGGCGGATTCGAACTGCCAACCTTTTGGTTAGCAGCTGAACTCTGAACCACTACGCCACAGGGTTTCCAAATAAAGTGTAAGGTGGTGCTAAAATCTAGTCCTCACTTCCCTCTCCAAGCTTGTGCCCAGGTGCTGGGCTTTCCTGCCTTCAGGAAGAGGCATCTTTTTCTAATTTGCACGAAGCCTCCCTAAAGTCTCACAGATGCCTCAAGAATGGATTTACCTAAACCAAGAAGTACTGGTAGTAGACAGCCTAAGTACTTTATTATTCACAAGTTAAGATACTGACATTGGTGGTGGTTTTTTCCTTCTAACAACAGATGACCATGTCCTCAGGAAGTTTAGTTTTATACTTACCAGAAGACAAGGTAAATGGATGTGGCCAAGGATTGCTGAATCACTTACCTTCACCGTGATTGTAAAGGGTTTTAAAGTTCATTACTAAGAAGACTAATGTGGGAGACTGGAAGGGATCAACATCTTCAATGTTCTTGACGCTTTTCCATATGTACCTCTGTGCCCCTGCCCCAACACGCACCCACCACACACACACACACACACACACACACACACACACACACACCCTCTGCTCTCCCTGTACTTATCAAACTGTCTGCCATCTCAGAAACTTTTCTTTTACAGGAGCCCAAGCACTCTCTCGATTCTGACTGAGGGAAGGATAATGCAATCTCCTCTTTTTCAGCCAAAGTAAAGTTTGGATTTTTGTAGAGAGATGTTAATTAGAAAAACAAAATAAAACCAGAGTTCACAAACAAGTACAGAGGTATTTTGCAGAACACAGACATAAGCATAATTTTCTATGCTGTTTAGTCAAAAAGCAGCAGCAGGTATTTCCAAGTGTTTGGAGACCAATTTATTTCTGTTCAGCCCTCTCCTGGGATGGATGCTAACTCATGATGTTCAGATTTCTAGTCTGTGGTAGATTTAAGTTAGTGTAACTTTGCATTATAACAAAGCTGTTAGTCCCTCTCCCACAGTTTGCATCCAGGGCCAATCTTCCTGCCCTGCCCCTGACTCAGCCTCTCTGGCCTGGAGGAGGGGCACACTCCTGCTCTGAGGCTGTCCTTCCTCAGAGGGTTCCTCTGCCTCATCTACCAATGAACAGGGCCCCACTCTACCTGTCTTCGCTTCACCAATATCTCTCAGGGCAGTAGAAACTCCTACACTGACTTTAGAGTTATTTCTTTCATCATTCCTGGAGATCTCTGTGGTTTTGGTTTATAAGCTCTAATTTTGCCCAGGTAAAAAGGTATATTTTTTTGAAACGTATTCAATACCATTAAGGCTGGTTCTTTCTACTGCCTAAGCTAATATGTTGGTCTTGTGTCTTAAAGATTAGGGGGCACATTTTTCAAATGCAAAACTGAGCTTCACAATCTGACAAGGTGATAGAATATTTGGAATTGGGGCTGACCTAGAGAGTACAGGACATGCAACTGTCATACATAATGGCTGTGGTGGCCTAGATAACATAGCCACTTCCCTGCAGGCTGTCTGCCTCATGACAGCTCCATCTGATGGTCCAAGATAGCCTGTCTCTTTCTGTTTGGGGTCACTCAGTAAATCCCCATTTTCTCCCTGAGGGATGAATCCTGCTTTCTGCTTATTTGCAGTACAAGGATGACTGACAACTGTGTACCCAGCTCCACCTACCATGACAGGTCTTCTGAAGCGACTTGGCTGTTCACGAAGGAGGGGTCCCCTAGAATCTCTTATGGCTGAGGGAACCAGCCTAGCATACTAAAACGCAGACTAAGGTAAGCTGGGAATCTCTCCTCCCGGCTGTTTACATGAGCTGATACGCAAGATGTGGGGTTTGGAGCTCTAATTTGGGAGAGAAAAGAAAGGAAGAAACTTTGTATATCCGCACCTGGGAAAAGACGGGAAAATAAGGGAAACAAAAAGGGGTGGGCAGGGCGGATTTTCCTGTGTTGGACTGAGAAGAGGGGCTGAAGTTACTCTTCAGGACAGGGAAAGCTGCTGGACTAGTCTTCTTGGAAAATCCTGTGAAATAGTAGGCACAAGTATTGTTGCTTAGGATCCAGGTGGTAAAGAGGAGGACAGAATTTGGGACAGGGGCCTTATCCCCATTTCTGCAATTCAGGCATCTCTAGAATTTTGGTTTGGGGAACACTGAGAGAGAGCACCCTTATCACAGAGGTCATTGTTTGTATAGAGAAGGACACAGACGACCTTGGCCAAGTCAGGGTAGAGAGTGGAGAGGGTCAGCAGGTAGACTTTGGAGCCAGATTGAGTGGATCTGTACCCTGCTCTGCCACTCACTGGTTGTGCAATCTTGGGCAAGTTACTTGATCTCTCTATGCCTTGGTTTTCTCATCTAACAACTGGGTCTAATATTTGAAGACTGAATTAGCAAATACATGTAAAGTGCTTGGAACAGTGACTAGCAAGTAGAAAGTTCTCACCAAGTGTTTTTTATTTATTGGAGGTGTCTTTATTGTTGATATGCAGAAGTCAGAGTAGGATGAGATTAATGGAAATATATCTGAGATCATTAGATACCTTGCAGACAGTACTACAAGTCATTGTAAAGTTGGGCATAAATATTTATGTAATCTCATTTTTATCTATAGGCCGATGAAGCCTGTAAGCATTTGTGTAACATATGATTCCAATTTCATAGTGCTCCATGCAGCAGAAACTGCTAGTTTCTCAGTGGAATCCATGCTTTCCTCTTCTTCCTGGGCACACAGAGTATGATGCTAGCTTCTCTTATAGGTAAGAGGCCTAGTCAATGGAAAGTGACATGGAAGTGATGCGTGCCACTTCCAGGCTTGGCCCATGAAAAGCTCCCATGAGGACTTGTGCTTCTACATTTCGTCATTTAGTTGGGAGGAATGAGAACACGTCTATACAACACCAGTGTGTTGAAGATGGCAGAGCCTCCCTTAGCCTGAGTTCTTGAATAATTGTTAAGTGTTCACCCAGCCAGGAAGAAACAAACTTTTATTGTTTGAATTATACATTTTTGGCGATTATTTGCTATAGCAGTTAGCCCAATACACTTCAAATACAGTAAGTCTACCATAAACATAAAATAACTTCTTTCACATTTCTTCAAAAGGGTTATTTACTCACAGCATTATAGATGTGGCTGTTACTATGAATAAGCAGGTCTCATGGGATTTGATCAGAAAGAGATTTTATTTTTTCATTTTCCACTATCCTTGTATACCTGCTCTGTGTTAGTGGTCCTTGCCTTTCCCCTGGAATACAAACTAGGGTAAGCTCCATGACTTTTCTGGTCACTTCTAGAAAATAGAAGTTTCTATAGGTACTTAAAATTGCAAACACAGACTCAGTTTTGTAATTAAAAATGCCCATTCTATATATTTACCAAACCTTCTAACTTCATTGGAAGGTCACATTTTACCCCTTCATCACCTCTCCTGCTAGGGGCTTGTTGCAAATGAGTCTCCTACCTTGGGGGAAGATGCTGTAGTTGGTTTCTTATCTTTTTCTATCAGACCCTCCTGGGGTTGAAATGGAGTGTGGAAGGAATATGGGGAGTGAGAAGGGCATGAGAAGAAGTAAGGAAAGCAGACAAGTTCTTACCTTACAGCCACTGTGAGACCTGAAATGCATTTATATCTGTTTCCTTTTGTCATGAGGCTCTTTTATAAGTTCTTTAGAAACTTCCCATCACTGGTGCTATCTCACCTTCAATTTCCTTAATCTGGGCATACGCTCTTCTATTCCAACTTTATTCCTCCTCAGTCCTTAAAAATCAATGGTCCACCTCCAGATTCTCTCCATTGAGGTTTCACCTTCCTTTCAGGTGGCCCATTTTGAAAAGCATTAAAAAAACAAAAAACCTCCAATTCTGACTGTTTTCGACATCCTTGATCTGGCAAACTTTGACCATGTCCACAAAGTAGAGCCCCCTCCCCTCTCCCCTACCACCAAAGCAGGTAACCAGCTTATCTTTTGTTCTCTAGATTTCCAGAATGGGCATCAGTCCATCGTGGTGCTATCTTCCCACCCCTAATTGCAGAGACACATATCAGGACCACTGAGTATCCCATTTAATCCCTCTGTCTTAAAGTGAAGGTCAAGAGAGAGGACACACATAGCAAAGCTCTACCCAAAGGGATCCTTATCACAAATCCTCTCTCCATCTCCATTCTCTTAATGCTCGTACATCCTTAATGTGGACAAGGTACCCAAGAATCATGATGTCAGTTCTTATAATTTTCTCTGAAAGTTTGTTTCTTGATCTTGTACATAAACCTGGTGTCTAATATAATTGCAACTCTGGTAAAACGTTCAATTTAACGTTCTGCTACAAAGAGGTTAGATAAGCTAGTATGTCAAAAACTAAGGCATGAGATTCTGAGCCTTAGTGAGTAAGCAGCTAGTGAAACAATGACCAAGAATTAGGATTTGTTAATTCATTCAAAAAATATTTATTGAAAGGGGGAGAGTGCTGATGTTGCGGGGATTATAACTAATGCCATAAAACAATTTGTGTGTAAAATTTTTGAATGAAAAACTAATGTGTGCTGTAAACTTTCACCTAAAACACAATTAAAAAAATATTTATTGAATACCTATTATATAACAGCTTCTGAAACAGGCAGACACAGAATGAAGTAGGAAATGTATGTAGTTATTGCCTTTATGAAACTTGTAGTCAAGATAAGAAGACAAATATTAACCAAATAATAATATAAAATAATCAAACAAAATAATATGTAATTTAAAATTGTAATGATTATGTAAAAGAGTATTAAGCCAAAACCAAACCAGTTGCTTCAAGTGGATTCCAACTCATGGCTACCCCATGTGTGTCAGGGTAGAACTGTGCTTCATAAGGTTTTCAATGACTGATTTCCTGGAAGTAGATTGCCAGGCTTTTCTTTTGAAGCACCTCTGAGTGAACTTGAACCACCACCGTTTTGTTTAACAGGGAGCACATTAACTGTTTGCACGATCCAGAGACCCCAAAAGAACATTATAAAGTATTATAATTAGAGAATAACAAAAAAATACCGATTTTAGATCGGAGGGCTGGCAAGAAGAAGTCATTAGGAGGTGGCCAGGTGAAAAGTTATGAGTAGAGGGTTCCAGAGAGAGGAAAGATCATCTTCAATAGCACAGAAAACTTGAAGAAGTAAAAGAAGACCAGAGGCCATGCTCCTGAAGGAGCCCAGTCATGGCCTTGGAAGCCACATAGAAGGTTGTAGACTTTAATCCTTAGAAAAATGGAAACTCATTAAAAGACTTCCAACAGGGAGGGAGGGATCTGATTTGTGCTTAGAAATGGACACACTAGTTGCTATAAAGAGAATGGATTGTGCGTGGAAGTAGGGACACATCGGTGGTGATCTGGAAGAGACAATGTGCTTTGGAACGGGAGGTAAAGGAGATAGATGGAAAGAAGAGGATTTATTTGCGTATTTTGGAGACATAAATAGTAGGACGTGGAATTGAATTGGATGAGGGAGAAGGAGGTATTAAGGATAGCTCCCAGATTTCTGGCATCATCAACTGGTTGGCTAAGAGATGCTGTTTACTGATAACAGGAACTTTGGGTTAGGAACAGATTTTAGGTGGGAGGAAAATAAGGAGTTTAGTTCAAATACATTGAATTTGAGGAACCTGTGGAACATCTAAACAGAGATGCTAATTGGATCATTGCATATATAGGTCTGGAAGAGAAATTTGAAGTATGGGAATTTTGGGGATATAGATGTCATTTAGAGGTTGCATAGAGGAGAAGTAGCCAGTGAGGTGGGTAAAAAACCAAAAACATGTGGCATTATCAAAGTAAGTAGATCAAGAAAGAAGGGACGGCCAACTGAATTGGATTCTGTTAAGATAGCAAGTAAGAGAATGAACTAAAATGTGTCCATTTGCAATATGGAAGCCATTGGTGACTTTATTAAGAACATTTAAGAAGAATAGTAGTATCAGAAGCCAGAGGAGAAAGAGCTTGGAAGAGAAGATATTGAACGAGTAGCAATCACTTCAGGATCAAATACTGGAATTACGGAGTTCATGGTGACATAGTCAAAAAGTGAGATTCAGAAATCATCTAGGGAGAAATCAGGAAACAGGCATCCAGAATGATGCCAGGGTGAAACACTACATCAAAATATCAAAGCACAATTTAGAGTCAAAGGACCCTCTTGATTATTTAATCAAACTTAACTGTATAGGTGAGTAAGCTGACACCTAGAAATCACTCTGTCTGTGTGACCTTGGCAGAGCCAAGCTTAGAAAAAAGCCTGTTCAGACTCTCGAGTCCCTGGCTCTTTCTGCTGCCTATGTTGCCTCCCATGGCCTGCTTAATCTGTGCCAAAGACTCAGGAAGAGGAATATGGCTCTATTGCCAGGCAGCAAGACACTCCCATCTGGAAGAAACTCATTGGAGCCGACTTAAGTGACCTATAACTCAACAGGCAAGCCAGGATCAGAAATAATCAAACCTTAGCCTTGTAATTTATCAGCACCTGGTAGCATGCTTCTGCGGCTGCCTGTCTCTTCGAGTTGCTCAGGCCCAGGCCACACGACTCTCCCTCAGTCCTCCAGTGTCAGGAGGACTTCATAAATGACATTTGATTATGCTCAACACAGCAGCCAGAGGCTGTATACCCACTTCGATAAAGACAGCAAACACTAGCCATGTCCATAAAACATGGGTGCCCGGGGGAATGGAATTGAAATCTCAATGTAGAGATCCACAGCCACTAAGGCAAATGACAGCAAAATGTGAGAAAATTGCAAAACCAATAATAATAAAATTCCTGCTTGTGTTGCCTGCAAGGCATCAGCTTTCCAGTATCACCCCAGGGAGCAAAGTCAACTCTCCATGGGGTCAGTGAGGCTATTAGAAGCTTGCTTGCTGGGCTTCTCAGCTGGGACCAGTGGCTGCGGAAATAGCTTTGTGTTCAATTGAGTCCTAACCCTCTAATCCTGCCCTTCTGCCTGAGGGAAATCATAGGCAAATTTCGCCTTATTCCCAAGCAGGAATATTCCTTGAGTTACATGAATCTGGATTTTTTTGGATATCTCAATAATGGCCAAGTCTGGAATGAAGTTTCAGAATTTAGGTACTAGAAGAAGTCTTAGAGATCATCTAGCCCTATCTGCATTTTCTGCTCGCACAGACCCCTCCCCAACAACAACAAAAAAGTTGCCACCAAGTTGATTCTGACTCATGGGGCCCCCATGTGTGTCAGAGTATAACTGTGCTCCATAGAGTTTTCAGTAGGTGATTTTTTTGGAAGTAGATCTTTAGGTCATTCCTCCAAAGAGCTTCTGGGTGGACTCAAACCTCCAGCTTTTCAGTTAGCAGCCAAGTACACATACAAACTAAGACCCAGACAAATGGGAAAATTGGTCCCAAATCCTCCAGCTAGTGACAACGCTTGAACTGGAATTTGAGGCGCTGAACAGAAGCAGTGAAGGGGAACTTACTATTAAATAAGGAACTAAATATAGATACTTTTTTTTTTTTCATTCTAAAGGAGTCACAAAATTTACCTGAGGGGAAAATTTATTATTTTGCTTAGGAACATATTTTAATTTTTTGGCATAAAATTCACAGCCTTGAGTCTAGTCTAAAATGGGAAGTTAAGTCAACTGTGTAAAACTGCATAGTAAAGTAAATGTGTATTCTGCCTGGAGTCAGAGAGGTTCTGATGTGTTCTGATTGGGGATAGTTTGGGATAGATTTCCTCTGTAGTATAGTTCTGGTGACTTCTTTACTTGCCGAGACAAGGGAAATGGATGAGATGGAGTGAGAATTGGCTGTGGGTCCTACAGATCCAGACAGAGGAGAGCATGGGCCCCCTTGTGGTGGAGGTGGCTCTAGACCTTAATAGGCAGAATATCTGATATTACCATCCCTTAACAGCTAAAATGGTTTGTGCTTGGCTACTCACCAAAAGGTTGGTAGTTCAAATCCACCCGGCTGCACTGTGGAAGAAAAGCCTGGCAATCTACTTCTGCAAGATTACAGCCATTGAAAGTCCTATGGAGTAAAGTTCTACTCTGGCACACATGGGGTTGCTATGAGTCGGAGTCAACTCGATGGCAATGGGTATTGTGATTTTATCCCCATTTTCCTTCGGTGAAAGGTTTGCTTCAGAGCACAGCATAATGTTACTGGAATAAAAGGCCAAGCAGTACGTGAGCCGCGGTGCATTAAAGAGGGATGTGGCCATCCTAGCACCCCCGCTCCTTCAAGACTGAGTCCTAGAGTGGTAGCAGCATCATAGAAAGCGAGACCTGTACCCCAGGTTTCCGGGAGGTCACAAGCAAGTGGAGGCCTGAGGGAGAGTGGGCAGTGGTGACAGAGAGCCAGACAGTACTGGAGAGCAGGCACAGTGTGACCCAGGAGGGACAGATCTGACACAAAAACCAGCCCTCCTGCAGGAAGGTAACTCTGGAAAGGGTGGTGGGTGTGGGGGCATGGGTGAAAACTGGGAGAAACTAGATTCTGCTCTTTGGAATGAGAAACTGTGCAGAGAGTACCTATTAGAGGTGACCTTGGCCTCTGGCACTCGGGTTAATCATTTAACTTTGCTGAATTTCACTTTCCTCGTGCTTAAATGTTGTTCTTATGTGCTGTAGGGTTGATTCCAATTCATAGCGACCCTAAACGACAAAGTAGAACTGCCCCATAGGGTTTCTTGGGCTGTAATCTCTATAGGAGCAGATTGCCAGGTTTTGTCTCCCGAGTGGCCATTGGTGGGTTCAAACTGCTGACCTTTCAGTTAGTCGCTGAGCACTTAGTCATTGCACCAACAGGGCTCCTCTGATGCTTAAATAGGTTCAATTATATTTATCAAAGTCATTTTTATTTAATATTATAACATATTACAGTGCCATAGGGAACTTTTTTTTTTATTGCTTAGCTTTCAATATTTCTTTCTGCTCCGTGGACAATCTCATCCCCAAAACAAATTTCTGCCAGCATCAGTGTAATAACTCACTCATCTCCATGCTCCGCCCGCCATACCTTTCTCTCTGGTACAAGATCATTCGAAAGTGCTGACGAGCAAAAAGTTGCAGACTAGCAGGGGATTCCACCCGTACTCCTCAAGAAGCTGGCAGTGCTTTCCTTTAATATCCCCCCTTAATTTTGGGTTTCAGAAGGAAAGGATGAGGAGCTGGAATCTTCCCTCATCTGCATATTGAGGTAAAGACCTCCAGAGATGACCATAGTGTGAAAAAATTGTGAAGTGAAGCCTTTATCACTGAACATGTAACCTGACCCTGTGAATGCCAGTAAATTTCCATTACTCCTTAAACTAGCCCAAGCCAGGTTTGGCCTGCCCTGCATGGGCAGAAGGGCCAGCTGTGACCGCTATTGGACCTCAACAGAGGACGCAGCAACAGGAGGAACGAATCAGCAGGAAAATCATTACCCGGACCCTATTCCAAAGCGAGAGGTCCGACAAGAACCACATAACCTCCTGTTTCATGGCTGCCTTCTAGAATCTTCCCTCCCCAGTATACCTCTGCAGCTGCCATCTTGCTGCCCAAATCACATATAAGCCCTGCTTCCTTGTAGCTCAGGGAGTCAGATCTAAGGAACTTCCTCTGGCTCCTTGCTCTGCGCATTGCAATAAAGTTACTTTCTCTTCCTCAAAGACTGGTGTACAGATTATTGGCAAGTCTGAGCTCCCTGGACAAGGACTCACCTTCCTGGATTCGGTAACAGACATTCATGTATGGCCAAAAGCAGTAGGGAGAGCTAGAAAGATGGAGAAGAAAAGCAGGGAGTCAGAGACGGAGTACTCTGGAGGTGGTGGGAAAATACCAATATGTAGTTTGAGCTGTGTACATCTTGTTTCACTGTTTAAAGGAAAATAACAGGCTCAGACCACGAGAGGCCCAAACAGAGAGAGAGGGGGCCTTGGGATATACGTGCACTCAATACTGTGACCTTCTCAAATATAAACATTACAGAGATGAATAGTTTATGACTTCGGCTGGTGCCTTAGACAGCTTCATAAATGAATGAATTAGGTTTGGCCACAGTAAATACCAAGTATAGGAAATGTGCAAGGCCAGCAGCAGACAAACAAGAGAGGGGAAGCTTCTAGTTGCCGTGATAAGAAATGTGATTATTTTTAATTTGTTGCCTATGTACTACATATTAAGTTTCATGCTGTAGTTTGGGTCTCGAGAAACAGAAGAATGCTTGCTTTCTGTGGCTGATGCTGCAGCTTGTCTAACCCATCACCCATTCTCTCCTTTTTCCTTAATAATAAACCCTGACTTTGTTTAGGGTGGCAGTGAGCCCAGTTATATCCCAGTCCCTCTTGCACATAGGGGTGGCTGAATGGAACAGTTTTGGCCAATGAGATTAAATAGAAGTCACTGGATGGAACTTTTGGGAAAGTTCTTGTGTGTGTTTGTTGTGGGGGAGGGGTGTTGATTCATCTGGCTCTAGCGTTTTTCTCCTCGCTTATTGTTCTACTCTATTCTTGGAATTGAAGCCGGAAGGTATAGGGGCTGTCTTGTACCACAGAGGTGACAGGTGATCACTAAAGTGGCAGAGCAGGAGCATAAGGCATCTGGTTCCCGCTGGTGTCTTTGAGCCACTGCACCATTCCTCAGCAGCCTACCTCTGGACTCCTTTTTCCTGGGAAAAATAAACCCCTTATTATCTTTGTTCATTTGTTTATTGCTGGTGGGAAAGTGCATTGTTCTCTTACTTAAAGCCAAAAATTATTTTTAATTTCAAGATGAATTAAAAGACGTACCCAATAAAGCAAATTCTCCACACTGTGGATGCCCTGGTGGGAGTGGCTGAGGCGCCTACTGGGTGTGAGCACCCTCAGCCCAAGGCAGACATACCAAGGAGAAGGGCTTTTCTGGAATTAGAAGGCCGGATGAAGTACAGATCTCTCAATTTACCTCCAAGATGATTTGTTATATAAAACAGGAGAGAACCCAAGCTCATAATTGTGGGTTAAAAACTCAAGCCAAATCCTTGTCCATCGTCTGTGGAGAAAACTCCAGAAAGATAGTGTCTGTTGGCAGGTTTCCTAATCATTATTAGATATTTTACATGCTAAGCATGTAGCAGGCACTCCATGAAATTTTGTGGCGTGGAATGGAACTCTTCAGAAGTCTCTGTAGGATTGTCCAGGCATATTGCTGTATCATGGTTATATGTATGATAGAGACCATGACTCTTGAGGATCAAGGATACCTGATTTTTGAAAACACATGAACCAAAACTTCATTCCAATAGGGTCAAAAGCTGCATCTATATTGACATTAACAGTTCTTCCTATAGGACAAAGTTGCCTTTAGACTAATGACGTCTGTGTGATATCTTGACCATAACACAGGAAAGGATTCCCCTCGTGACTCATGTTTAATTTTTTAAGTTGAGTCAGATTTGAAAGAGCACAACAGAAGCATTCCAGATGCACAGAAGAATACTTTCTAAAGTGAATCAAAACCCATTCCCTCCTTAAATTAATTTCTACTCTCCTCTACTCAAGTTAGCAATCTGCTTTGTAAAGTTTAACTATTACAGCTCAGGTTTTCTTAAAAGGCCATGTTTTTGGCACTTGTGGTTGTCTATATATAGCAGGCAGAGCAGCCCCATAAAGCACGAAGGAAAGCACCTGCAGTTGCATACTCATAGGAGGAATTTATTGGAAAAGGAAGCAAAAGTAATCCTGGGAAGCTTATATGAGCTCTTTGGAAGTCTGGAAAGTGATGCTCTTTCTGACTGCTATACTCAGTCTGAATGATGAGGGGAAGGTAAATACACCAACAAATTGTTCTCCAAATGTGGCTGCAAGGTGACTTTTTACAAAGCAAGCGTACTGGAGATAAAATGAGGCGACCTTTCAATGTTCTGCTCCCATTCAAGTTATTACGAGTTGCTTTATAACAACACCAGGAGTGGCATCCCCAGGCGACTTCCCTAAAGTTGCCCCCAGAAATTTAATTCGTAGATCTGATGGAGACCCACTAGAAAGGGCAGCCACCATCTGAACAACCCCCATTCTCAAAAACCTTCACAAACACACACCCACAAAAGGAATTAAAATTGATTTTTAATGTTTGGCAGCCACAGGAGACTCGCGTCCCTCCAGCAGCATTTCCCAGAGAAGACATTACATCAGCAGTCTCTGAGATAAATAATTTATATGGGGAACTAATAAAATAATGGAGTACTTCTGGAGATGGTAATAAGAGGGCAGAACTGGAGTCTCCTGCGGACACTTTTGAGAAAAGGCACATATCCACAGCTTGGGTGCACTGCTTCTCTTTAACTCCCTATTCCCCCACTGTCTCCCCTCACCTATGGAATGTCATCTCTTGACTGTATTTTTTTAAAAAAAATTATTGTGTTTTAGGTGAAGGTTTACAGTGCAAATTAGTTTTTCACTCTAAAATTTTATACACAAATTGTTTTGTGACATGGTTGCAATCCCTGCAATGTGTCAGCGCTCTCCCCTTTCCCTTTGCATCCTGGGTTCTCTGTGGCCATTTGTCCAGTTTTCCTGTCCATTCATGCCTTCTCATCTTTGCTTTTGGGCAAGTGTTGCCCATTCAGTCTCCTATACTTGATTGAACTAGGAAGCACGTTCCTCACGTGTGTTACCATTTGTTTTATACGCCTGTCTAATCCTTGGCTGAAATGTGGACTTAAGGAGTGGCTTCAGTTCTGAGTTAGCAGGATGTCCGGGGGCCATAGTCTTGGGGGTTCCTCAAGTTCTGCAGACCAGTAAGTCTAGTCTTTTTGTGTGAATTTGAATTTCGTTCTACATTTTTCTCCCGCTCTGTCTGGGACGCTTTATTGTGATCCCTGTCAGGGCAGTCGGTGGTAACCGGGCACCATCTAGTTCTTCTGGGCTCAGGGTGGTGGAGGCTGTGGTTCATGTGGTCCATTAGTCCTTTGACTAATATTTCCCTTGTGTCTTCATTCTCCTCTGCTCTGAACGTGATGGGACCAATAGATGTATCTTAGATGGCCACTCGCAAACTTTTAAGACCCCAGACACTACTCACCAAAGTAGGATATAGAATATTTTCTTTATGAACTATGTTATGCCAACTGAGCTAGATGTCCCCCAAGATCATGCTCCCCAGCCCTCAGCCCCAGTGACTCAGTCCTTCAAGGTGTTTGCATGTGTCTAGGAAGCATCTATGACTTTGTTTTGGTCAAGTTGTGCTGACTTCCCTTATATTGTGTGTTGTCTTTCCCTTCACCAAAGTTAACACTTGTCTACTATCTAGTGATTTCCCCTCCCCACCTCTTCCCTCCCTCATAACCATCAAAGTTTTTTTTGTCTATGGATTTCTATAATAGTGGTCTCATACAATGTTTGTCCTTTTGTGACTGACTTATTTCACTCAGCATAATGCCCTCCAGGTTCATCCATGTTATGAGATGTTTTTCGAGTTCATAATTGTTCTTTGTATGGTATTCCATTGTGTGTATGTACCTTAATTTATCCGTTCATCTGTGGATGGGCACTTAGGTTGTTTCCATCTGTTTGCTATTATGAATAATGCTGCATGAACATGGGTGTGCATATGTCTATTCATGTGATGGATCTTGCTTCTCTAGGATATATTCCTAAGGGTGGGATTACTGGATCATATAGAATTTCTATTTCTAGCTTTTTAAGGAGCCACTACATCATTTTCCATAGTGGTTATACCATTTTACATGACTGTTGTTGTTGTTGTTAGGTGCCATTGAGACAGTTCCAACTTATAGCAAACCCATGTACAACAGAACGAAACACTGCCTGGTCCTGTGCCATCCTTACAATCATTGCTATGCTTGAGCTCATCATTGCAGCCATTGTGTCAGTCCTTCTTGTTGAGGGTCTTCCTCTTCTTTGCTGACCTTACCAAGCATTATGTCCTTCTCCACAGATGGATCCCTTCTGATAACATGTGCAAAGTATATGAGACAAACTCTCATCATCCTTGTTTCTGAGGAGCACTCGGGCTGTACTTCTTCCAAGATAGATTTGTTCATTTTTCTGGAAGTCCATGGTATATTCATTACTCTTCACCAACACCATAATTCAAAGGCATCCATTCTTCTTCAATCTTCTTTATTCATTGTCCGGCTTTCATATGCATATGAGATGATTGAAAATATCATGGCTTGACTCAGGTGCACCTTAATCCTCAAAGTGACATCTTTGCTTTTTAACACTTTAAAGAGGTCTTTTGCAGCAGATTTGCCCAATGTAATGTGTCCTTTGATTTCTTGACTGCTGCATCCATGGGTGTTGACTGTGGATCCAGCTGACCATAGGTCGATAGATTTACATCTAGGTTCTTGATTCTATTCCACTGGTCTGTGTGGCTGTCATTATACCAGTACTAGGCTGTTTTGACTACCATAGCTCTATAGTAGGTTCTGATATCAGGTTCTGAGAGCCCTCCTACTTGGTTCTTTTTCTTTACTAATACTTTGCTTATCTGGGGCCTCTTTCCTTACCATATAAAGTTGGTGATTAGTTTTTCCATCTCTTTAAAGAATGCTGTTGGTATTTGGATTGGAATTGCATTTTATCTGTCAATCACTTTGGGTAGGATTGACATTTTTACAATATTGATTCTTCCTATGCGTCAATATGGTATGTTTTTCCATTTATGTAGGTCTCTTTTGGTTTCTTGCAATAGTGTTTTTTAGTTTTCTTTGTGTAGGTCTTTTTGTAAAAGATTTATTCCTAAGTATTTTATTTTTTTAGGGTCTATTATAAATGGTATTTCTTCCACTCATCTGCCAGTTTGTCATACTGTGGGGGCTTGTGTGTTGCTGTGATGCTGGAACAATGGGCTCAAGCATAACAACGATTGTGCGGATGACGCAGGACCAGGCAGTGTTTCGTTCTGTTGTACACAGGGTCGCTATGAGTCAGAACTGACTTGACAGCATCTAACAACAATAACAAATAAATGGTAATGCTTTCCTGATTTCCTTTTCATAGTTCTCTTTACTTGTGTATAGAATTCAAACTGATTTTTGTATGTTGTTCTTGCATCCCGCTACTCTGCTGAATCTTTCTATTAGTTCCAGTGGTTTTCTTGTGGAATCTTTGGGGTTCTTTATGTATAGGATCATATCATCTGCAAATAGGGATAGTTTTACTCCTCCCTTTTCAATTTGGATGCCTTTTATTTCTTTTTCTTTCATCGCTTTCCTAATCTCTTGGAGATCCCTGAATATCTATCAGGTCCATACATTTTTTGACTAATCTCCAAGACAGAAATCCTCCCTAAGAATACCTTCTTCTACTGTGTAAGTCTAATAGGTGAGGAAACATCTAAGTGCACTGGATTTTGGTTGTGATTTGAAAGGCAAGGATTCTTTTGTTTTTGAGAAAATATACAAACTCTACCCAAGGAGAAAAAAATCAGATTATCCTGGAGAAAATTAGTAAAGAACAAGGAGACTCTGATCAGTCTTCAATTTAAAAAAAAAAAAAAATCATCCTTCCTAGAAAGAAATCTTTCTGTCCCAGCTTGCCCCTGGGCCAATGGAGTGGCATTGAAGAGAAGGGGCCTTAGAGGCAGGAAGAAGATAATGGGACCCAGGTGGAACTCCATCTTAGCCCACAGGAGGGCTGGCTCTGTTGTTGATGTCTGCAATGAGTAGCTGCTCTCTGAATCCTTACTTCTTAGCTAGGTATGTTCTTTGCGCAGCAGGGATTTTTTCTTTTTTCTTTTTTTTTCCCCGAATTGTCAGTTCTAAGAAGCAGTTGTAAACATTTCTTTCTTAAAGCCCTGAGCAGTCTTCCCCCTGCGTTTTCCCATCTCTTTTACGTAGTCAGGAAGTCCTGAGGTCTTGGGTAAAAGCAGGTTCTCTGACTCTTCAGGGCCTCTCGTATCCTCCCTGTTTGTAGTGCTCTAGACTCATATCAGAATCAACACTCTGAAGTTACTGACTCACAGGGCTTTGTGTTCCTTTGGATACTTGCAGTTCATATAATTCCATATCTAAACATGTTTGTGCTTAGTAACAGAAAAATCAGTGACAATATCCAAAAATACATGTTGAATCGGAAGAAATACAGTAGATTCCTACTTAGGGTCTTGAATTGTTTGGAAAAGAGGATAAAGACTATTTCTGACAATAAAAGGAATGAAATATTAGGCAATTTTACAGTTTCTTCCTGTAGAAAATTTCAAGAAAAGACAATCACTTTCAGTATAGATAAATCAAAGGAAATCTTTCCTGGAAACAAAAGGGTAGAATCAGCAAACTCATAATTTCTTCTGCTTTTTGAGTTGGTAAAAGAGAAGTATGATTAGTTCAGTTTGGATAAATTACATTTTTGGAGAATAGAAGGGTGTTTAATTTCTTTGATCTATTAACCACAAAACAGCAGTCCAAACTTCTCACCATTTTTCTAGTATGGTGCAGAATAAACATACACACAGACACACATGCACAGACACATACACACACAAACCTGTTCCTGTCAAGACAGAGTAGAACTGCCCCATAGGGTTTCCAAGGAGCAGTAGGAGGATTCGAACTGCTGACCTTTTGGTTAGCAGCTGAATGCTTAACCACTGTGCCACCAGAGTTCCATGGTACAGAATATGGTCAGAAAAATACTATGTGGTTGTCTTTCACAAGCTAGGCTCAAGGAGGATAAATCTGTTATTTAAAGGTTCTGTTTTGAAGGTCTTCAAAACTTTGGGCCATTCTACATGATTCGCAAAGTGAGTCCAAAGCTGGCACCACAGGAAAAATAATGGGGGCAAGCTGAGAATGATTAGTTAAAACCAAAGAATTGGTGTTTTCATAGTTGACATTTTCTGGGCAGACCCCTTTTCTAACTACTTTAGAAAGTACATTCTCATTGACAAATGGGCCAGGGCAAAAATACATGGTCAGGTAGCCCAATCTATGCCCTGTCTTAGGTGTGGAGTATCATTTCCACATGAATAAAATGGCTCAGACACACTTCAGTTTGTGTTTAGTTCCTGAGACTGGAAATCTGTGATGGTTAAGATTGTATGTCAACTTGGCTAGGCCATGATTATCAGTGTTTTAGCAGTTGTATAATGTTGTGATCACTTCCCTGTTGAA
>NW_004443971.1:5397844-5419434 GCF_000243295.1 Trichechus manatus latirostris
TAGGGTTTCAGGATTGTTGATTCTCTGTTTGGCTTAGTTTTTCGGATCTTTGTTGTGGAGGGACGGCGTGGTGCTTCTGCCTAGACCGCCATCTTGCCGGAGTCTCCCTCAGCAGCTGCCTCTTGTTGTCTCACTCCAGTTCTTGGGATTTGAGCTAGCAGCTCACCTGTCAATCTTGGAATTCGTCAGTCTTCACAGCCTGTGAGCAAAAGTCCCTTTTCCCGACCTGCTGACCTTGGGTTCACCAGCTTCTGTGGCTGTGTGAATTGGGAGAGGCCTCTACCCTGATCCACGGACTTGGGACGTTTTAGCCTCTACAATCACGTGAGCTATTTCCTTGATGTAAGTCTCTCTCTATACATACTTATATGGTTTACTGGTTTTGCTTTTCTAGAGAACCCAGCCTAAGACAAAATCTAAACCACAAGCATTCTTTGAGTTTCCCCTTTAATTGACAGAATCGTTCTACTCATTTGCAATATTTTAGAATTTTATTGATTCAGCAAATTTTATTAAAAATAAAGTTTAATGAACTTCTACATACACAAAAAGAAATGATGCATTTGAACTACAGTGTTGGTGAAGAATATTGAATATACCATAGACTGCCACAATAACAAATAAGTCTTAAAAGAAATACAACGAGAATGTTCCTTAGAAGTGAGATTGGTGAGACTTTGACTTGCTTACTTTAGACAGATCATTAGGAAAGACCAATTGTTGAAAAAGGACATCATGTTTGGTAGAGGGCCAATGGAATCCAAGGAAACCCTCAATGAGATGGAGTGACACAATAGCTGCAACAATGGACTCAAACATACCAACGATCATGAAGATGGCACAGGACCAATGTTTTCTTCTGTTGTATATAAGGTCACCATGAGAGGAAGCCAAGTCCATGGCAACTAACAAATATTATACCAGACACTGAGTATAAAATAAGGAGACAGACAAATATGGTATCTTCCTTCACTGAACTCATATTCTAGTTTGGCAGAAAATTTGGCAATTAAGCTGAAGCTTAAGTGGTAAGAAGTAGCCAACTAAGCAAAGAACAGGGGTCTTTGTGGAGTACTTAGGCAACAATACCACTCAGCCTCCGCCACCCGTTTACCATAGGTTAGCACTGGTGAGCCAGTCCTAAGAGCGGAGAGGGGATCTCACTCTCATCAAGAGAAAAGCTGGGAGAGGAGAACATCCTTTGGACCCAGGGTTCCTGTGCTGAGAAACTCCTAGACCCAGGAGAAAGAGAGAGCTGTAACTCCGGAGACAGAGACAGCAAGAAGCCATGGCAAGCACAGCAGAGAAACGGCTGCAGGAGAGTCAGGAGACTGGCTTGAGACAGCACAGTGGACTTCCCATCCCATGGAGTAAGGCAGCTAAGGTAGGTGTGCTGACCCACGGAGTGAGAGAGCTGAGCACCTTCAGGCAAGGCTTACTGGTGGAGTGGGGTGCCTCTGGGCACTTATTGGTAGAGCTAAAGAGCTTTGTAACACTTGGCTTAGCAGGGCAGGGGCCAGGCCGAGGAGCCAAAAAGCTAAGAGAGAAGCCTGCCTGCGGGCACCGCCTGATCCTCAATTGTAACCTGTTACTTCCCCAATAAACCACATAACTGTGAGTATGGTTTGTGAGTTCTCTGTGGCCATTGCAATGAATTATCTAACCCAGGAGAGTAGAGTGCTGTGGGAGGGATGGCTGAATCGATAAAAAGGTTGGAGAAAGGAGGTGTGTCTGACCTCTACCTCATAGGAATCAGCTGGGCTGATCTTGAGTCTCCTCCCACCTTGTAAAGTTAGACAAGGAGGTCTGACACTGCCACATCATTTTTACAAATATCTTCAATGGTACTGATACAGGGTCAGTAAAAAAGACCAGGTGAATGATAAGGAATGCAAAGTCCAGGCACAAAGCTTAGCCAAGGATTTTCAAATGCCCAGGCATAAATCTTACTCAATACTCACTTTGTGCATTGGACACATGTGTTTTCCCATTCTGTGCGTGTGTCTGTAATGACTGACAAATTCAATGCCTACAGGAAGTGGAGAAGTGATATAGACGTAGATGATATAGGTATAGGTACAGATACAGATATAGATCTATATGAAGGGAATATATATATGAGTAAAGCAGATGTGGAAGAGGGCAAGACTGGAGCACGCATGATCCGTTTAAAGAGCAGTCATTGCTGAGCTCCAGGAGAGATGGTTGACATTTAGGAAGCCTGCCTATTGTTGTCATATGTAATAATTTTCAGGAGAAGCTAGATACTTGGATTTTCATGAGAAATCTATTCATTTTTTAATAACTAATTAGAAAAAAAGAAAGCACGTTGTGGAGTAAAAAATACCCCTTTGTGGACTGTGTGAGTCACCTGTTGCAATCTCGGCTAAGGACTTAAAGCAACAGGAAGGTGAGAACAGGTTCTCTTTTGCACACTGTTATCTCCCCAGCCCATATAGTGCCAGGCACCTCATCTTCTCTAATGGGCACTCCTCCCGCCAAATGCCATCATAACTGGCTCACCCAAACATGCTGATGCTTCTATTGCTTCAAGTCTTACAAAACATCAATTAAAAAAAAAAAGAGAGGGAGTTAGTATAATTAATTTCTTTTCCTTTTTTGGAGGAAGAAATCCCGGTGCCTGATTTCTTTCAAACTCAATCACATATCTAAATACTTGCAGGCGTCTCTGAGTCAGACTGAGCTTTCAAAAGCATTCTGGCCTTTTCTTTCAGGCAGCCATCAAGAAGTAGTTTATTTTTTCCGCAGTCTGGCATTTCAAAGTGTTTTTACCAAACATCCAATTAATTAACCCTAATTAATTGGAATTTAAAATCGCTTTCCAAATCCGCACTAATGTAAACTGTCCTCTCTCGCCTGTGGGAAGATTCAGTACAAAGTCCTGCATTACCACTAAGAACATCATATTCTCCAGGCGTGCCTCTCATGAGGACTATGAAATTATTCAAAGAGAAAATCAGGAGAAATTGTCTCTATCAAGTGGCACAAAGCTATTTAGGTAGAATTACTTTGTCAAGCCAGCTTTGAGCTAAGTTATTCTTTTGTGAGGTTTCTTTTTTTGTTTTTGTTTTTGCTTTGATCGTCCCCCCACCCCCGACCCCACCGATTTGTGTAAAAAAAAAAAAAAAAAATCAATGTTTTTTCTGGAAGAACAGAGATGAGAGCCTTTGGAGAACTCCACCTCCTGTTTGCTGCAAAAACATTAACAAATGTCACCAGCAAAGTTGAGTATTGGGAGAAACTGGATGACCTCATGAACATATTTTCTAAAGGGCTTAAAATGTCCATCTTGTATATTATTTGTCCCTTAGAAAGTCTAAGAGCTATTGATCCCTTTGACTGCTGCAAAAAATGATTTAAATGCACCAGAAGCTCTAAGTGTGTATGTGTGGACAGAGCAGTGCCTGCTCAGAATGGTTCCTAAATATCCCCTTTGTCCATGTGGAGAACTGTACTGCAGCAAAGAGTGCCCCCTGGAAGGGTAGATGGTATCCCAGAGTCTTACAGCAAAATAAAAGTAAATGAGTGCTGCTTTTGTTTAAAATGGTATTATTTCATAACCTTGTAAAACTCATCTGCTGATAAAAATCCATCTTTTTATCATTGACATTCACTGCAGGGCTGCTCCCTGGTTTTCTGACACCCTTAGCCACTGCTCTCCATCTGTGCGCTCTCAGTGATAGGTACAGTGTTCCAGAGCACTGCAGAGCATAAGAGCTATGGAGAGGATCCTGGTGTTTTAGGAGATAAAGTGATACATTCTTATCTCTGCCAAAGCTCTCCTAGGTGATTACTTACTTCACCTGTTGGCCACAGTTTTCCCACTGATAAAATGTCCTTTCCCTGTGTCACAGAGGTATTGAGAGCATGACTGATGAATGTGCTCGGAGATCAGTAGTGTGCTTTGTCCAGATGAGGCAACTATAGGTCTAATGCCTCTATACTGTCAAGGGCAAAGAAAGAATACTTTTATCCTTCAGGAATTTCAAGGTGTTTTGAAGCTTCTGGTTCTGGCTTTGTCATTGCCATCTGAGAACCTTCAAAGCCCCAGGAACAGGAGGCTCCTTCTATTACCATTCCCTTATTCATACTGGGACATCTCAGCATGATATACATCTAGGGCTGTATTCTTGAGTGCCCAGTAACCTGAAAATCAGAGGTACCTCATGCCACAGTGGGTATAGTGCAGAGGAAAGGGTACAAAGCCTGGCTTCAGAAGAAGATCTACTCTTCAGTTCCAGCTCCACTGCTAACTGGCTGCGTAAACTTGGCTGAGTCATTGACCTCATAGAGTCTCAGGTTTCTCTAAAACGGGGGTTATAATAAAACAGGGATTATAATTAAATAATGAAGATGAAATAAGCTACATGAAAGGATTTTTAAATATGTTAATAAATATAAAAATTCTATTTACAATTTAGGTTATTAGGTTAGTCCCATATGAATATTTCATCTTTGGAAAGAGTTTCCTATTGGTTCTATCATTAGATCTGAGTCTCACTCATGTGCTCCATGATCGATCTTTGGCCCTGCTTCAGCCTCCTATTCTAAATTCTCCTTATAACCTCTCTCACTTCTACCACCTTTCTCTCTACCTCAACCTGTGTCCAAAAACCTTAAATGGTAATCTCGTCCTTAGCAGGATGAAACTCCTTTGGTTCTCCCCAGTTTCTATTTTACCCAAGCCAGAGGAACTAACCATTCCTGCAAACATCAGCTAAAGCAGACCCAGAATCCACTGTATTCCATCCTAAACGCGTAGAAGTGTTGCCATAGATGCTTCATAAGCTTTTTCACATTAAACAAAAAAAGTCCTGAGTTAGTAGCCAGATGGTTTTACTCTCTACCCTTGTACCAGCCTCTTCATGATATGGTAGATTATCCCTCATGGACCATTACTCTGCTGCCTTTGTATTTGCTGCAGTTTTGACAGGGTTCAAATTGCAGTTAAGAATCCATGTGAAATCTCACAGGTGATGTTGCCAGGCTGAGCAAAGGCCACTCAGGTTAGTTCAATGCAGGAAAAGGACAATGCCTTCCTTGTGTAAAATGGCTTCTAGCTTCCTAATATACTCATGGACGCACCCAGTCCAAGGTGACTTTGTTCTAGGTGATCAAGTGGTTTAGCAAACCGTTCACTGAGATCTGCTTGTCATGCTGATAAAGCCATGATGTTTCTTATTCTGTCCTATCATTCTGGCCATGGCAACTTCAAAAGATTTTGGCTCTCCCATGAATTCTTCTAATTTTCCATTATTTATTAATTCATCGCAATGATTTTGAACTTATATATTTCTTTTCTAGTCTGCATTACTCCCACAGGGTAACAAATGCCCAGCTACATTTCTAAATGTGAATCTGATCATGTTATTTCTCTGCTGAAAAACGCCAGTGGCTCTGTTACCCGTAGCCCCCTTGGTATTGCTTCCAAAGATTTCTCCCACATGGGCTCGAGCACAACTTGCAGTTCTACCTTCAGTCTCTCACATGTCCCTTAGCAAATCATCTATTTTCATATCCTCCTGTGTTTTCTTATCCTCTTTTTCTGTATCTGAAATGTTCTTTTTCACCTTGCCTGATGACATAATTGTACTCATTTTTCAAAGCCCAGATCAAATGTCAGCTGTCCTGTGAAGTCCTTTCTTTTATGATCACATATTTATAATTTTCTATAGCTCTCTCTCTTTTCTGTTAGATTTCTTATCAAGGTCAGAGCCACATCTAATTCATCTTGGTATTCTGAGAGTCTAGTTGAATGCTTGGCACATAGTAGGTACTCAGTAAATCATTAGGTAAAGAAATAATGCCACATCAAATGTTGAAAAACACTGAATCTTTTATTGGTTCCAATTTGATTTTTTTTTTATTGTATTTTAGATGAAGGTTTACAGAGCAAACTAGTTTCTCATCAAACAATTGATATACATACTGTTTTGTGACACTGGTTGCCACCCTCATGACATTCAACAGTCTCCCCTTCTCGACTTTGGGTTCCCCATCACCAGCTTCCCTGTCCCCTCCTGCCTTCTAGTCCCTGCCTCTGAGCTGGTGTGCCCTTTAAGGCCTTGTTTTGTTTTATGGACCTAAGTAATCTTTGGCTGAAGAGTGAACCTCAGGAGTGACTTCAGTACTGAGTTAGAAGGGTGTCCGGGGGCCATACTCTCGGGGTTTCTCCAGTCTGTGTCAAACCAGTAAGTCTAGTCTTTTTTAGTGAGTTAGAATTTTATTCTACATTTTTCTCTAGCTCTGTCTAGGACCCTCTATTGTGATCCCAGTCAGAGCAGTCAGTGGTGGTAGCCTGGCACCATCTAGTTATGATGGATTCAGTCTGGTGGAGGCTGTGGTAGTTATGATCCATTAGTCGTTTGGACTAATCTTTCCCTTGTATCTTTGGTTTTCTTCATTCTCCCTTGCTCCAGATGGGATGGGACCAGTGGAGTATCTTAGATGGCCACTCGCAAGCTTTTAGGACCCCAGATGCTACTCACCAAAGTAGGATGTAGAACATTTTCTTTATAAACTGTTATGCCAATAGAGCTAGATGTCCCTAAGACCATGGTCCCCAGCCCCCAGCCCTCAGCCCAGTAATTCAGTCCCTCAGGGAGTTTGGATGTGTCTGGGCAGCTTCTATGACCTTGCCTTGTACAGCTTGTGCTGGCTTCCCCAGTATTGTGTACTGTCTTACCCTGCACCAAAGTTACCACTTATCTATTGTCTATTTAGTGTTTTCCTTCCACCCCTCCCCTCCCTCGTAACCATCAAAGATTGTTTCTTTCTGCGTGTAAACCTTTTCATGAGTTTTTATAGTAGTGGTCTCATACAATATTTGTCTTTTTGTGATTGACTTATTTCACTCAGCATAATGCCCTCCAGATTCATCCATGTTGTGAGACGTTTCACAGATTCATCATTGTACTTTATTGTTGCATAGTATTCCATTGTGTGTATGTACCATAGTTTGTTTATCCATTTATCTGTTGATGGGCACTTAGGTTGTTTCCATAGTTTTGCTATTGTGAATAATGCTGCAAGGAACATGGGTGTGCATGTGTCTGTTCATGTGATGGTTCTTATTTCTCTATGATGTATTCCTAGGAATGGGATTGCTGGATTGTATGGTATTTCTATTTCAAGCTTTTTAAGGAAGTGCCATATTGTTTTCCAAAATGGTTTTACCATTTTACATTCCCACCAGCAGTGCATAAGAGTTCCAACTTCCCCGCAGCCTCTCCAACACTTATTATTTTCTGTTTCTTTTTTTTTTAAATTCATGCCAGTAATGTTGGTGTGAGATGGTATCTCATTGTAGTTTTAATTTGCATTTCTCTAATGACTAGTGATTGCGAGCATTTCCTCATGTGTCTGTTAGCCGCCTGAATGTCTTCTTTGGTGAAGTGTCTGTTCATATCCTTTGCCCATTTTTTTAATTGTATTGTTTGTCTTTTTGTTGTAGAGGTATTGGATTTTCCTACAGACTTTAGAGATTAGATCTTCGTCAAATTTATCATAGCCAAAAATTTTTCCCAGTCCCTAGGTTCTCTTTTCACTCTTTTGGTGAAGTCTTTTGAGGAGCATAAGTGTTTAATTTTTGGAAGATCCCAGTTATCTAGCTTATCTTCTGGTGTTTGTGTATTGTCAATTATGGTTTCTTTCCTATTTATGCCTTGTATTAGGGCCTCTAGCATTGACCCTATTTTTTCTTCTATGGTCTTTGTCGTTTTTTGGTTTCCGATTTTGATTTTTAAAGATTCTATAGTTATAACCTACTTCACTTATATACACTTTAGATTTGATGGATATTTTATGTGGCACACCAATTTTTGCACAATGTAGTCTTTTAAAGGATTCAAAACACATCCCCTCTCAACTTTTTTCTTTCCAGATATGTGATGATTAAAGTTATATGTCAAGTTAGCTAGGGCATGATTCTCATTGGTTTGGCTGATATTATGTAAATCATCCCCCATTTTGTGATCTGCTGTGAGCAGCCAATTAGTTGAAAGGGGAGTTTCCTTGAGGGTGTCACCTGCATCCAATACATATAGATGTTCTGGCAAAGCTCACCCTCTCTGGATCCTGCATCCAACTTGTCATCCTCTGACCTCTGGTTCTTGGTACATGAGCCAGCAGCCTGCCGTCTGAACTGCTGATTTTGGGTTCGTCAGACCCTGTGACCATGTGAGTTAGAAGAGGCCTCCAGCCTGATGTCTGACCCATGCGTTTGGGACTTGCCAGTCTCCACAACTGCATGAATCATTTTCCTTGATATAGATCTCTCTCTCTGTATCTGTATCTCTATATCTATCTCTATTTCTATCTCTGTATCTACATCTATATTTACCTAACTACCTACATACGTATACATGTACATGTACGTGTACACATACACATGCATACACATACATATATGTATATGCTTCACTGATTTTGTTCCTCTAAAGAACGCAGCCTAAAACATTTGGTACTGGGAGTGGTTCTACAGGAACAAAATAGTAAGGTTGAGTTTTCTGAATTGGTTCTCAATTCCAGCTAGTCTTAAAGGTGCTGATGACTCTGCCTCCAGTAGTAAAGAGGGCACTGCTAATCCACAGCGTGAGGTGCCAATAGAAATATGCAAAATATCAACACCAATTAATCAAATAATTGTAAGAAACAAGGCTCTGGGTAATTGCATATTTGATACTTTTTTACAATTTTGTCAGAATGAGAAGTAAAGAGAGGCTGGTTGATTGGTCTTGCTTTTGTTAGACAAAGTGGTGAAAGAAAGAGATGAGCTGAGGTCTTCAGAGTCACAGTTCAAGCTCTGCCTAAAAGACATGAAAGTTGCCACTTGTGACCCTGAAAGAAAACCTTATTTCTTGTAGTCACAGTGCTGATATTGCCAAAAACCAAACCCAGAGTCTTATCATAAGAGTGGCTGGATTACAACACCAACTAAATTCTCAACCTCGAATGGTGTCTAAAGTTAAAATGAGGACATTGATTAGGAAGAAATGGGATCCTGCCCATATGGGCAGATAATCAGGAAGCTAGGGACATTGAGTCTCTAAATTCCATTGAACCACTTCTGCCAACATAACCAGCTCTCTTATTCCCATCTGAAGAGATTATTCCATGTTTGTCTGCTAAGCCACTCTACCCAGTAAAACCATCATCCCTTTTCACCCCCATCTGATGAGATTAACTCAGCCTTGCCTAAAGGGTCTTTGTCTGAGATATCACCTGGGATGGCAACTGAGGCATTGCATGGGGCATCACCTGAGGCAAATGCCTTATGAGAAATTGCTAAATGTCCCCATGGCACACTCCCACCACCCATTTTTGCTTCTAGACCTACAACTAGACTTAAGCCCCAGCAATCCCCAAGAGGTAAAGTACCGAGTGTGACCCAGGAGGAGTTACATTACAATTCTAAAGAACTGCTTGATTTTCCTAATATATACAAACAGAAACCTGGGGAATATGTGTGGGAATAGCTATTAAGGGTGTGGGGTAGTGGTGCAAGGAACACGAAGTTGGATAAGTCTGAGTTTATTGATATGAGCCCACGAAGCACAGATTCTTCATTCAGTATTTCAGCTCGAGAGGTTACCAAAGGATTTAATAGTTTATTTGGTTTGTTCACTGAAGCAGGGATTAATCTACTAATTCTAAACAAAATCAAGTTGAAGTGCCAGACCTGCCTTGGTATGCTGTAGAAAAAGGTATCCAAAGGCTTAGGGAATTTGGCATATTGAGTGGATTTATCACATTGGACCCACAGACCCACCCATCAAGTGCCAAGAGGACATACCTTTTACCATAACAATGAGGAAAAAACTTATGAAGAGACCCCCAGCATCCTTGAAGACTGCTGTGATTGTTATTTAAGTCAGATTTGACAGTGGGTTCTGCCCTAACAGAATTAAGACACCTAACTACAATGGGACTGATTGGACCCCGTGGTGGTAGGGGCCAAGTGGCAGCACTTAATTGACAAAGACAAGGTGGGCATGGTTACCATAATGAAGAGCAGAGTCAATGTAGCAATCAGAATAGCTGGACTCATATGCACTTATCACTTTGGCTACTTAGTCATCAAGTTCCTATGAGTGAAATAGAGGGGAAATGTACTACTTACTTGATCTGTACAAGTGGAAGAATTCTAGGTCAAGTGAACAGCAGTCTAATTTGAATCGACAGAATAGAGAGTCATGGTCCCTCAATCAAGCCCCAGACTTGAGCCAATTTACAGACACACAACTCCTTGAATGAAGGGAAGCCAGGTCCCCTTGAAGAAGGAACTCACCGCACTGCCAAAAATTTATTTTGTGAATATTTCTCCCATCCTTCTCTACAACCTTTTACAAGAGTGACTGTTCATTAGGGGAAAGGAAATAACCAGACTTTTTTGGGATTACTGGACACTGGCTCTGAACTGATGCTAATTCCAGGAGACCCAAAATGTCACTGCGGCCAACTAGTCATAGTAGGAGTGTATGCAGGCCAGGCTACTAATGGAGTCTTAGCTCAGGTTTTTCACACATTGGTCCCTGAATCTATCCTATAGTGATTTCCCTAGTTCTGGAATGTATAATTGGAATAGACATACTCAGCAACTGGCAGAACCCCCACATTCGATCCCTGACATTTGGAGTAAAGACTATTATGGTAGGAAAAGCCAACTGGAAGCCATTAAAACAGACCTTACCTAGGAAAATATTAAACCAAAAGCAATACTGCATTCCTGGAGGGATTGCAGAGATTGGCACCATCATCAAGCGCTAAAAGGGTACAGGGATAGTGATGCCCAGTACATCCCCATTCAACTTGCCTGTTTGGCCTGTGCAAAAAACAGATGGATCTTGGAGAATGACAGTGGATTATCAAAAACGTAACCAGGTGGTAACTCCAATTGCAGCTGCTGTTCTATATGTGATTTCATTGCTTGAGCAAATTAATATATCTCCTGGTATCTGGAATGTAACTATTCATATGGCCAATGCCTTTTTCTTGATTCCTGTTTTGAAGGTGCACCAAAAGCAGTTTGCCTTAAACTGGCAAGGTGAGCAATACACCTTCAATGTCCTACTTTAGGGGTATATCAACTGTCCAGTCCTATGTCATAATTTAGTCTGCAGGAACCATGATCACCTTTCCTTTCCACAAGACATCACACGGGTCCATTACATTGATGACGTTATGCTGATTGGAGCTAGTAAGGAAGAAGTATGAATGAATCTGGACTTACTGGTAAGATATTTGTGTGCTAACCAAAACCAAACCAAACCCATTGCCATCGAGTCAGTCCTGACTCATAGCAACACTCTAGGGCCCTGGTGGCACAGTGGTAAAGTGTTTGGCTGCTAGCCAAAAGGTCAGCAGTTCAAATCCACCAGCCTCTCCTTGGAAACCCCATGGGGCAGTTCTACTCTGTCCTATAGGGTCGCTATGAGTTGCTATGTGTATTTCTATGCTAAAACAAATAAACAAAAAAACCAAACCCATTGCCATCAAGTCAGTTCTGATACATAGCGACCCTATAGGACAGAGTAGAACTGCCCCATAGAGTTTCCAAGGAGAGCAACCATAGCTCTTAACTGCTATGCCACCAGGTTTTCCATTTCCACACTAGAGGGTGACAAATTAATCCAACCAAAATTCAGGAACTTTCTACCTTAGTGAAATTTCTAGGAGTCCAATAGTGTGGCCATGTCAAGATATTCCTTCTAAAATGAAGGATAAGTTGTTACATCCAGCCCTTCCTATAACTAAAGAAAGAGGCGCAATGCCCACTGGGCCTTTTTAGATTTTGGAGGCAACATATCCCTAATTTGGGTGTGCTACTCCAGCCTATTTATCAAGTGACTCGAAAACCTGCTACTTTTGAGTAGGACCGAGAACAAGAGAGGGTTCTGCAGCTAGTTCAGGCTGCTGTGTAAGCTGCTCTTCCACTTGGGCCATATGATCTAGCTGATCCAATGGTTCTTGAAGTATCAGTGGCAGATAGAGATGCTGTTTGGAGACTTTCATAGGCCCCTACTTGTGAATCACAGCACAGACCTTTCGGAATTTGGAGCAAAAGCCTGCCATCCTCTGCAGATAACTACTCTCCTTCAGAGAAACAGATTTTGGCTTGTTACTGGGCCTTAGTAGAGACTGAATGCTTAACCATGGGCCACAAAGTCACTATGTAGCCTGAGCTGCCCATCATGAACTGAGTGTTGTCTGACCCACAGAGTCATAAAGTCAGACATATACAGCAGCACTGCATTATTAAATGGAAACGGTACATGCAAGATTGTGCTTGGGCAGGACCTGAAGGCACAAGTAAGTTACATGAAGAAGTGGCCCAAATGCCATGGTTCCCACTAATGTCACATTACCTTCCTTCCCCAGTCTGCATTTACGGCTGCATGAGGAGTTCCTTAAGATCAACTGACTGAGGAAGAGAGAACTCATGCCTGGTTTACAGATGGTTCTGCATGATACGCAGGCACCACTGGGAAGTGGACAGCGACAGCACTGCGCCCCCTTTCTGGGACCTCCCTGAAGGACAGTGGTGAAGGGAAATCCTCCCAGTGGGAAGAACTTCGAGTAGTGCACCTGGTTGTTCATTTTGCTTGGAAGGAGAAATGGCCAGATGTGTGATTATATACTGATTCATGGGCTGTGGCCAATGGTTTGGCTGGATGATCAGGGACTCGGAAGGAACATGATTGGAAAATTGGTGGATAGACCTCTCTGAATGGGCCAAAGAAGTAAATATATTTGTGTCTCATGTGAATTCTCACCAAAGGTTGACCTCGGCAGAGGAGATTTTCAACAGTCTAGTGGATAGGATGATGTGTTCTATGGATACCAGTCAGCCTCTTTCCCTAGCCACTCCTGTCATTGCCCAATGAGCTTATGAACAAAGTGGCCATGATGGCAGGGATGCACTCAGCAACAAAAATGTCTACTCACCAAGACTGACTTGGCTACAGCCACTGCTGAGTGCTAATCAACCAGCAGCAGAGACCAACACTGAGTCCCTGATATAGCACCATTCCTAGGGGCGATCAACCAGCAACCTGATGGCAGGTTGATTACATTGGACCACTTCCATCATGAAAAGGGCAGCATTTTGTTCTTACTGAGACAGACACTTACTCTGGATACGGATTTGCCTTCCTGGCACACAATGTTTCAACAAAAACTATCATTCATTGACTTACAGAATGCCTTATTCACTGTCATGGTATCCCACACAACACTGTCTCAGATATACAAACTTGCTTCACAGCAAATGAAGTCTAGCTATGGGCCCATGCTCATGGAATTCACTGGTCTTAACATGTTTCCCATCATCCTGAAGCAGCTGGCTTGATAGAACAATGGAATGGCCTTTGAAAACACAATTATGACACCAGCTAGGTAGCAATACTTTGCAGAGTTGGGGCAGTGTTCTCCAGGAGGCTGTACATGCTGTCATTCAGCATCCAATATATGTGCTGTTTCTCCCATAACCAGGATTCATAGGTCCAGGAATCATGGGTGGAAATAGGGTGGTACCCCTCACTATTGCCCCTAGTGACTCACTCACAAAATTTTTGCTTCCTGACCAGCGATCCTATGCTCTGTGCATCTAGAAGTCTTAGTTCCAAAGGGAAAAATGATCCCACCAGGAGAGACAACACTGATTCCATTTAACTGGAAGTTAAGAATGCCACCTGGACACTTTGGGCTCCTCATATTTCTGAATCAATAGGCAAAGAAGGGAGTTACCATATTGGTTGGTGTGATTTATCCTGATTACCAAGGGGAAATCTGATTGATATTACATAGTGTAGATAAAGAAGAGTGTGTTTGGAATATACGTAATCCCTTAGGCTGTCTCTTAGAACTACCATGCCTTATAATTAAACTCAGTGAAAAACTACAGCATCTCAGTTTCAACATGACTACTAATGGCCTGGAACCTTCAGGAATGAAGGTTTGAGTTATCCCACCAGGCAAAAAACCATGACCAACTAAGTTGCTTGCTGAGAGCAAAGGGAATGCAGGATGAGTGGTGGAAGAAGGTATTCTAAATACCATCTACAACCATGTGATCAGTTGCAGAAACCAGGACTGTAATTGTTTTTCATATTTCTTCATTGTTTTGTTATATGTGTATGCATGCATATAAATTCCTTCCCTTATTCCATTACTTATTATAAAATATAAGATGTAAACAAGGCTAGTGCATTTTTGGTTGAGTGCATTTTAGTTGCATCATGTTAGGGCCAAGTATGACTTTATAATTGTCTTTATTTAGAGATTATGTATGGTTTAAGGAGATGTGTAGAAGCACCAAGTTGACAAGGAGTGGACTGTATTGGTTAAGGTTATGTGTCAACTTGGCTAGGCCATTATTCTCAGTGGTTTGGTAGATATTACGTAATCATCTTCCACTTCGTGATCTGATGTGAGCAGCCAGTCAGTTGAAAGGGGAGTTTCCTTGGGGGTGTCACCTGCATCCAATAGATACAGATGTTCTGTCAAAACTCTCCCTCTCTGGATCTTGCCTCTGACTCATCATCCTCTGACCTCTCGTTCTCACGACATGAACCAGCAGCCTGCTGTCTGACCTGCAGATTTTGAGTTTGTCAGCCCATGCAAGTCAGAAGCCTCCACCCTGACGTCTGACCCACAGATTTTTGACTTGCTAGCCTCCACAAATGATGAGCTATTTTCTTGAAATAAATCTTTCTTTTTCTATATATATACATATATATATATATAAACCCAACAAACCAAGCCCACTGCTGTGGAGTCGATTCCAACTCAGCAACTCCATAGGGTTTCCAAGGCTGTAAATCTCTACAGAAGCAGACTGCCACATCTTTCTCCCACAGAGCCACTAGTGATTTTGAATCTCCGACCTTTTGGTTAGCAGTCAATCGCTTTAAACACTGCACCACCAGGGCTGTCTTTCTCTGTGTATATATGTATATGTGTGTGTGTATATATATACACATTTCACTGGTTTTGCTCCTGTAGAGAATCCAGCCTAAGACAAGATGGTTCCAATCTTTCTGATTCATTTTCATATATTGCATTCTGTTGATAATTTTAGTTATATTTTTCTGGAGCTTTGCAGTGTTATTTCATCATTTATGAAATGAGGACATTTATGAAATGAGGAAGTTAGAGATGAACCCAGGATTCCAAGAATGGAAGATTTATGGGTTGTGCAAGGGTGCAGCAATGTTTTCTGTCTTATTACAATATGTCCTTGCCCCTTAAGGCCAAAAGCTCTCTTCAGGGAATGGTTACAGCGTCTCTTGAATCCCCTTATCAAGTTCTAATGATCACTCAGAGCTCAGTGTCCTTTGAGTACAGATGGATTATTTTTTTCTAAAGTCATTACCTTATTCTTGTTCATGTGGAAATGTACCTCCACCTTTTGACCTTCACATGGTTTCTCCTGATGTGTTTCAGAAGTATATTATAGGAGTTTTCTTTTCCCCTTTTAAATTTTCTGTTATCTGCAAACTGAGATTTCACTGGATAGTCTCTCTTCTACTTCACTGGCTAAAATTTAAGTAAGTGTGATCAAGAGGGTAATATTTTGGTGATCCTATTACTAACACTTCATCACAGAATACCCATTTATTTCAATCCTTTCATTCCTGGATCTATGCCAGGTCCCTAGCTGTAGGGAAAAAGATCCCCTTAATTCTTCAATGTTTTTAGAAATAAAAGTCACTCAGTGTATAATTTAGTCAAAGGCTTTTTGAAAGTAGAAATAATTGCATCTCTTAAGTCTATTTTACTAAGTACTAATTTATTTTTTTGAAATTCCACAAGAATTAGGTAGCTGGACCAAGCTCAATGAAGAGTAGATGCTAACTGCCAGTGGTAGCCAGAAATACAGTGACCAGTGGAAAGGTCGGAGAAAAGAACAAGAAGAGGAAAAGGCCCTGACCTTTGGTTTAGACAATATGATCACTGCAGCTACAGTCAAAGGCAGAGCTCACGTTCACTTGGGACGACTCCTATACCAGCTGTTTACTATTGGCATCCATTCTGATCAATCGGGCAAAGCCTTTTCTCACTACACAGAACCCATGCTGTGTAAGTTGTTAACTATTTTGAATATTACTCTAGGTACAGAGAAGCCATGAACCTGTAGATTGGGTTCAGAAATGTAGACAGTTATCTACTAGTTTAGGAATGATAGGCTTTGAAGGGCACTGTGGTACCATTAGTGGTCTTATATGTGTCTGCCTAAGTAAATGATTCACTGGTCTGCCAACTCAGAAAATCCTAATCAATCTAGCAATCTTTTGCATATGTATTTGTGCATTTGTTCAATTATTCAACAGATATTATTGAGCACCTATGTGGCACAGACTGCTTACCAAAATCCTTCCTGGGCATAACAATACATTTCCCCACCTCCTTTATAATTAAATGTGACCATGTGACTAGATTGTAGTCAATATGACTGGCAGAGAAGCCCACTGAATGACCTTGACACCTTTGTGTTCAATATGGCAGAGTAGTCATCATCTTGGGGCTTGAATAGCTGTGTGAGCCAAAGTGTCCTCCACTCTCATCTCACCAATCTGGCATAATTGTGTGATCAAAAATTAAACTTCTGTTTCAGTAAGCCGTTAAGTACTTGGATCTGTTTATTATTGTGGCCTGTCTGTATCAGTAAGGATAAGCTAGGCTACGATGTTGTTTTAAAAAAAAAATCTCAGTGGCTTAAACCACAAACACTTGTTCCTTATTCATACCATTTATCCGTTGAGTGTTTTCTGAGAGCTCTTCTTCCACATTATTCTTACTTTGTCACCCCCTCTCCGGGACCAAGCCTAATGACCGAAACAGAGTCCTGGAGACTCTCACAATATACACTAAACCATTAGACAAAGATTAATGTACATCATGTCTACCCACAATTCATTGGTTAGGCTTGGCCATATGACCCCAGTCAAGGCTAGGAAGTACACTCCTGCCATGTGCCTGGAAGCTGGACAGCCAGAACTCAGAGAGTAGCATTAAAGACCACCATACCAGCCTAATGGATATAAAACAGCTTATCATGTGCTAGACTCTATGCTAGATGTTGGCATTTAAAGATAAATATGTCATGCTCCCAGTTTTACAAGTTCACAACAGATTTTCTTTTGAACTGGTGGGTGGGTACCATCTGGATTTGGTGATTTTCTGTAATATTTTTGAAACAGATAGTACATGTATTATTAATTAACTTATTCATTTATGCCATAAGCAATATTTATCAAATATCCATCTACTACATATACCTGTCCTGGCAGCCATGGAGGATACAATGATGAAGTTGACAGGGATCCTATCCTCAAAGAACTCAGAGTGTAGGAAATGGTTTGTTCTCATATAACCAAATTAACTCCAGTAAATATCTCCCTGGCTATTTTCACAATGAAACTAAGGCAGAGATTTTATTTTGTTGCTTGGCTCTTACTATTGGAAGGGAAATGTTAAGCCAAAAAATGGCTGTTCTACTGCCCAAGGCAAGGAGAGATCCCATGGTGATCCTCTACCATTTGGTTCTTGGATTCTTGGCTTGGTTTTAAGGTCCTCTGAATCACAGTCTACACATGCCGTGCATTTCCACCAAAATATCCAAGAAACAAAAGATAGGGGCAAGGATTGAAAACAATGTACTCAGCTCTCCAACATCCTCCTTTCAGGTGCCCCAGGCTTTATTAATTTTGGAAAATTCATTCAATTTTACAAGTCTCTTTGAAACAGTGGTTTTCAAACTCTGTTCCACAGTGCCCAAGGACTAAGAGGAAGCTGCTCCAGGGAGAGGGGGCAGCCCAAACAAGAAGCTCCTGGCCCTCTGCCTCAACTCCAACCAGAGAATTACTTTGGACTGTTTTATATATTGGAATTCTACATATATTTCTATTATTAGAAGGTTTAATTTCTTTAAAAAGATTAGAAAAACAATGATCTAATGAGTTACTATTTCAGAACGTTGCCAGGAGCCCAAGATAATTAACAATGGCACTTCCCGCACAAATCACAGATCATGCGATCTGGAAGGGACTCAGAATCATCCAGCTTCTTCTGAAAAAGCAGCTTTGATCTATGGTTCTCTACGTCATTTGAAAAGTACACAAAATCTCATAGAGAGACCACATTCCCTCTAGGCCACAAATTCCCCAAAGGAAGCATTGAGTCCTTGCCTTGTACTTAGTAGATGATCAAAAAGTGTTTGCTGAATGAACAAAAGGAAGAATCTGGATTAGCCTTCCATGTATTAGATAGGAAAAAAAAAAAAAAAGCTCAGTGTGGAAAAAGGCTTGGCCCAAGGTCACACAGTAAAACAAAAGCAAAGTTGGGTTAAAACTCTAGGGCTTTTTATACTGGATTATGTCATGTTGGCTCTTAAACAGAAACAGTCCTTTGCTTGCTCTCCATACTCATCCTAATGATGTAACACAGAGACAGATGATCCATGGCCTTTTCTGTCTGCTCTCTCTGTTAGTACCGTATGCCAAGGAAGCCATCTCCTCTGCTCTCCATGATACAGAATGTGTCTCCCCTCGCCCTCTCCTTCACAGCTGTAGGAGGAGGTCAGAGGAGGCTCTGTCCAGCAGCAGTTGTCTGTGGGTGGTACTGAGCAGAGGACAGGAGAGGCAGCTGAAGGACAAGCTGTGCTAGGGATAGGTTGTTCCAGTTTCTCCTTCCTTTATGCCTTTCCTTTCTTTACACCACCGATGATGTTATTTATGGAATGCCAGTATGTTTCTTTTTTTAATTAAAAGGAGGAAAAACAGAGTCTTGTATAAGAGCAAGAGTGATGACTCAACAGGATTGCTCAGTGCCAAATGACTTCCTGTAATCACATCTGTAACAGAGTTTCTTGCAGTTTCTTACAGCAGGCTTTTTGGGTGCACGGTGAGAACGCACTCAGAATGCCCATCTGCCCAAGTGGCTCGTTCCTCACACAGCCTGTGTCGTCAGACATGTCATAATCACAAACTCTAGCCTGGTGAACTCAAGCTGACCAAATCTTGCTGATCAATGGGCAGGGAGGGGGGGATAACCTAGAAGGTAGGATGCAATTCTTGGAATCTTCTTTCAGGTGATCTAAATATTAGTCTTTTCTGGCATTGCAACACATCAGAGGGTCATCTTTTTTTTTTTGTGCATTTTTCATTCATTAGTTTTTTTTATTGTACTTTAGATGAAGGTTTACAGAACAAACTAGTTTCTCATTAAACAGGTAGTATGCATATTATTTTATGACATTGGTTAACAACCCCACAACATGTCAACACTCTCCCTTCTCAACCTTGGGTTCCCTATTATCAGCTTTCCTGTCCCCTTCTGCCTTCTAGTCCTTGTCCTGGGCTGGTGTGCCCCTTTAGTCTCATTTTGTTTTATGGGCCTGTCTAATCTTTGGCTGAAGGGTGAACCTTAGGAGTGAGTTCATTACTGAGCTAAAAAGGTGTCCAGGGACCATACTTTTTGGGGTTTCTCCAGTTCCTGTCAGGCCAGTAAGTCTGGTCTTTTTTTTGTGAGTTAGAATTTTGTTCTACATTTTTCTCCAGCTCTGTCTGGGACCCTCTACTGTGATCCCAGTCAGAGCTGTCAGTGGTGGTAGGCGGGCACCACCTAGTTGTACTGGACTCAGTCTGGTGGAGGCCATGGTAGCTGTGGTCCATTAGTCCTTTGGACTAATCGTTCCCTTGTATCTTTAGTTTTCTTATTCTCCATTGCTCCCGAAGCGATGAGACGACTGGAGTGTCTTACATGGCTGCTCCCAGCCTTTTAAGACCCCAGATGCTACTCACCAAAGTAGGATGTAGAACATTTTCATTATAAACAGTGTTATGCCAATTGAGCTAGATGTTCCCCGAGACCATGGTCCCCACAGCCCCCAAGCCCAGCAATTTGGTCCCTCAGGGAGTTTGGATGTGTCTGTGGAGCTTTCATGACCTTGCCTTGTACAAGTTGTACTGGATTCCCCAGTATTGTGTACTGTCTTACCCTTCCCCAAAGTTACACTTATCTATTGTCTATTTGGTGTTTCCCCTCCCATCCCTCCCCTCCCTTGTAACCATCAAAGATTGTTTCTTTCTGTGTGTAAACCTTTTCATGAATTTTTACAGTAGTGGTCTCATACAATATTTGTCCTTTTGTGATTGACTTATTTCATTCAGCATAATGCCCTCTAGATTCATCATGTTATGAGATGCTTCGTAGATTCATCATTGTTCTTTATCGTTGCGTAATACTCCATTGTGTGTATGTATCATAATTTATCCATTCATCTGTTGATGGGCATCTAGGTTTTTTCCATCTTTTTGCTATTGTGAATAATGCTGCAGTGAACATAGTTGTGCGTATGTCTATTCATATGACGGCTCTTATTTCCCCAGGATATATTCCTAGGAGTGGGATTGCTGGATCCTATGGTATTTCTATTTCTAGCTTTCTAAGGAAGCACATATCGTTTTCCAAAATGGTTGTACCATTTTACATTCTGACCAGAGTGCATAAGGGTTCTGATCTCCTGCAGCCTCTGCAACATTTGTTATTTCCTGTTATTTTGATTCATGCCAGTAATGATGGGGTGAGATGGTATCTCATTGTGGTTTTGATTTGCATTTCCCTAATGGCTAGTGATCACGAGCATTTCCTCATGTGTCTGTTGGCCACATGAATGTCTTCTTTGGTGAAGTGCCTGTTCATTTCCTTTGACCATTTTTTAATTGGATTATTTGTCTTTTTGTTGTAGAAGTGCTGGATTTTCTTGTAGATTTAGAGATGAGACCTTTGTCTGATTTGCAACAGCCAAGAATTTTTTCTCAGTCTGTAGTTTCTCTTTTTATTCTTTTGGTGAAGTCTTTTCAATGAGCATAAGTGTTTAATTTTTAGAAGATCCCAGTTATCTAGCTTATCTTCTGGAGTTTGTGTGTTGTTGGTTATGGCTTGTATCCTGTTAATGCCATGTATTAGGGCCTCTAGCATTGATCCTATTTTCTTTCCTATGAACTTTATAGTTTTTGGCTTTATATTTAGTTCTTTGATCCATTTTGAAGTAATTTTTGTGCATGGTGTGAGATATGGGTACTGTTTCATTTTTTTGTAGATGGACATCCAGTTTTGCCAGCACCATTTGTTAAAAAGACTGTGTGTTCTCCATTTGATGGACTTTGGGCCCTTGTCGAGATCAGGTGACCGTAGGTGGATGGATTTACATCTAGGTTCTCAATTCTTTTTCACTGGTCAATGTATCTGTCGTTGTACTAGTACCAGGCTGTTTTGATTACTGTAGCTGTATAGTAGGCTCTGAGGTCAGGAAGTGCAAGTCTTCCTACTTTGCTCTTCTTCTTCAGTAGTACTTTACTTATCTGGGGCTTCTTCCCTTTCCATATAAAGTTAATGATTAGTTTTTCCATCTCTTTGAAGAATGTTGTTGGTATTGGATCAGGATTGCATTGTATTTGTAAATTGCTTTGGGTAGGATTGTCATTTTCACAATAGTGAGTCTACCTATCCACGAGCATGGTATGTTTTTCCATTTATGTAGATCTCTTTTGGTTTCTTCCAGTAGT
>NW_004443971.1:5430033-5472742 GCF_000243295.1 Trichechus manatus latirostris
ATGTTTGTCAGCTTTTTGCCTCAGCTCTTGGATAATTCTGAGTATTACAGATTTGAATTCCCTATCAGGTAGTTCTAGTGCCTTTTCTTCCACTGGAAAGTCATCTGGTGTTTTAATTTGGACGCCTACTGGAACCATCCTGTCCTGTTTTTGTAAATGTTTTGATATTGTCTGCTGTCTTTGTGGCATTCAGTGGTTATTTTTCTCGTTTATTGATTGTAGATTTGGGTGTTTCATCCCGTTTTTTTTTTTTAAATTTGGCTATGTCTGAGTAGGCAGACTGTGTGTTCTTTGTTGTTTGCTCATCTGTGGTCACAATGCTTTTTGCCTCTTTCTACAATTGGAAGGGTCAGTCACTCAAATATGGTACAGCAGGGCAGGTCTAGCTGAAGAGAAGTTACTGGGATTGGTTGTTTGTGGCACTTACTACAGCCACCAGGGCGAGTCGGTAATCAGTGGAGGGCAGGTTCCATTAGGCCGTGCCTGTGCTACTTGGTGCTGTGATGTTATGCGCACGGTGCAGTTAGGCAGGATGCAGCGGGGAGATTGTTATGTGTGGAGCTAAGATGGATATGGGAGTAAGGAGAGAGGAAGAAGAGCCAAAAACATACAAACAAAAAAGAATGGTAGGGGAGCTTGCCATTGGAGTGGAGAGAAGAGACTATGAAATGGAGAAAGACAGAAAGGGGAGGGGGAAGAAAAGAAAAGAATGAATAAATAAAAATTGGAAAGGTGAAAGAACCACAAAGTTTCCAGGGACCCCACTGGTGCAGCTATGAGGTCTGGGGAAGTCGTTCTCAGGTGTTGCAGTACAGCCTGGCTAGTAGGTGTAGAGGTATACAACGCCAGGTATTCAGGGAACAGAAAGAGAAGGAAGATATAGAGGATGAGAAACTGAGCAATGAAGAAAGAGTAAAAGGGAAAAAGAGGGGAAATAAAACAAAATAAATAAATAAAAAAAAAAGAACAAGAAAAGTCCCCAAAAAAAACAGAAAAAAAAAGAAGAAAGAAAAAACAATGAAAAAAGAAATGCCCTCAATGAACCCTCTGCACGTCTGTGTCCCCAAGGGGGTAGTCTCCTTGCCACACAGCACCGCCTGGCCCGATAGGGCTCCCAGCTCAAGAAAAGTAAAAAAAACAAACAATTCCAAATAAACAAATGAACAAAAGCCCCGGGATCCCATCAGCGCAGCAGCTCAGACCGGGAGCTCCACAGCCCCTCAGGAAGAAGCAAAGATGGTGCACGGAGCCAGGTATTTGCGTGAAAGGAGGAGGAGGTGGTGAGAAATAAGAAAGAAAGCAAAAGAAGCGGAAAAATAAGCAACATCAGCAGCCAACAAATGGCACTCAGAGAGCCAGCTAGTGCTGGCTGGTGGAATCCAAGCAGCCAGTGTTTCTCGGACAAAAGACTGTGTCGGCGGGAAGCAGAGGGGGCCGATTGTGGGTGAAGAAGGGTAGGGAGTGGGAAAGTCTATATCACAAATTACCGGAGCTCTGCAGCCCCTCAGGAAGAAGGAAAGATGGCACACGGAGCCAGGTATTTGAGCGAAAGGAGGGGGAGGTGGTGAGAGGTAAGGAAGAATTCAAAAGAAGCAGAAAAAAGCAACACCAGCAGCCAACAAATGGCACTCAGAGAGCCGGCCTGTTCGGGTGTGTGGAATCCAAGCAGCCGGTGTTTCCCGGTCAAGAGATTTGGGCCGTGGGAAGCAGACCAGGCCAAGTGGGGGTGAAGAACGGTGGGGGGTGGGAAAGTGTATATTGAAAATTACTGGTTGTTTTTGTCTCCCACTGGAAGCTCTGTGAAGCTGCTTTCTCATACCACCTGTTTGCTCTTCTCTGATAGGAGTCCAAGATGGCGGATCCATGCTGAGTTAGCTGGTAGGGGACCTCTGCATGAATCTCTCCTTGCTCTCCGTTCTCTGTCAGTTTTCCCACTCCATTTGATGCTTGGCTGAGTTCTTTATCTCTTCATTTGATGTTTTAGGGTTTCAGGATTGTTGTTTTTTCTGTTTGGCTTAGTTTCTCGGATCTTTGCTGTGGAGGGACAGTGTGGTGCTTCTGCCTAGAGCTCCATTTTTGTTCTGTGGGATTTTAAATGACTGTGACGTTTCGGAAGAAGACAGCTAGGCATTTCTTCCAAGATGCCTCTGGGTGGGTTCAAACTACAAACTTTTTGGTTAGTAACCCAGAGCTTAACTGTTTGTACCACCCAGGGATTCCCTATTAATGTCCTACTATGTGTGAAGTTCCTGGGTTTATAGATATGAATAATGCCTAGTTCCCAAGGATCATGAAAATGGCACAGGACCAGACAAACTTGTTTTATTATACATAAGGTCACCATGAGTCAGAGGTGACTTGATGGCAACTAACAACAACTTGAGTACCCAAAATATCAACCTAATAGAAGTGGAGGCGGGGTTGAGGTAATTCTGCTATGGCAGTTGGCAATATAGGATGAGATCAGAGAGGTTAAGTGACCTGCCTCAGGACACAGAATGATGGGACAAAGAAGGACTCAGGTTGAGGTTCTTCTGACGCTGACTTTCAGTGGGACCCAAGGCTTCTTAGAATGAGTGAGACTCTGGACTGTGACCCCTGACCCATCTGTAGCCAGAGGACACAGAACACACCTGGTTGCCTCCGAAACAATCCCTGTCAACCTCCATCTGCTAGTCTGGGGGTTTGTTCATGTGGTACTTAACGCAAAATATTCATTTCTTCTTTGGCATTTATTCTGCATTCCATTTTCATTTATTTTCAATAAACAGTTTCAGATTCCTTGTTTTTTTCCCTAAAGCATACAGATAAATTTTGCTGTCTTGCCTTTATTACTACATTTACATAAAAGCCAAGCTGAAAAATTTGTAGCAGTAATGGAGGTCGTGGGGAAAACAACATTCTACAAGAGCAAGCATTGCCTTAGCCTTTGCTAAGGAGTGCGTCAGGCCGTTAGGCTCATGGAGTGGACAACTAGGTAGGTGAGCATACACTATGAAATCCTAATAATGGAATCAGTGTGGGGATCCTTACGCCCTCACTCACCAAGTTCTTCCAGTCCACATAGGATACTATTGAAACAAAAGCAAAAAAGTGAATTTAATGGCTAAATTTTGAAGTAGTCCTGTAAATTCTGTGAAAGTGTCTTATTTGGAAATACTGGAAGGATGGAGTGCAGCTGACAATAAAATATGACTTCATGAAAGTCTGGCAACATTTTATAAGGATTTACATTATGACCACTTTGAAGTACACTGTATATAAAATAAAAGACAATATCGCTTCTCACTCCATTCAATGAGCATTTCATGCATTCCTCACCCCCAAGGAATACCAAGTCTAGTATTCAGTAATAGAAAATTGGAACTAATAAGCCAAATAAGTTAATAAAAATAGGTCTTTGTTTTATAACGTAGTATAAACAGGAAAATGAATGAGCACATGAGAATTAATTTCTAAATGCCTGGAAGTAAAAGAAATCTTTAATTTATGACATATTCTGTTCATAAAGATTTCTAATTTTAGGTTGAATTGCCTTTGTGGATAAGACCCACAACATTCAGAAAGAGACATGATTCAAGCCTTTGTAGTCAGTCGGATCGCACATACATTGACTTCCGTGACGGAATCACTGCCAAGTCTGTGATTCTGAAAGTCAGTCTCAATTAGGCTTTGCTCAAAGCACCAGCATTGTTACCATCCAGGCCTTGGGAAGGGACACAAGCAGTCTCTGTTATCTGGTCACTTAAAGCATTCCTTTCTCTGGGCAAATGGGATAGATGGATGTGAAGATTTTGAAAGCCCTGCATGAGATATGAAATAATGGCTTATAAGTCCTCAGTCAAATATGACTTGTGCTAACATTGTAAATAAAAAAATGCTGATGTTTAGTACTTTCCAGCCCAGGTGCCCCAACCTTTCATCTTGTTCCCATCCAAACTCCAGACTTTTGACTCTGTGTTCTTCTCTATAATTTAATGAAGTATCGTCACCTCACTGAGGAAATGAAGAGAGTTGCTACCACCTAAGGACATGCTGTGTTTATGAGGAAGGATAAGGTGTGAATGCTGTTCTCCCTCTTTCATTGTTTAGACAACTTCTGATTCTACCTGAAGTCTAGGCTGGGAACATGCTTCATCAACTATAGGGTGTACTAAGCCGTAGGCCAGCTGTGCAGCTGCCTAGGCAACCACTACATAATTTTGTTATATGTTGTGTGTCAAGTAGATTCTGACTCATAAGGGGTGCTAAAACATTCCTGATAATGTGATCAAAGGGATAAGTGGTGTTTAACAGAACTCCTTTACAGGATAGGATTGGATGTGGTTGTAAGGAAGCTCACTAAAACGTTTGGGATGAGTATGGACAAGAACAGCAGACATTTGACCTACAGACTCTTAGAAGAACAGATTCACTTGACCACAGGGCTTTACTTTTGTGCTATAGGTTATGCATGTTTGGAACCAGAGCGGAGTGGCCCCAATCAACAGAGA
The DNA here is from genome assembly GCF_000243295.1 of Trichechus manatus latirostris. Lineage (NCBI taxonomy): Eukaryota > Metazoa > Chordata > Mammalia > Sirenia > Trichechidae > Trichechus > Trichechus manatus. The sequence continues at coordinate 5,434,527 of NW_004443971.1, forward strand.
AGTTGAGTGATGCTGTCTTTGATCCTACTTCTCCATACTCCCTAGTAAAATATTCAGATTTTCCACTAAGTAAATGTTGAACAAATATTTTAAAAATTTGTCCTCATGTTTCTATTTATCCCTGACAATGAATTGAACATTTTGGGGAAGTTACTATTTTGGTGTCCTCAAAACACATGGATTTGACCTTCCTAATAATAGTGTCTTAGGCTGGGTTCTCTAGAGAAGCAAAACCAGTAAAGTGCGTAAATATATAGAAAGAGACAGGTTTATATTAAGGCAATGGCTCACGTGATTGTAGAGGCTGAAATGTCCCAAGTCCATGGGTCAGGATAGAGGCTTCTCCTGAATCATGTAGCTGCAGGGGCTGGCGAACCCAAGATCAGCAGGTCAAACAGCAGGGCTCTTGCTCACAGGCTGTGAAGGCCAATGAATCCCGAGATTGGCAGGCAAGACAGCAGGTAAGATGCCAGCTCAAGTCCCAAGAAACAGAGGTCAGACAAACAGGAGCCAGCTGCAGGGTCCAAAGAAAGCAAAGGCCCACAAGCCTTGCCAGAAAGTCCACCTATATTGGATGCAGGCCACACCCCCAAGGAAACTCCTTTTCAACTGATTGGCTACTCACAGAAGATCCCATCATGGAGGTGATCACATTATAACAAATCTCATCATGGAAGTGATCACATCATCATACAACTGCCAAACTACATCATAACTGCCAAACCACTGAGAATCATGGGCCAGCCAAGTGGACACACAACCTTGACAATCACAAATAGTAAATATTATTTGCCAGCTTCCTCCTTGGTCTTATACGAAGTTATTTGAAGCAGGAGTTCTAGATTCAAAAATGCCTGGATTTAAATCCTAGCTCTGGCTTTTACTTGTTGTGTAACTTGGGGAAAATTACTTAAACTCTATGAATTTCAGTTTCCTCATCTTTAAACTGGAGCTATTTAATAGTGCACTACCTCATATGTTGTTGGAAGGATTAATTGTGTTAGCACACACAGTGCTTAGAATGCTCCTGGCATGTGGTAGGACTACATTAATTTATTTGCTATTACTATTTTATGTATTCTTAACTATGACCTTGAAAACCAAACCAAACCCATTGTCTTTGAGTCAGTTCCGACTCATAGCGAACCTATGGGATAGAGTAGTACTGCCCCGTAGGGTTTCCAAGGCTGTAAATCTTTACGGAAGCAGATTGCCATATCTTTCTCCCATGGAGTGGCTGGTAAGCTCCAACTGCCAACCTTTAGCAGCTGAGCATTTAACCACTGTGCCACCAGGGCTTCTTATAACCATGAAAGGGAGGTATTATTCCCATTCCATGGTTAAGAAGCTTAGGCTCATGGAACTTAAACAATTGGTTCAAGATCACATTACTTATCAGGGATGTAGCCAGGATTTGAGCACAGATCTATATGACAGCAATGTTGATGTCCTTTAACCTATATTGTCCTCTGTCACTACTTTTTCTTTCATTGTCATAGAGTCCTTGAGTGTAGAAACTCTGGTGTTAGACTGCCTGAATTCAGTAATGAATCCACCTCTTTTAACTGTGTAACTTTGAGCAAGTTACTTCCCCTTCTGTACCTCAGTTATCTCCTCTATACCATAAAGTCCCTTTCTTGGATTAAATAGTGAAGATACATATCACAGTGCCTCTCACATAGTACATGCTCAGTAAAGACTTAATATTTTCCCTTGTTAGTTGCTGTGGATTCATTCTGACTCACAGTAAACCCCATACATGCAGAGGAGAACTGCTCCATAAGGTTTTCAAGACTATGTCCTTTTGGAAACAGATCGCCAGACCTGTCTTCCGAGGTGCCTCTGGGTGGGTTTGAACCACCAATCTTTTGACTAATAGTTGAGTGCTTAACTGTTTCTGTCACCCAAAGTCATTTACATATGGAGAGTTTTTCATATGTGGGGTACTAACTCCTGTGCCAGAGCACTTGGGTGATACAAATGATTAATGTGCTTGGTTACTGACCAAAAGGTTGGAGGTTGGAGTACTCCCAGAGGCATCTTGGAAGAAAGGCCTGGTGAAATACCACCACTGAAAATCCTATGGAGCACAGTTCTGCTCGTAACACACATGGAGTCACCATGAGTCGGAATTGACTCAGGGCAATGGTTAACCCCTGTGCCACTTGTTTATATCATACTATTAAAATAAACCCACCTATAGTAGTAAACTTTTGTTGGGAGCATGTACAATTCAGGCTTTGGATATATTCTGTGCCACCTTGCTTTCTCCCTCTCAAAATGTATCTAGACATCCTCCCACTTGGCTCTTGGTGATCCATGACTCCCTTCCTGTTCAGTTTGACAGTCCACATTGAGCTGTATTTCTTGGCTTCTTGTATGTGCTCTGGCATCCCTGCTGTCTCACACACCCCATTTCATACGTTCTTCCCTGGCTCAATCTCAGCAATGTTCAGATCATATTCAAATATGCATTTTGAGTCTGAGCAGAGATTCCTCTTCCCAGCCACCACTCACCCTTGACCCTTGCCTTGACCCTAGCCTTGCTAGATCCCAAGACCCATGCCAGATGGGCCTTCATCCTTCCTCCTAGTCTCCCTGGTGGTGGAAATCATTGGGTGGCTGGGTATTGGACATCATTTTCTGATTCTTCCCTCTGTAGTAGCTGGAGTAATTCAGGACTGGATTAATACTTAGAAGGATTATGGTCATTCTGCCAGTAGCTTTAACTTTAAAACAACAACAATATGAAAGCACAAAATAAATGTTAAGTATAACGAAGTTCTGATTTTTCCCATGGTGAGTGTTTTGATGCTTAAAAAACAAATAACCACAACAAAAACAAATAGCTGATTCCTCCAAGCCTCGTGCCACCTCCATTTATTTTATTGTTTCTTGACATTGTTGATGTCCTGAGCAATGTCCTGGGTATCCTGACTTTAGCAGTAAAGGTGTGCAGTAAGAGGACTCCCAGCAGTTTCAAGGTGCCTCTGGCTTTGGCACACTCGGTCAGCTTTCTTGAGCTCCTTCCCATCTTGGGCCCTTGGTCTGGGTTGACCTCCGCTCCTGCACCTTTCTTGCCTCCTATTTTTGGCTTCAGTTCTCTTTTCTAGTTTGTTGCCAAATTGCAGCCCCACCACTTGATGGCAAAGTCCAGTGTTTCAGGTACCCAGCTATTCTGGGCATTCACCATGAGATTCTACTTTTACATGTATCATTTTGCTCTGTAGAAACTTCGAACCAGTTTAGTGCCATTGTAGGGTGACGTGTTATGGGGGAAAGCAAGGACTTTGGAGTGTGACAGACTTAGGTTCCAGTGCTGGCTCCACCTTCCACACTGTATTAGTTTCTTATTGCTGCTGTAACAAATTACCATATCTTTAGTGGCTTAAAACCACAAAAATGTATAATCTTACAGTTCCAGAGGACAGAAGTCCAAAATCAAGGTGTTAGCAGGGCTGAACTCCCTACAGAGGCTCTAGGGAAGAATCTATTCCTTATCTCTTTCAGCTTCTGGTGGTTACCCAGTATTCCTTGGCTTGGACTCATCACACCAATCTCTGCCTCCGCGGTCATACTCCTCCTCCTTTTCTCTGTGTGTCTTATCTTCTGTGTGTCTATTTTATGTGATTGTGATTGCATTTAGAGCTTACCCAGATGACTTAAGATCATTAACTCAGGCACATCTTTTGCCATGTGAGGTAATATTTACAGGTTCTGGGGATTAGGATATGGACATATCTTTTGGGGGTCTACCATTCAATCCACTACAGACAAGTTACAGTGTTTCACTTTTTCTTCGTATACAGAATAAGGATAACAACTACCTCACAACCTAGTTGTGAGAATTAGATAGGAGGGGTTCAGTAAATGGTATCTATCTATTCTAATGAGTCAGCAACAATATTATCTCCCAGAGCCCACAAACACTGCTGGGATATAAGCTATATTAATCTCCAACTGCTCCACTCCACTCCATTACCTTCCAAGAAGTCTGTCATCTCCAGCCTCATTCCCACCTGGGCCTGTGCCATACAGTGAGGAGTCATCCCCAAGAGAGTGTTCTTATAGAACAACTGGTATCTCTAAGCCCAGTGTTGTAGTATCTTGGGATGGATTTAGTTTCCTGGTTAGCCTAATAGCAATTGCAACATTTTTATCTAATAAACTTATTCTTATCTAAATGATCTTTGGCCTTGGTCTCTGTCTCATCCTTCAGTGTCTACAGTGGGTTGTGACCAGGTCTGGCCCCCTCCAGTGTCTTTCCCTGAGGCACATGCCTACTTCTCTGTGAACTCCACTGTGCCTTGTAGGCACCTGGGTTCATCTTCTTTCCCTGTCTCACCCACCCACTCACTCTGCACCTGAGTCATCCCTGCCTTCCCTGCCTAGCTCCCTCTGTACCTGAGCCATTCTCTGCTCCACTTATCTACTATCTCTGCATCCAAGCCAGCCTCTGCCTCACCTGATTCACTCCGGCACCTGAGCTATCCCTGCCTCACCTGACCTATCCCTGCCTCACCTGACCTGCTCCTTCAGCACCAGAAGCCACACTAAATGGCATATGCCGTTTTGGAAGCACTGTCCTCTTTCATCATTATTCTTTTGTATGTGAAGTTTCATTTTCCTGGAATGCACTCGTCACCTTATCTACTTGTCCTTGAAAATTATCAAGTTTTATTTCCTTTAGGAAGGCTTCTCATATTGGTGTAGATGTTCTTCCCCTGTGCCTATCTCTGATACTGTATTGTGTTTGTTTTGTAGTGTGTCAGTCTTCCCTAGAAAGTTGTGAGCTTCTCAAGGCTGAGATCCTGTCTTTTCTTACCATTGGCCTCTAGCACAGTGCTTCATAATATTAAGCACTCAAAGAAGGACTACTGAATGACCCTTATGCCAAGGATCCTTATCTCCCTGAAGTCTTGGTGCTGAGACCTTTGAATTAGACCCTCTTAATGGACAATGAGCCCCAACTGAGCTTTACAGTACTAAAGTTTTTTTTAAATCTCCAGAATCCTCTCAAAGACCACCTCAGCCATTGTAGTCAATTAATTGTTCTCAGAACTATCTTGGACCAATCCCAACAGACTCCCAATAGTATCCTCTTCCTTGGTGGCAGGTCTGAGGATGTGCTGAAGTGGGTCTATGATGCATTTGACAAATCTGGACCTTTAGGAAATGAAACTCATTGATCTGGCTGAATGCACTCACCTAGCAATGGACTAATTCTCTATGCTCTTCCAAATCCAAAGATAGGTCTTATTTTTGTTGTTATTGTTAGCAATAACAGTACTTCACAGTTTACAAAAGTCCTTTTACAGATATTATTGTCAGTTAAGTCTCAAGTTAACCCTGGTAAAACCAAAAAAAACCAAACCTATTGTCGTTGGTCGATTCTGACTCATAGAGACCCTATAGGACAGAGTAGAACCGCCCCATAGAGTTTCCAAGGAACACCTGGTGGATTCGAACTGCCGACCTTTTGGTTAGCAGCTGTAGCTCTTGACCACTACGCCAGCAGGGTTTCTTTAACCCTAGTAGGTGGGTATTATTATTCTCATTTTGGTTTTCTGGAAAAGGATCATGGCACTGGAATTAGATGGACCCGGTTGGGACCTCTCCTCTATCAATTAATTACTAGCTGTCTGCCTTTGGACAAATCAGTTGACCTCCTTGAGCTTCAGGATTCCTAAGCAGCAGGATATTTTGACCATAACATTTTGAAACTGTCATTTGTATTCCATCATTTAAACTTCAGAGATATTTCTACCTTGCTGTAAAATTGAAATGGGAAAGAAATAATGCTAGTGAAAATGGGGAGAAATTACAAATTATTAAATTGTGTAATATGGAACATTGATCAAGGAATTAAATTGGCTTAATGGAGTTCCCTGAAAAAATACTTTCTCCACAAAAATTTCTTGATGTTAGCATAATTCTGATTAAAATGTTTGTATTTGAAATATACTTGGAGATCAAAAAGCAGTCAAAATGGTGTACACAAATAGCCTGACCCCTGGTGATCATGAGAGTAACTATAATAACTCTCACTGAGCATTATTTGAAAGTGCTTTGCACGCAATATTTCATTTAATCATCATAAAAGTCCAGAGGGTGGGATTGTCATATGGCTGTATTTTACAGAGATGGAAACCAGGGCACATATTGAATGTTACATACATACATCATCATGGTAACTATCACCATCACTGTCAGCATCACTGTCATGTCATCACCTCCATGCTGGCATTGTATGGCTTCTCAGCACCACTAGAATAACATCCAGATTCCTTGACGTAGCCTATAAGGCCCTGCATCATCTGTTCCCCAGCTGCTTCTCTAACATTTCTTCTTACTCTTCTCCATGCTCATTTCTCGCGACTCCCACACGTAGCAAGCGTATTTCTGCCTCAAGTCCTTTCTGGTCCCTCCTCCTGGAATGCTCTCTCCCTAGGTACATGCATGTCTCCCTCCATCCCTCCATCGATGGCTCAAGTGCTGCCTCCCAGGGGGAGTTTTCCTGACACCCTGTCTCAAATACCACCCCACCTTGTTACTCTATTTCCTCATTCTGTTTCCACCACCCCCCTTCACAGTATATACATGAAATTGTACTTTTATATCTTCTATGTATTTATTTATTATCTATCTCTTCTAGTGGCCTATAATTGCCATAAGGGCATGGATTATCTCTATTTTGTTCATTATTTTACCTCTAGTGTTTAGGACAGTGTCTGTCACACAGTAGGTACACAAAAAGTGATTTTTGAATGAATGAAGTGATAAATGACTGAGTTGTTGGTACACAAACACATTTGTAAATGCTTGTTCTTTTCCTCCCGGTTCAGTGACTTGCCCAAGAGTCCCAGCCAAGAGGTCCGTGAGGGGCACACACCAGAAAGCAGGTCTGCCTGAGCACCTGCTTTGCTCTTTCCATTGCAGTGCCCAGTCTTTCAATGCTCTATGGACCAACTCGACGCAAGCCTCGTCCAGGCGCTAGGTAGGCTTCTTCCCTATCGCTCCAACATGCCATCCTCGGAGTGACTACTGCTTAGCATGTATTCACCAAGCATAGAGCCACTCCTGTGAGCAGCCTTTTCCAGAGGAGGCCTTTGTGTTTTATTTCCTTGACGGATTTGTATGTTCAGATTATGGGAGTAATTTCTGGGGTCTGCAGAGCATGTAAACAGCCTGTGCTTCCAGAAGGAAGCCTGGGGAAGCAGCAGGCAAGGACTGGCTTCTCAACAGGCCTGTCTGTGGCATCGGTCCACGTGCTGGCTGTTTGCTGCTTCACAGATTGCCAATCTCACTCCTATTGACAGACTTGCACGCCTCGTGGATATAGTATGTTCAGTCTCCCAGGTGGAAATTGATCTCAATTGAATGATCAGGAAGTTGGATTTACATTGCTTGCAAAAACAGCCACCTTTTCTCTTCATATAAAAAAAAAAAAATCACCACACACACACACGCGCACGCACACACACACTCACATACACAAAGGAGATGATGAATAGGAGTTGTCAATGTGGAGGGAGAGGAATGAAGGCAGATGAGAAGGAAAAAGAAATCACATATTGATTCAAATGAAAGAAAAATACTGAAAATAGCCAAAAAACCCTTTATTCTTCTGAGTAGGATAAGAAATTATAATTTTTTAAAAATGGGCTGCAGCCTTGAGTTGGTGGTAGAGGGGATGGGGTGGGGTGGGGAGGCATGGTGGAACTTAAAATAGCCTCTTGATCTTTATTTTGGATTTTGAAGTATTTATTTGTGCAAGGAGAGACTGGAGAAGAGGAGCAAAACAAAGATCTCCTAAATCAACACAAGAAATGGAATCCAGGCCCTGAACGGGATTTTGGCTTTTAAGGTGATAGCGGCAATCGGTGTCTTTAAACAGGCCCCCTCTGGCCCGGCCCAGAAGCTGTATTTTCAGTGTGCACTGGTGTCAGATGCGTTGTTTCCGCATCATCAGAACAATGTTCAGTCTCTCAGGCATCCACCAATAGTTTGTACACAAATCAGCCACTGGGTGGGGCAAAGTGCAGATGAGCTGAAACCAAAGGACCAGAGGGAGAGTCTAAGGCACTCAGAGGGGATGTGAGAGAGGAACACCAGCGTTCACTAATGGATACCAGGAAAAACGGCAGCAAAAATGGACTGGCAGGCATTTCCCGGTGAGGACCCTGAGGGAGAGCAAGGGAAGGCACTTACTAGAAAAAAACAGGGAACAGGAATAAAAAATTTAAGGAGAAGAGGTATAGGTGATCCAACCGAACTGACTAGGAATAATCTTGCAGACTGAGCTTTCTTTTGCCCCTTTGACACTTTTAAAAATAAATAATTGAATAAATGTAATCAGCTATTTTTTGCAGAGCTTCTTTTAAGAGGGTGGAGGTTTTTCTCCTAGGCATGATACAGTTCATTTTTAAAAGCTGATCCAGCATGGGACTCTTATCATATAAATATATTTATTTTTCATGTCTCTCCTTCAGGTTAGGATATGAGTATCATTGGGATAACTATTGCATATTTTAGTGGTTTAACGTATAAAAGTATTATTTAAAAAAACACAAATTAAAATTTAAAAAAACACAAATTAAAATTTAAAAAAAGAGTGTCATTTGACTTGTTTTTTGTTTTTTGCGCTTCCACACTGCTTAATAACTATCTAATGTCTGCAGGAGGTTGGTCTCTGAGAGGCACAGAAGTCCAGTGCTGGACTACTAACCAAGAGGCTGGCAGTTTGAATCTACCCAGAAGCACCTCAGAAGAAAGGCCTGGAGATCTGCTTCTGAAAGGTCACAGCCTTGAAAACTTTCTGGAGTGCAGTTCCACTCTGAAACACATGGGGCCGCCATGAGTCGAAGTTGACTCAACAGCACCCGGTAACTGGTATCAGCAGTTAGCTTCATGTTTGTCGGGATATGAGGTCCAGGACATTTCCTAACATGTTTAATGATTCTGAGTAAATAGTCCCTATGTGTGTCCATTTTATAAAGATTTTATACGTGCTAACATGCTAGGCTTAAGGGAAAAAAAATCACAAGAGTATAGCATTCATCTGGGTTTTGTGTGGCTATGTGGATGTGTGGCCTCTGTGTATGAAATAAACCACCATCTCAACTTGTAATAACCTAAGAATCTATCTGTTTGCAGAGCTTACCCTCCACAACATGCTTGGCAATGGAAGAGTCAGTGCCTGGTGTCCTGATGCTGACAACCTGGGATGACAAGTTCAGAGAAGTGACCAAAGACCCTTGTGCCAAGATCTTCCCTAAGGATTAAAGCATTCCAATAACAATAACAGATTCACTTTGTTTTATACAACTGCCATACCTGTTACCTGTTGCCATCAAGTAGGTGCCGACTCATAGCGACCCTATAGGACAGAGTAGAACTGCCCCATACGGTTTCCAAGGAGCAGCTGGTGGATTCGAACTGCTAATCTTTTGGTTAGCCACCTGAGCTCTTAACCACTGTGCCACCATTTCTAGCCATATACTCAAAAGAATTAAAAGCAGAGACTCAGATACTAGTACACCAATGTTCAGTGCAGTATTACGATAGCTAAAGGGTGGAATCAACGCAAGTGCCTATCAATAGATGAATGGATAAACACAATGTGGTACATACATACAATGGAATATTATTCAGTCATAGAGAGAAATGAAGTTCTCATGCTATGACATGGATGAACCTTGAAAACATTATGCTGAGTGAAATAAGTCAGACACAAAAGGACAAATACTATATGACCCCACTTATACGAAATATCCAGAATAGGCAAATGCATAGAGGTTACCAGGGGCTAAGATGAAGGGGAGATGGGGAGGGATTGTATAAGGGGTAATGAGTTTCTATTAAGGGCAATGAAAAAATTTGAAACAGGTAGTGGTGATGGTTGCACAATATGTTGTTGTTGTTAGGTGTGATCAAGTCAGTTCCGACTCATAGGGACCCTACGTACAACAGAACACTGCCATTCCTGCGTCATCCCAACTACTGTTGCTATGTTTGAGCCATTGTTGCAGCCACTATGTCAGTCCATCTCGTTGAGGGTCTTCCTTTCTTTGGCTGACCCTCTGCTTTACCAAGCATGATGTCCTTCTCCAGGGACTGGTACCTCCTGATAACATGTCCAAAGTACATGAGACGAAGTCTCACCACCCTCATTTCCAAGAAGCATTCTGGCTGTACTTCTCCCAAGACAGATTTGTTCCTTCTTCTGGCAGTCCATGATATATTCAATATTCTTTGCCAATACCATAATTCAAAGGCATCAATTCTTCTTGTCTTCCTTATTCATTGCCCAGATTTTGCACGCACATGAGACAATTAAAAATGCAATGGCTTGGGTCAGGCACACCTCAGTCCTCAACGTAACATCTTTGCTTTTAATACTTTAAGTCTTTTGCAGCAGATTTGCCAAATGCAATGCATCTTTTGATTTCTTGACTGCTGCTTCCATGGGCATTGATGGATCCACAATCCATCAAATCCATCAAAATGAAAATCCATCAAATGAAATCCTTGACAACTTCAATCTTTTCTTCGTTTATCATGATGTTGCTTATTGGGCCAGTTGTGAGGATTTTTGTTGTCTTTACACTGAGGTGTAATCCATACCGAAGGCTGTGGTCTTTGATCTTCATAAGTAAGTGCTTCAAGTCCTCTTCCCTTTCAGCAAGCAAGGTTGTGTCATCTGCATAACACAGGTTGTTAATGAGTCTTCCTCCAATCCTGATGCTGCATTCTACTTCATATAGTCTGGCTTCTCAGATTATTTGCTCAGCATACAGATTGAATAAGTATGGTGAAAGGAAACAAGCCTGATGCACACCTTTTCTGATTTTAAGCCACTCAGTATCCCCTTGTTCTGTTTGAATGACTGCCTCTTGGTCTATGTAAATGTTCCTCATGGGCATGATTAAGTGTTCTAGAATTCCCATTCTTCACAATTTTATCCATATCTATATTGTTATGCACAATATGGGGAATGTAAATAATATTACCTAATTGCACATGTTAAAAAAGCAATCCCTTTGTTTTAAATATCTACCCTGGTTTCTGTTTTCCTGACTGTATACTAGCTTACACACCTCTCAACTGATTATGGCCCATCAGAGACTCACAACTGGAGACTCACCGCCCTGGGAGAACAAATCTTCCTGCTGTCAATAAGAATGCATATAAAAGGCTAAATACCAACGTGTGAATCTACAGATTATGAATTTAAGTGGAAAAAACCTCTCTTTGATAAATAAGGCCTGCATTATAAGCCCTTGAGTTTGGTGATGGGTAAATCTTCTTTCCTATATTTTATTATTGCTAAGTGTAGAGTAAGAGAGCAGACAAGAATAGAACAGACGGTGTGGTAATCACCCTTCCCTGTATAACCCTTTATTTGGTACCTATAGAGGTACAAAGTCAGGTCAGCTCTCCAATATGATCTTATGAGCACCATGTTCCTGAGGCTGCAGAGGTGCTCATGACTGTCACAGCTGCTGAATCGTGCTGTGTTGGCAAGAACCTGGGCCCTCCCTCACCCATTTCCACCAGTGCTTCTGTTGGAGACACTGACAGTAGCTGGCAGGGAATGGCTTTTGTCTTCCTCCTGCCTTCCAATTTCCCTACAACATTCTTATATTGGCAGTTTAATTGTAACCAACTGGCAAGATAGTTTGAGAAACATAGTTTCAGACTCATAGTTTGAGAAATGTAGGTTCCTACTCATAGTGATCCCGTGTGATGGAATAGAACTGCCCCATAGGGTTTTCTTGTCTGTAATCTTTACAGAAGCAGATTGCCAGGTCTTTCTCCTGCAGAGCTGCTGGGTAGGTTCAAATCACCAACCTTTTGGTTAGCAGCCAAGTGCTTAACCATTTGCACCACCAGGACATGGGGTCCCTATGAGCTGAAATTGACTTGATGGCACCTAACAACAATAACAGTTTACAGGTTTACTGTCTATCCCCATGTTATGAAAGAGCTCAAAGAAAGATGAAAATGGAGCTGAGAACCAACAAATAATTGACATCAGACATACAAATAATTTTTTTTATTATTTATAAAACGTTCAGTTTTGTGAATATTTAGCTTTTTGTTATAACACTCTACTACATAATGCTGATTGCCTACCTCCTACATAAAAACTCCAAATTTGCATCAATTACCCAATTACCCATCCTCATGAGATTCCGGGCAAAACCCCATACCCATTTCTGGGTGTGGGCTCTGATAAGTCTAAATCTGGTTCTTGGATCAACTTTGCCAGTGATTGCTTTAAGGATGAGTATGTGACCCACTTCTGGTCAATAATACTAGAGGAAAAAGTTGCTGGAGGCAGTTCCTCCTAATTCTTTGAGAGAGTAATGAGAAACCAGTCTCTCTCCTCCAGTCATACATGTTCAAGGAAGCCAATAGTCATTCTTGCTACTGGCAGCTATTCTGCAAGTATGAGGGGAATCAGAATTAAAGTTGGTAGTGTAGATGGCCAAACAGAGATATGGAAAAAAACAGAATCCTTTATGACATCATCGGGCCACTAAATCAACTCATCCTAAAGCCTGACTCCACTCCTATACTTATAATATCCATGTCTTAGTTACCTGGTGCTGCTGTAACACAAATACCACAAGTGGGTGGCTTTAAAGAACAGGAATTTATTTTCTCAGAAATATGGAGTCTAAAAGTGCAAATCAGGGTCTTGGCCACGTTGATTCCTTCTGTGGACCTCTCTCCTAGTTTCTGGTGTCTGCCAGCAATCCTTGGCATTCCTTTGCTTGTAGACAAGTCCTCACATGGCATCTGTCTTCCCCCTGTGTGTGTCTCTGTGGCTATTCTGTTCTTTGTATAAGATACCATTTAAAAGTGATTAGGTTTAGGACCCACCCTGTTTAGTATGACCTCATTAATGTAACAAAAGAAAACCCCTATTTCCAAATAAGGTCATATTTACAGATACCAGGGGTTAGGACCCAACGCATATTTTTGGAGAACACGGTTCAGTCCATAATAGTGAGCTAATACATTTTCTTCTTGTTTAAATTAATTTGAGTTAGATTTTTAATTTTTAAGCTAAAGTCACCATAATAGATACAAATATATTCAAGGTTATCGCTATAATAATGTTACTTCTTTTTCTGTCCAGTAAAACTTCCTAGTGGAAGATAAAGGTATCAAGTTGTATCTAGGACATTAGGAAGTATATATATGTAATACCAGCTATACCCATGAGATTGTGATCCTTTATGTCCACTGGAGTGGTAAAAAAAGAAGGTAAGTATAGTTCTAAGAAACTAAGAGAGAATGTAACACTATGCTCTTCTGAGAAAAAAAAAAGTTTAACCAAGAGGTGAACAGATTTATGGGATAGCTTTTTTTCTAATAACAGCCCTTTCGTGCAGTGGTTAAGAGCTTGGCTGCTAACCGAAAGGTCAGTGGTTTGAACCCACTAGCCACTAGTATCAGTCTGCTTCTGTAAAGATAATAGCCTTGAAAACCCTGTGGGGCAGTTCTATTCTGTCCTATAGGGTTGCTATGGTTCGGAATCTACTCAAGGGCAATGAGTTTGGTTCCTCTTTGTAAAAATGGGGGAAGGATTCTTCTCCATGGCTCTAGAGGATGCGACTAGGACAAAACTGGCAAGAGTTACATGGAGGCAAGTTTCACTGCATTATAAAGTGAAATTAGAGTGTCAGGGTTGTACAAAAATGGAATGGGTTTCTTGTAGCCTAGAAAGTGAATTCCTTGTCATTGGAGATATTTAAACAAAGATTGAATGACCTCTCTAGAAATGTGAGAGAGGAGAGTCATGTTGTGGGAAGAGGTTAAACAAGACAACATCTGAAGTCTTCTCAATTCTAAGATTGCAGGCATTATTTTTGGTTGTATCAACCATAGAGCTTAAGGCGGTGCACTGCACTTTTGCACGCTGTCAGTATCCCTGGAGGTGCACTGTCAGCGAACAGCCCACCTCCCCCATTATCTCAAATTTAGAGCTGCCAATATATTGTGTACTTGAGAAATGATTATTTGCCTTGGGGAGAAAGTTGAACCATTGATTAAAATGAGAGTGTTAAATTCTCCACCGGCTTCCCTTATACTCAACATCCCTGACCTATCCCAGGAGTGGCTGAAGGTTGGCAGAAACCACACCACAAACATATGCAAAGCCCAGGCAAGCAAATGTCCACACACTTTGCCCACGGGACATGCCTGGAAGTCAGCACAAAAGCAACAATTAAAATATCACAAGACGAGCTGTAGACCCCATAGGGGGCCTTTGTCTAATGACCTTTTTCATACTGCAATAGCAAATACAATAGGCTGGCCTCATAAATCGTACCTCGAGAAAACATCCATGGGGCAGACTTTGATACTGTTTGCGTATTCAAATGTCACCCTGTTCATAAGAGGAAAGACAAAACACTTTTTTCTCTCAAAAATGTCAGCTTGGCTGGATTAGAAAAGATAATTCGGAAGTGCTTCTAGACAATAGTTACCTCTGGCACCTATCTGCAGTGTACTTAATGAATGGGAGGAGGAATTTTTTTAATTTAAAAAAATTATGATTATTACAGTAATTAATCAGCTGCTCAGTGACAGCTTCCTTGAGGGGGAAAAAGTGCCTCAAAGGCCATCTTGCTTCTGTAGGGTACCTTGCTGATTTCACATCATGTATGCAAAACATATCTTAGTGTTATTAGCAACAAAAATGCTGGTGGAAGTAGAATTAGCCTCAATTTCCTAAATACTCAGGAAACTCACATTTCACAAGTGAGAGAGAGAAAAAAATAATTCTAATCCCAAATGTTAGTTGGGAAAAAAAAAAAAAAGTTTCAGCCTTGCTCAGCTGGGGTTGTTAAACCAATTTCTTACTCTTAATTACATGCAAAAGGTTCCCAGTTCTAATTATGGACCTTGGGGAAATAGCCCATCTCCCCAAACCAATAACGTCTCATGTTAACTTCAGCTCTTTCGTGTTTAATATCCTACTGCTGGATTTCAGCTTCCCTAGATGATCTGTAGATTTGGCTTTTTCCGTTTCATTTTTCGAAGTGCTGCTCAGAGCAGGGGCTGGGAGACCTCACCTTCCCCAGTGATCCTTTTATAACATTTCTGTGATTTGAGTACAAAATCTTGTAGCCTAAGATATCGACATCAGAGGCAAACTCTTTCCTGCAATTCTTTCCTCCACGTGCTCCTGCCTCTCCATCCACAGCGAAGCCCCTCAGTCACCACACCAAAGGTCCTTGAACTGATGTGAAGGCAACGTGTTTGTGGGGGGACTCACGGCCACAGATGTGGAGGTGGAACGTGCTTCTAGAAGTCAGCCAGCTCAGGTGCTTCCCATAATTGGGCCCCTCTGACGTTCTGATGGCTGAGGGGAGCAGAATGCAGCATGAGCTGGCTGAGAGCTCAGAAGCAGAGGCTGTTAGTGCTCAAGGGGGAACAGAGAATATCCAGTCCAAATCCCTCTGTTTTCAGATGAAGAACCTGAGGTCTAGAAAAAGAAAGGGGGCGCGTTGACGTCACAGAGGTAGTAAGTAACCAAGCCAGATACGGAATTCGGTCTGTAGACACCAGACCTAGTGCTTGCTTGCTGTCTCGACTCATCGAAGTTCCAAAGTCAACTTCTCCAAGTGAGAAAAGGTGAACTAGCATTAGGTAGGCGTTCATGACGCTGCCCTGGCTCCTTCTCATCTCTTCTGTTATCAGATTTTTTAGACTTCATAAATCTCTGAGTGGGCATTACACCAGTGTAATGGAGATTACAATGAGTGTTTAATTGTTCAATGATATTGCTGAGGAAAAAAAAGGGGAGAAGGACAAATGTGCAAAGGTCTTTTAAATATTGAAAAATGAAAAGGGCTTATTTTCCATAATATTAAAAAATAGACCAAATCAGACCACCTCTAACATTTCAGGGAGTCCCTGGGTGGTGCAAACGGTTAACATACTCAGCTGCTAACCAAAAGGTTGGAGGTTCGAGTCCATCCAGGGGTGTCTTGGAAGAAAGGCCTGGTGATCTGCTTCCAAAAAATCAACAATTGAAAACCTCACGGAGTACAGTTCTACTCTGACACACAAGGGGTTGCTGTGAGTTGGAGTTGACTCACAGCAATTGGTTGGGACATTTTAGAAGCTGCACTTGAATAAATCTTATTTTAAATATTTCAGCAAAAAGTACTTTGGAAATATTAAGATAATGAAGAAATCTTGTGGTGTGTGTATATGTGTGTGCTTTCTAAGGAGGAAATTGGGTTGAAACATTTTCTGCTTTGTATATAGTTAGCATTTACTATTTCGCACATAGTAGATACAAGTGTTACTATGTTGTTAGGTGCCTTCAAGTCATTTTGAACTCATAGAAACCTCATGTGACAGTAGAACTGTCCCCATAAGGTTTTCTTGACTGTAGTATTTATGGAAGCAGATCACCAGGTCTTTCTCCCATGGAGCCGTTGGGTGGGTTGGAACCATCAACCTTTTGAATAGCAGCTGATCACTTAACGGTTTGTGCCACCAGTGCTCCTGAGGTACAAGTAGCTTAATACAAGTGAGTGAAATGAGCGAATGATCCCCTCCCTGCCTGCTCCCTTTTCTCATTGCCCATCCAAATCGTACCTACTCCCCAAGCCTTCGCTCAAGTTTCGCTGCACGATTTCAGCCCTCATTGGCTTCTCCCTTTTTGGAATTAATGGCTGCTGTAGTGGTTAAAGCACTCTGCTGCTAACCGAAAGATCAGCGGTTTGAACCCACCAGCCTCTTTGTGGAACAAGGCTGTGGCAGTCTGCTTCCATAAAGATTACAGCCTGGAAACCTTGCGAGGTAGTTCTGCTCTGTCCTATAGGGTCCCTGTGAGTCGGGATCGACTAGACTGCCAAGGTGCCTAGAGCAAGCGCTCTGCAATCTGGAGACGGCTCTTGTTTATAGAAAATATCTGTTGTAATCTGCTTCTTCTGTGTACATTCATTTTAGCTTTTTGATGAGACTGTAAATTCCATGAGGGAAAAATATTTGCATCACAAATCCACCATAAACAAAGTTAAAAGACAACTGACAACTTAGGAGGAACTATTCACAACATAAACTACAGACAAAAAAACTAATACCCCCAATAAATAAAGAATTCTTTCAGCTGAGGGACAAAGGACCAAAAAACCTGATAGGAAAAGAATGTAAAACATGAACAGACAATTCACACACATACAAAAATGATCAGCAAATATATGTATAAAAATGTTCAAATTTACTCATAATCAAAAAAAAAAAAACAAACAAACGCTGTTGCTATTGAATTGATTCCGACTCATAGTGACCCTATGGGACAGAGCAGAACTGACCCATTAGGTTTCCAAAGCTGTAATCTTTATGGAAGCCAATTGGCACAGAGCAGCTAGTGAGTTTGAACTGCTGACCTTTCAGTTAGTAGACGAGCACTTAACCACCATGCCACCAGGTCTCCTTTACTCATAATTAGTGGTTTACAAATTAAAACAACACTGAGATGCTATTTCTCACCTATCAGACTGGTAAACATTTAAAAATTTAACAATATATTCCAGTAGTGATGTGGTGGGAAAACTGGCAGTTCTCATTCCCTCTGGAGGAAAATTTGTCAATACGTAACAAAACTTCATATGCACTTACCTTTCAACTCAGCAATCTGAAATCTACGCTGTAGATTTATCTCCAACAATATGAAAATACATACGCACAAAGTTATTCATTGTAGCATTGTTTGTAATTGCAAAATATTGAAAATGACGTAAGTGCTCATTTGCAGGAGAGTGGTTGAAGGAAACTATACTACATTCACATAATGGAGTGCTACGCAGACTTAAAAAGAAAGAGCTAAATCTCTACGAGCTGATGTGGCGTAATTTCCAGAGCATATAGCTCTGGAAAAAATAAGTGAAAAAATAAAATGCAAAAGAATATCTATCTGTATTATGCTATCCTTTATGTAAGAAAGAAGAGGATTTAAGCAAATGTACTTCTCTGGTCATTTCTGCAAAAGAAATACAGGAACTATAAACAAGAAACTAAGAAGATCAGTTACCTACTGGGCAGCAGTGTGAAAGCGGTGCAAAGAAGGAGACTGGGAATGCCATACAGGGATGGGAAAGGAGTCACTTCTTTGAGCATGTCTTCTTTTTGTATAGCTTTGGCTCTTAAAATCATAGTAATGTTTCACACACCTTTCAATTTCCATCAACATAGATGAACCAGCCAGGTTGTGGGGGCACCCCAAATGGGATACAAACAGTAATTAATGAACTTTACAACAAATGAATAATGTAACAACACTGAAGTGGGGTAGAAGACAAATAATCTAAGAAACTTTGGTAAACAGTACTTTGACTGGATACTATAAGGCTCCAAACAAAAAGAATTGTGCATAAATGCTGAATCTAATCAGTGAATGTGCTTTTCTCACAGTGGTGTGCGTTCACAGTGCTAAAACTACTTTCCGTGCATATTAAAATCAAACAAGTAAGTAAATATATTGTACAAAATGAGAGCCTGCTTTCTTGCCATTGGAGAAAGAAGTGATAGATAAAGAAAGGGAGGAGACTAAAACTGTGATGATGGCTTGAAATCAGAGGTATCAATATAAACTCATGGTTTTGATGGTTAGAAAGACAGGCAGACAGAGAGTCAAGCAGAGAGGTAGATAGATAGATGAATATATATATGTGTTGGGGTGGGGAGGTTAGTGTACATATATTTTCTAGTTTGGTCTGCTGAGAAAGCCTAGAAGTAGTGACACTCCAACAGCAATGAATGCATCTAATGTCCACATGTTGGTTTCTTAAACACCATTCTCTGAGAAATGGTTGATACCAGGTCTGGGGCAGGAAAAGTACAAGATGAGCCTGGGATATCTTGTGGTGCCAGGAAGCAAGGAAGTGCTCAAAAACGGATGGGGGCTTTTCTAAAGGACGGAGAAGGCCACTGGGAAGATGTCCTAATGGTCAAAGCTGGAACTATTTCAGCAAAAAAGTAAATAATTACAATATTGAATTTTAACGCATAGAATAAAATAAATATCCATGACTATACTAATATAAATATGTATCTGAATAAATAAATAAATGGGAAAAGGGGATAGCTCTTTCTTACAGAACAAATTTCTATTAATAAATGTAGAAGGAAAGAAGAGAATGGTAAAGGACCATTAAGCAAACACCAAACTAATAATTGTTGCCAAAAAATCCACAGATAGATGCTAAAATTAGTGGGAGAAAGTTTCAGGAGAAACAGGATATTTGTGTAGTCTCAGAGTCTGTCCCCACAAGATATTTATTAATTATAAGAGGGAAAAAGGTAACTTTACAGAGGAATAACCTGACAGACACTAGCTCAAACAAGTCATCAAGGTTTACATTACCAATTACAAGACGTATCGACATAAAGGACACTTTGAAAAGGATATGGTATCATTTCTGTGGTATTTCTGCTAAAAATACATAACCTAATTCTAATCATGAGAACGTATCAGATAATTCACAGTTGAGAGATATTCTACAGAATACCTGACGGTATTCTTCAAAAGTTTCAAGGTCATGAAAGGCAGGGAAATACTGAGGAATAGACTGGAGGTGACTAAGGAGATACAACAACTAAATGCAATGTAGATTCTGGCACAGAAAAGGATATTAGTGGAAACATTTAAAATTTGAATAAGGTCTGTAGTTTAGTTAATAGTGGAGCCCTGGTAGCACAGTGGTTAAGAACTGTGGTTTCTAACCAAAAGGTCAGCAATTCAAATCTACCAGCCATTCCTTGGAAACCCTATGGGGCAGTTCTACTCTGTCCTATAGAATCACTATGACTTGGAATCGACTTGATGGCATAGGGTTTGTTTTTTTTTTTTGGTTTTTTACTTTATAGTATTATAAGAAGGTTAACATTCTGGAGTTGATACTTGTACTATAGTTATATAAGTGGTTAACATGAGGGGAAGCTGGGTGAAGGGCATATGGGAGTAGCTCTATTAATTTTTCAAAGTTTTTGTAAGTCCCAATTTAGTTAAAAATAGTAAGTTAAAATCAATATGTAATGAGTTCCTACCTAAATGAATAATTTCTTTTATAAGAATCAGCACAAAGCTGGTTCCTATGAGGTAAAGATTAAAGATGTCCCAAACGTGCAGCTTTCCATACTGCTGTCCCACTCCGCCATCTCTAACATCAACTCTTCCTCCTCCCCTCAGTACTGTCCCTCCCGTCTTTGGGTTTCATAATTCACTGCAACGACTCACACAACTCATGGACCATATCTCAAGGCAATGGTTCACATGGTTGTGGAGGTTCGCAAGTCCCAAATCTGAACGTCAGGTGTCAGGCTGGAGGCTTCTCCCACCCCATGTGGCTGCAGGGGCTGACAAACCCAACCCAGCAGATCAGACAACAGGCTGCTGGCTCACAAGGCTGTGGAAGCTGGCAGATCAGGTCAGATGATAGGCCCTGGCTCAAGGGGCTCCTGAAGCTGAAGAGTCCCAGAATTGGCAAGTCAGATGGCAGGCTGCTGCCTCGAGCTCCAAGAACCAGAGATCAGATGACCACAAACCAGACGCGGGATCCTGAGCAAGAGAGGGAGAAAAAGCCCTGCCAGAGTACCCACATATATACATTGGATGCCGACCACACCCCAGGGAAGGGCATGGCTTGAGTAAGGGAGTGATTTGAGTCATGCCCTTCTGTAAGGCTGTAACTCAAGATACACTCCACAATAATCCTGCCTCATTAACATGTAGAGGTTAGGATTTATAATACATAAAAGGGAGAATAACTAGGATAATTACATCAGATCACGAAATGCAGGACAGCCACACAATACTGGGAATCATGACCTAGCCAAGCTGACACACAACTCCAACCACCACACCTCATTAGGGTTCCATACATCTTATTTTCATGGCCCCACCTAATCATTGTGTGGGAGTCACAAAGACTATGGCTACAAGGGCCACGTTAAATTTTGCTTCCTGCCCCCACACCGTGTGCTTTGTGGGTCTAGAGATCTTAGTTCCAAAGGGAGGATTGCTCCCACCTGGAGGCACAACACTGATTTCATTGAACTGGAAGCTAAGAATGCCACCTGGCTACTTTGCTCTCCTTATGCCTCTGCATCAGCAGACAAAGAAGGAAGTTATCATGCTTGTGTGATCGATCCTGATTACCAAGAGGAAATAGGATTGATATTACATAATGGAGGTGAAGGAGAGTATGTCTGGAACGCAGGTAATCCCTTAGGGCATCTCTTAGAACTACCGTGTCCTATCAATGGAAAACTACAGCAACCCAAGTCTGACATGACTACTAATGACCCAGACCCTTCTGGAATGAATGTTTGGGTCACCTGACCAGGCAAAGAACCACAACCAGCTGAGGTGCTTGCTGAGGGCAAAGGGAAAACAGAATGGGTGGTAGAAGAAGGTAGTTCTAAATACCAGTTACGACCCCGTGACCAGTTGCAGAAACAAGGACTGTAGTTGTTATGAGTATTTCTTCCTTGTATGTATGCATCAAATATTTTTGTTTTCTTCACTTATAAAATATAAGACATAAACAGGGCTAGTGTGTTTTTGGTTGTATGTGTGTTTGTTGTATCATGTTAGGAGCAAGTATGACTTCATAATTGTCTTTATTCAGAGATTACGTATGGTTTAAGGAGATGTGTACAGGTGCCCAGTTGACAAGGGGTGGACTGTGATAAGGTTGTGTGTCATCTTGGCTAGGCCATGATTCTCAGTGGTTTGGCGGTTATGATGTAGTTTGGCAGTCGTTTAATGATGTAATCACCACCATGATGAGATCTGATATAATGTGATCGCTTCCATGATAGGACCTGCTGTGAATGGCCGATCAGTTGAAAGAGATTTTCCTTGGGAGTGTGGACTGCATGCAATATAGGTGGACTTTATGGCAAATCTTGAGAGCTTTTGTTTGCTCTGGGTACTGCAGCTGGCTCCTGTTCATCTGACCTACATTTCTTGGGACTTGAGCTAACAGCTTACCTGCTGTCTTACTTGCTGATGTTGAGATTCATTGGTCTTCACAGCCTGTGAGCCAGAGGCCTGCTTTCTGACCTGCTGATCTCGGTTTTGCCAGCCCCTGCAGCTATGTGAGTCAGGAGAAGCCTCCAGCCTGACCCACGGACTTGGGACTTTCCAGCCTCTACAACCATGTGAACCATTTTGTTGATATAAATCTCTCTCTATGTATATTTATATGCTTTACTGGTTTTGACTATGTCACGAACCCAGCCTAAGACATTGAGTAAACTTGGAAGTGAATTCTCCAGCTCCGGTCAAGCCTTCAAATTAATGCGGTTCTGACCATCATCTTAATTTTAACCTTGTGAGACAACCTGAGTCGGGACCACTCAGCTAAGCTGCTTCAGAATTCCTGATCCTCAAACACTAAGATGTTTGTTATTTTAACCACTTACCTGAGACAATCTGTTATGCAACAATAGATCATTTACTACCCCTCTCCCACAACCACCAGATAAACCTGTGAACCATCGCCATCAAGTCAATTTTGACTCATAGCGATACCATGTGTTACACAGTGGAATTTCCCCGCAGGATTTTCTTAGCAGTGATCTTTACAGAAACAGATGCCAGGCCTTTATTCTGTGGTACAGCTGGGTGGATTAAAACCTCCAAGCTTTAGGTTAGTCGTAGAGTGTAAACTGCTTGCATTACCCGGGGTCCTACCAAATAAACAACCAGACCATATTCTAGTGCTTCTTTAGTGAATTACACATGATAAAATAAGTTACACATGCCAGTAAAAGAGGCATCACTCTTGACAAGTCTCTCTTACTCATTTCTCCACTTGAAATCCATTTTTGAGACCTATCAATTTAAGCTCCTGAATCTCTCTCAAATGTGTCTGTTGCTCTCTTGTCTTCACTGCCTCCACACTCGTCCAAACGACTATTATTTCCTGCCTGTATAGCCTTGGATTAGCCTTCTGACTCTGGCATGCCTCTAATACACCCGTCACGTTGCTGTCAGGATGACCTTCTCAAAGGCATTTGCTAATCACTGATTCTAAGCCCTATGCACTGGCATAGGTCCTCAGACAGCCGGAACTCCGCAAAGGTAGGTGCAAAAAAGACAAAGCACTGATAGGACAATGTCGTCCCCCAAGCTACCATTACCCCCTCCCTGAACAATCTCAAAGGCCACTGCTTTGGCAAGAGTGTCCCTTGAAAGAATAACTTTGATGTTATTGCTGTTTTTTTTTTTTTAATTTTGAATTTTCATACTCTCACAGGAAAAATCATCTAATTCTACCATCCTGAAATTATGACTTCTTTCTTCCAACCCTCTCATGCTTTTAAAACTTTATTAAGATCATTCTGTACATAAATGTAATTTTCTATTCTGCTTTTTATGTTTAAGGTTATACGATTTTTTCCATATCATTAAAAACTCTATGTAAATATCATTTTAATAGCTGCTTAACATTCTATGATATTAGAAATTTCATGTTGAAATTTTTCTTCTTGCCCAAAAACAACAAAAAAATAAATTGAGGGGGATAAGGAGTGGTGGGACTGTCTTCATGGCTTGCTGATGGTTGGAGGTTGCTAGTAAATATGTATATCTCTTTTTAGCTGTGGCGTGGTCTGAAAGGTAGCAGCCAATCTGCTGGGTGACTTCAGCACCTCCTAGCAATAGCTACTCCTTGAGATGTCTAAAGCTCATGCACACTTGGTTTTCTAGTGGATAAACCAATAATGGCACTAGGATGTCACTCAGGTCAGACACCCCCTGAGAGAAGGGAAGAGGAGAAACACAAGAAGCCCCAGAGGAGGCTGTGTTAAAGTATGCAAACACATACTAGCCCTTGAAAAAACCCAAACCCAGCTGCATATCTTTCCTTACAATGTGCAGTGATTAGTAATCCATAATTTATGGCTCTAATTAATTCTTCTCTTTATCATGGAGACTCACCCAAGCGCGCCACTCTGACAAAACTTGGATACCCTGCTCCGCTCAACCTTTGCATTTCCTTGCCGGGAACTCATTTTGCAAAACCCATTAAGCTGGCAAAAGATCCAGAGCACTGGCAAAGAAGGCACCCTCTGCTCATTTTCCATGATGAAACAGGCTAAGGGAAAAACAAAGCTGACTGCCATGTAACTGAGGCTGCATCTCCTTCAGGAGAACTCGGTTTGGGTCTGAGAGTAAATAAGGGGATTGCGGCCAGAGAATGTTGAACAAAAGCAGATATTTATAGACTCTTAAGGCTTTGGAGTGCTTGAGTTGTGCAAACCATTAATGCAGTTGGCTGTTAACTGAAAGGTTGGAGGTTCAAATCCACCCAGAGGCACATCAGAAGAAAGGTCTGGCAATCTACTTTTAAAAAATCAGCCACTGAAAACCCTATGGAGCACAGTTCTACTCTGACACATATAGGGTTGCCATGAGTCAGAGTTGACTCAACAGCAACTGGTTTAATGTTATGAAACAGGTCCTAAGGAGGAAGGGGGGTGGGTGATAGATAATTGAGTGGTTTCTCCATAACATCCCCACAAGTCAAACACCTCTCCAGTTCGCCATTTGTTTCGGACACCAGATCCTAACCATGCTCTTTCTTGGAGCCTGCTGACAAGATTAAAGGGAGTCTAAGTCTTTTAGAATTTCAAGGGGGTCTTTTCCATAATCTGGCTGGAGCCCTGTGTAATGGGAGACTCAGTAGCACTGTCCAGTGATGACAGTCTGGGATTTAGAGGCTGTTAATCTGTGGTGTGCTTTTCTGTGTGACTTAGAGGGATTCTAGTTCACATTCATTGAGAATTTCCTGTGTACCAAACAATCCTCTAAGGGATTTCAGTGTATTAATTCCTTCAGTCCTCATCGTAATTCACTGAGAACAGTAATTGTTGCTAACTAGAATGGAAGTTCCGGATGGTAGGGACTCTGTTTTGTTCCCTGGCAGATAGTAGGTGCTCAATCAATATTAGTTGAATGGGTGAATACCCATTTTACACATAAAGAAACTGAGGTACAGAGCTAATGAGTAGAAAAGTGAAATTCAATCCTTTGCAGTCTGGTGCCAGAGCCCATGTCCTAAGCATCACTCGACAGTGTATCCTTAACCTCTACAAAGTTTGATTTAATTTAGTTCTTTGCAAAGGAATCCCTGGATAGTGCAAATGGTTAACATGCTTGGCTGCTAACTGAAAGGCTGAAGGTTCAAGACCACTCAGAGGTGCCTTGGAAGAAAGCTCTGGAGATCTACTTCTAAAAAATCAGCCATTGAAAACCCTGTGGATAACTGAATTGTACATGTAGAAATTATTGAATTGGTGTATGTTTTGCTGCATACAACTTCAACTACAACAAAATAAATTATTTAAAAAAGAGAAGAAAGAAAACCCTATGAAGCACAGTTCTACTCTGACTCACATGGGGTTGCCATGAATTGGAATCAACTGGATAACAACTCTCTGTTTTTTTCTTTATAGAGTAGAAGGATAAATGTAACATGTTGTTGTTAGGTACCACTCACAGCGACTCTATGTTCAACAGAACAAAACACTGTCCTGCTCCATCTTCACAATCCTTGCCATATATGAGCACATTGTTATAGCCACTGTGTCAGTCCATCTTGTTGAGGGTCTTTCTCTTTTTCACTGACCCTCTACTTTACCAAGTAGGATGTCCTCCTCTGGGGTCTGGTCCCTCCTAATAACATGTCCAAAGTAGGTGAATGAAGTCTCATCATCCTCACTTCTAAGGAGTCTTCTGGCTGTACTTCTTCCAAGATAGATTTGTTCATTCTTCTGGTAGTCCATGATATAGTCAATATTCTTCGCCAACACCATAATTCAAAGGCATCGGTAACATACCCATAACCAAACCAAGCCCATTGCCATTGAGTCAATTCCAACCATAATGACCCTAAAGTACAGAGTAGAACTGCCCCATAGGGTTTCCAAGGCTATAATCTTTATGGAAGCAGACTGCCACATCTTTCTCCCACAGAGCAGCTGGTGGGTTCGAATCGCCTGCCTTTCTGTTGAAAATCAAGAGCTTAACCACTGTGCCACCGTGGCTCCTTAAATGTAACATACGTTGTCGAAGTATTTTATAGTTCAAGGCACAATGTAGACACCATGTGTTAGCTACCACTGGGAGAGAATCGGGGCATGAGGCAGGTGTAGCTGGTGATTGATGATGGCATGACCACTATTAATATTGAAATAATCACGGCCTTCCTGTGGAGGAGACATTCATTTTATATTTCTCCACCCTAGCCCAACCATGAATGTTGTCTCTTTTCATATGACAGGACTTGTCAACCTTCACACACTTCCACCCACAGGCCAAAGAAAATGACCCACCACTCCAACCACAAGGCCAGATGCCCTTTCTTCCCACCTCTCCTTTGTTTCTCTGCCCTCTCAGTTTCCGTTTAATTTCATTCCTTTCTGATCTGCAGGTTGATGAAAATCTCTCATCTTCTCCAAGCCCGCCTGACTGTGGCCCGGTGGGCCACGTGAGAGCAGTGCCTGCAACCACAGCCAAGAGAGGCATTATTTACATATTTATTAGAAATTCTGTCCTGCTGGCTAGAGACACGCACTTCCGACTTTAATTCCGATAAGTAAACAACCCCATTGGCAAAGAAGAGGGGGAAAAGCAAACCAGAGTAGTTTGCACAAGATAATACAGTAAAGCAGAAAAAGATCCTTAATGCAAAACCATTTGCAGTGCAAAGCAAAAGAGGGAGAGAGAGAAAAAAATCCATCTCCAAAGCCTAGCTTAGGTTAAATACTCTGAAAGAAATAATTAGAAAGTAATTCAATTATATTTGGTATCAGTTGCCTCACAGGCTTCTGGAATGATAATTAATCCCAGTGTGTATTTTTTTTTTTTTTAAATACTTGGTGGTTTGTTGGGAATTGCCCTGCAGCAGTTAACGGCACTCCTGTGACGCTCAGGCTGGTGATGACCCCTCTCTTCCTCGCCCATTCTGGCCTGAGAAAGCCCTCACCAGAGAGCCGTTCTGCCAAGTTCAGCATTCGCTGACCCACGCTCTCGAACTGTCCAGCAGCCTAACGTTTTGCTTAGGTGCCCTCCTGCTTCCCCTTAGTGATATTGCATTGTGAGAATTGCAACAGTGGGAGAGTTTAGCATCCTGTGGCTCTCTCCCAACATCCACAATTGAGCCAATATCATCATCCCTGTGACAACACAATGTATTAAACCCTTCTAAGAATAGCATGTCTAGCTATCCCTGGGAAAAAAAAAAAATTACATTTTAGGAACATTAAAATGGACTGACTTTAATCCACAATAGCAAAGGAAGCAAGAGATATGGCTTAAATCCTGCCTGATGTTCTGCCCTGAACTTACTCTGCAGATAAATTCACACTGAATTCTTCCCATTTCTATAGCTTCTTTCAGTCGGGGATTGCAAGGTACTTTACACTCAGTAATAAGCTGCACAACCTTTCTTTGATACTGCTCTCCAGCTCCAGGAAGGATTGTCAGGAAACGGGAATGATGGACAGAAAGGGACTGGCCCAGGTGACCTCCACAGCTGCCTGTGTTGGAGAAATTGAGGTATTTGGGCTGCAACACTGAACACTAATGATCAGAAAAATCAAATGTACTTCTAAACTACAAATGCACTTCTAAAAATCGAGGTAAAAAACTGTGGTGAGACCAGGGTTGTGCTTTGTTCTTTGGTGATTCAGTTGACCAAAAAGCAGTTGAACCCAACGACTTAGAGTGAAAATTATTTCTATCGTGAAGCACGCATATCTACCATCACAGTGATTCTTCTGTTCATGAAAGAGATATGCCCCAAGAGTGTGATGTTGTCAAAATCTGGCTATAGAAATAAAAAAGAGCTCTGTTATAAACCAGACAAGGGAGACTATAGGATGAAAAAAAAAAAATGCCATTGAATGCTAATTAAATCTGTGCCCAATAATAAAAAAAAAAAAAGAAAAAAAAAGTTGCCGTAGAGTTGATTCCAACTCATAGCCACCCTATCAGACAGAGGAGAACTGCCCCATAGGGTTTCCAAGGAGTGCTTGGTGGATTCGAACTGCCGACCTTTTGGTTAGCAGCCGTAGCTCTTAACCACTATGCCACCAGGGTTTCCCCAATAATAATAGCTACAGCTAATTCAGTGCCTACTATGGGACAGGAGTTGTGCTAAACCCTTTACATGCATTAACGAATTTAATAGCCCCAATACCACAACTCAGAGTTCCTGGGTGGTGCAAATAGTTAAAGTGCTCGGCTGCTAACTGAAAGGTTGGAGGTTTGAGTCCATCCAGAAGCACCTTGGAGGAAAGGCCTAGAGATCTACTTCCAAAAAATTAGCCTTTGAAAATCCTATGGAGCACAGTTCTACTCTGACATACATAGGTTTGCCATGAAACAAAGTCCAAGGCAACTGGTTAGTTTTCCATTGTATGAATACCACAGCCTGTTTATCCATTTAATGATACAGGTGCAAAGGCAATTAAATGGAGAAAGTATAGTCTCTTCAACCAAGAATGCTAGAACTGTTGGTTGCCCATATGCAAACGAATCTCAGCTTATACTTCACGCCTTATACAATGATGTTGAAAGAGAAGACGTTCTTGCCTTGTTCCTGACACTAAGGGAAAGAATTCAGTCTTTCATCATTAAGTATGATGGAGAATGTTCCATGTGCATTTTATCAGATTAATAAAGTTTTCTATTATTTCTAGTTTGCTAATAGTGTTTACCATAATGGAGGCTCAATTTTGTCAAATAATTTTTCTGCATTTATTGAAATAATCATACATTTTTTTCTTCTTTTCAATTCAATTAATTTTTGGAATTATGCTTGTTATCAATTTCTTCTTCGAGTTTGATTTTCTCTTCTTTCTGTACTTTCTTAAGGGGAAAGTTTAGATTATTGGCTTGAGATTTTTCTTCTTTTTTAATATAACCATTTTATGCTAAAATTTCCATGTAATTGCTGTTTTAATGTTACTTCCCCAATATTTTGAGACATTGTATTTTCACTTTCATTCATCTGAAGATTTTTTTTAATTTTCCTTGAGACTTCTTCTTTAACTCATGACTTACTTAGAATTGTGTTGTTTAATTTCCACATATTTGGAAATTTTCTAAATAGCTTTGTGTTATTAATTTCTAGTTAATTATTTTATGGTTTGAGAACATACTTTGTACAATATTTCTCCCTTTAAATGTATTGAAGTTTATTTTGTGATTCTGAATGTTGTTGTCTTAGGCTGGGTTCTCTAGAGGAGCTAAACCAGTGAATCGTGTGTATATATATGTAGAGACAGATTTACATCAAGGAAATGGCTCATGCAGTTGTGGAGGTTGGCAAGTCCCAAATCTGTGGGGCAGGTGTCAGACTGGAGGCTTCTGCTGACTCATGTGGTGCAGGGGCTGATGAACCCAAAATTTGCAGGTCAGACAGCAGGCTGCTGGCTCTCTGGGTTGCAGGAGCTGGTGAATTCCAAAATCTGCAAGTCAGATGGCAGGCTGCTGGCTCACGTGCCAAGAACTGGAGATTGGAGGATGATGAGTCAGATGCAGAACTGAGATGTTTGCCAGAACATCCGTATATATTGGATGCAGGCCATGCCTCCCAGGAAACTCCCCTTTCAATTGATTGGCTACTCACAACAGATCACGTCATGGATGGTGATTATATCATATTTGCGGAACCACTGAGAATCATGGCCTAGCCAAGTTGATGCATAACCTTAACCATCACAATGGCCTATCGTGGTGAAAGTTCTATGTGCCTTTGTTACTGGGTGGAAACCCCAGGTTCTGTTCAGCATGACTCATTGGCCAATAAATGAGAGACCAAGGAGGGAAGGCATAAAAGCACCTTTATTTCATTGCACAAGGAAAGAAGTCAGTCAGAGGTGCTTGCCACCAAGACTGCTCAGATAGGGAGAGGGGAAAGGTTACTTTTAAGAGGTTTGCAAGTAGGAAGATCATACAAGTTACGTCAGCAACATTCTTAATCATACTACGCAGGTACAAAGGGGTTTACATACAACTTCATGCATCACCAGGCCAAGCAAAGGAAACAGAATTCAAATGCAAAGCTGCAGGGCAAGCAAAGAAAACAGGATCTGGTACAAAGCCGCTTCAGGCAGAGGCCTGGGGTTCTCTGCCGTACACTTGAGAAAGAAGGTGCATTTTGCTGTTGTTGGATGGAGTGTTCTATAAATGTGAATCAGGTCTAACTGGTCGATAATGTTGTTCAGGACTTCTATATTCTCACTGATTTTCTCTCTACATGTTTTATCAGTTATAGCCTCCAACTATAATTGTGGATCTGTCTATATCTCCTTTCAGTCCTACCTGGTTTGTCATGTGTGTTTTGAAGCTCTGATGTTATATGCAGACACACGAAGGATTGTTATGTCTTCTGGAAAAATTGATTGCTTTGTCATTACATAATGTCCCTGTTTATGCCTGAAAATATTCTTTTTCCTGAAATCTATTTTGTTTGATATAAAAATAGCTACTTCAGCTTTCTTTTTGGTTAGTGTTTGCATGGTATATTTTCTCCTTCCTTTTATTTTTAATTTTTTTTTGTGTGTTTAAATTCAGTTTCTTGAGAAAAGTATACAGTTGGGCTTGCTTTTCAATTCAATCTGAGAGTCTATCCTTTTTAACCAGTACTTTAAGACATTCGTATTTAATGGGATTATTTAGACGGTTGGATTAAAGTCTATCATCTTGCTAGCTGCTTTCTATTTCTTCCGTCTACTCTTTATTTCCTCTTTTCCTTTTTTTCTGCTTTATCTTGGGTTAATTGAGCATTTTTATGACTCCATTTTATTTCCTTAATTGACTTATTATTTGTATCATTTAAAAACGTTTTTTAGTAGTTGCCCTAGGGTATACAGCACACAACGTTAATTAAATACATTTGTTTGTAAAATGTAGCCCACTCCTACCCCCCAAAAGTGGAAAACCACTGAGCTTCATCATAGGTTAATTAACTCAAATTTCTTGAATGTCTACTATATGCCAGGTACTGTTCTAAACATCGTACATGTATTAACTAATTTATTGCTCACAGCAACACTAAAATGGATCCCACTGCTAGCCTCATTTTACATATGAGGAAACTGAAACGTAGAAAAGGTCAAGTCATTTTCTCCACAAAAAAACAATCTGTCTCCAGAGCTTATGCTTAAAAGCATTATGCTATACTGCTGTGGGTTAGCTTAGGAAACTGCCACTTAGAATTTTGGGATCCAAACCCTACCTCAACTCAAAAAACATCTTTGGAGATCATTGTATCCAAATGTACTAAATGAACTTGATCTTTGGAGGAGATGGAGGATGGGGAGAAGACACTGTTACTTAGCTTACGTTCTTCTGTGCTGAATTTTAAAATCAATTTATTTGTAAGTCAGTGGTATCATGGAATGATTGCATTTTTAATCACTTAATTTTTAACTGAGAACCTACTTGGATATTATCTAATGTTCTTATCTTGCTTATAGGGAGATTGAGGCCCAAAGAATTAAATTTTTTGTGTAAAGTCATAGAGCTCCTAATTAGTGACATAATCAGAACTTGAGCCTATTATTGAGTCCCCTTCAAAGTCCCCTCTGTGCTCCTATGCTATTTTATGCTTACTTCTTATCGTTGAACATATCACACTGTGAACTATTTGTTCTTGTACATTTTTGTATCCTGTATTCATCTTTAAACTGCTTGAATGGTAACTTGGCCTAGTCTCCTTAGCAACTATCACAGAGCATAGCATATTGTAATCAGACTCAGAAAGAAAGTTTATTGAATGGAAAGTCTTCCTATTGTGGTCCCAGTCCAGAAATTTGCCTTTATGTCGTTTTACATCCTATGAAAAGGCATGGAACTGTAAACAGTCTTCAATCTCCAGGTGAAGGTATACACAATCTCAAGGTGAAACTTTCAACTTCTCTGCCACACAAATCAGAGTTATTTGAGGAATAGCAGAAGCATATCAGGACTTAACTGCATTCATTCCAGTATTGTCTGTAGGTATCTATTTCTTCTCTAGGACACAAATTAGAATGACTCTTATGCCTTGATTTTATTCAAAGATTCCCAGAGGACCAACATGGCATGCCAGGCCCTTCATTGTGTTGCTCTTGTCTAACCCTCTGGCCAAATCTTCAGCTATTATTGCCTCACTCTATGACACTGGAGTCTTTGTAGTTCCCAAATGCTGTCTATCGGTTTATGATCCATGATTTTGCTTGTTCAGCAACTCCTACCAGGAATACTTTGACAACCTTTGCCTGGCTAACTTCTCCTTATTCTTCTAAGATTCAATGGTCTATTTTTTGTTTGAATCTATTGGAAACAATGATGGTGTTTTAACTAATTATGGTGACTTGGTACTGGAATGGCATCTGGCCTAAATAAATATTTGCTGCATATTCAAAAGGTAGCACAACACAGTAGTTACAAATCCAGGGTTTGAGACTCAGATTCTAGCTTCACTACTTACCAGCTGAGTGACTTTTGGTAAGATCATTTACAACCCTAAGCCTCACTTTCCCCATCTGTAAAAGGTGATATTAATTGTATTTACTTCGTAGGGTTGTCATGTGAAACATTTAGCAAATGCCTGAAACCCGCAGTTAATATTAAAAAGAAAAATTAGCTATTATTATATTGTTATTATATTACCATCACTATTATTAATCATAATATCAATAAAATTGAAGTGAGAAGAGACAGTTACAAAGACATTTCATTTTTTTTTATTTTTTAATTTATAGTTTGTTTTCAAATAACCTGGCACAATGGAGTAATTAACTCGGTAAATCTTAAAGCTCTTTAGGCTAACTTGGCCTGGGCCACTCACAAAAGGGAAAAAGACTAGAAGGAAAATTAGATGGAGTTTTACACCAGTTTTGGGTGTGGCAAAGGAAAAGTTCAGCCACAAACCTGTGTTTTGTAAAAGAAAATCTTTGTAGAGTTAGTGAGGAAGTGTTTGTAGCTCAGGACCCAGGAGGCCCCAATTACTGGGTCTCCGTGAAGGAAGACAGAAGTGCCAAGGTCTGATGGAAAACAAGCTCGCAGAGGCTGTTGCCTAAACCTGTTCAGAGCTCAAATGAGAAGTGCATGATACTCACCACCTGGAACCTAGCAGGGAGACCCTGAGCACCAGAAGGCCAGCCTGGGGGAATACGATGGAGGGCTAGAGCTTCAAGAGGATGGATGGAGAGAGGAAATCTCGAGAGTCTGCCTCTCCTTGTTTTTCTGTTGCTTTGCTTCATCTCCCAGAGAGGCTT
The DNA here is from genome assembly GCF_000243295.1 of Trichechus manatus latirostris. Lineage (NCBI taxonomy): Eukaryota > Metazoa > Chordata > Mammalia > Sirenia > Trichechidae > Trichechus > Trichechus manatus. The sequence goes on from NW_004443971.1 coordinate 5,467,845, forward strand.
AGAATATTACCCAAGGCACATTGATTTCCAGCATGTTCTCACTCAGTGGGCGAAGTGAAGTCCTCTGGGAGGAAGACAGAAACACTGAACAATGAGAAACATAAAATGAAAGTAAAACAACCCCTGAGCTGACTTCATACCAGATCAAGCACAGATCCTTAAGGAATATGCAGGCCACATCAAAGCCAAAGCCAGCGAAGGATGAGTCTTGTCAAAGATGTTTCTGATAATCGGCCTTCATGTGACCTGCCTAGAGCCTGTACTTCTCCAACCCTGATAGTTCCCAGCCGTTTCTCTGTTTCCTAGAGCTTTCCCAGAATGAGAGATAACTTCACAGGAGGGTTGGGTGAATTGAAGGGTAGGGAAGAGAAGAAGGTGAATGAAAAGTGAGGTAGATCTCTTGGATGAAATAAATTTTTAGTTTCTTGATGAATTTCAATTACATAGGTTTGCCCTGAGGCCTATTACTTCAGAGAACCAAAACTCTACCATCATTTCTAACAGAGTAGAAATTCTAGTTACTTTAGGAGAGAATTTGTCCCCTGGAATGTTTAACTAAAAGAAGTTACTACAAGAGTCCCCTGGAAAAAGTATATCCTCTCATTACCCTTTGAACCACAGAATAAACACTTTCCAGACACATTGAAGTAAGGTTTTCCAACTCCAGGGTTTCATATCATCCCTCAATAGGTGCTCAATAGATAACTATTAAATGAAGGAGTGAATAGCATTGAAGATCCTCTACATGTGGGATAGCTTTTGAGGATCCAAAGCATTGAAAATTAATAAGGAGAGACTTGTAGTCAACATGGTGGACCAAGCAGAAATGGGAAATTTCTCATCCTGCTTCAGATTCATAGAAATACTGAATAAGACAGAATACATATTTTCTTTTAAAGAATATAGTTGAAATTGAAAGCAAGAGGGGGAAAATGAAGGAGATCCAGAAATGAAAAGGAAATCCCAAACCAGAGTGGTAGAACAACATATGTATGTGGGGAAATATGAACCCCACCTAATATGAATACACCTAAGGGTGGGGGGTTTAATGCCCATGTGGGTATGAGTGCCATGTATTCCTGAACTGGACATGAGCTCTCTGTAAAAGAATAAGAGACAGGAAGAACCATATGTCAATCTAACAGGGACTAGGAGACCACTGCATGCTGACCGAAGGACATAGCACAGGAGTAGGTTGAACTTTTTGGAATATGATAAGAAAGGAATTAGCCTAAAGATTCTTCTTATGTGGGCATGAAATCTGAATGTTACTTTTAAATTGTGGGAAACCAAAAGTAAAACAAACAAACAAACAAAAAATCACATAACGACTCGTCTGAAATATTTCTGATAATCATGTTTCTCTGAAGTTGAGCTCAAAATAAAAATTTCTAAATTATGGAAGGAAACAACTAAAGAAATGTAACAAAAGGGAATATTCACAACCAATGATGGGCAGATAATGAACAATCTAACAGAGACTTTGACATAAGTATATTTAAAAAAATGTGTAAAAGAAGGACTAGAAACTATAAGGAAAGAATAGGACATTATAAATAAAACATTTCGAAAAGAAATTGAAATCCTAGAAATGAAAATGAGAGCTAACAAAGTTAGAAAGAAAAAAATATTCAATGAGTTAAAAATATGGTTGAAAAGAGAACTAGTGACTTGCTGTAGAGTGTAAGGCAGCACAGAGTGAGAAAGATGGGAAATATGAAAGAGAAGTTAAGAAACATGGAATACACAATGAGAAGCTCCAATAGAAGTTCTCAAAGGAGAGACTAGAGTGAATGGAGGAGAGGCAACATGCATAAAGAAAATGCCTGAGAATGGTGGAACCAGGCTTTGAAAAGACAGTTACTAACCAAGGGATGATCATCAGGTTAGCAGCAGACTTCCAAAATGCAACCATGAGAGAAGACACACAATAATTGCAGAGAAAAAAATAGCTATCAATCAATTTAGTCTCATTTTCAAACATAAAAAAATCTAAGAAGATTTATTACTCATAGATTTTCTCCCAAAATTACTAAATGATATACCACAGCAAAAATAAAATTGAAGTTGGAAGTGAGGGGTTAGATGAGAGTGAAAATGGTATAAAAAATAAAAGAACACCTTGTTGTTGTTGTTAGTTGCTTTGGAATTGGCTGCAACTCATGGCAACTGCAGGTAACAGAATGAAATATTGTCCCATCCTGTACCATCTTCACTATCATTGGTTTGCTCAAGTCCATCATTGTGGCCAGTGAGTATTTTGAGTGCGTTCTAATTTAGATGGATTATCTTCTACAACAATATTGAACAATATTCTACTGTGAATCATAGGGTTTTTATTGGCTAATTTTTAGAAACTGATTGTCAGGCTTTTCTTCTTAGTCTTAGTCTGGAAGCTCTGCTGAAACCTGTCCACCGTGGGTGAAATACCAGTGGCATAGCTTCCTGCATCACAGTGACATTCAAACCACCACAGTTCCACAAATTGACAAAATAGAAATTGAATGTTTAGCTTCCAAACTAGTAGACAGGAAAAAAAGAAAATGTGATCAACCCAGGTGTAAAAGTAAAAGAAAAAAGAAAGAAAAAGCCTGGTAAATAGAGAATATCAAATAAGATGGTAGACACAGTATAAATATATTAAAAATTATGGTAAATGTGAATGGATTATATTCCCCTATTAAAAGACAGAGGATCCCTTGTGGCACAATGGTTAAAGTCTTGACTGCTAACTGAAAGGTCAGTGGTTTGAACCCACCAGTCCCTCCTGTGGGAGAAAGACGTGGTAGTCTGCTTCCATGAAGATTTACAGCCTTGGAAACCCTATGCAGCAGTTCTACTCTGTCTTTTAGGGTCACTATGAGTCAGAATTGATTCTATGGCAATGGGTTTGGTTTTTGTTAGTAAAAGGCAGATTAGAAATAAAATAATTTCTGCTATATATGTCGGCATTTCTAAAACATTATGACATTAGAAAAAAATTTAAAAGACAAGAAAAGATACACCAGGCAAATACTAATCAAAACAAATAATAATGTTACATGCATTAGCTGATAGGATTTAACAGGTTTTGAATAAGGAACTGCAGGACCTACTATCGTTTACCAGCAGGAGCTGGGAGAGTAGCCTTGAGACTGGATTTGAGGCTGCTGGACCAAGCAGAAGGCACATAAATTGGGATAAAGTAGAGTTTATCAATATGGGAACACATTCCCAGGATGGAGGGCCCTAGGAGTAGTTGTGAAGAAGCAGGTGTGATAACTCCTAGAAACGGAAAAAGTGACCCCAGCCAATCCTTGGAAACTCTATGGGGCAGTTCTACTCTGTTGTATAGGGTCGCTGTCTTAGTTACCTAGTGCTGCTATAACAGAAATACTGCAAGTGGATGACTTTATCAAACGAAAGTTTATTCTCTCACAGTTTAGGAGGCTAGAAGTCCGCATTTGGGGTGCCAGCTCCTAAGAAATTCTTTCTCTCTCTGTCAGTTCTGGGGGAAAGTCCTTGTCATCAGTCTTCCCCTGGTCTAGGAGCTTCTCACTGCAGGGACCTGTGGGAGCTGAGCTCCCAGCTCTGCTTTCTTGGTGGTAGGAGGTCCCGTTGTTCTGTTCAAACAACTGATTATTTGTCTAAATACAGGTTCCTCGTGAGCACAATTAAGTGTTCTGAAATTCCCATTCTTTGCAGTGTTAGCCATAATTTGTTATGATCCAGACAATCAAATGGCTTTACATAGTCAATAAAACACTTTGTCTTCTCAAGCTGCCCTTTGAAATCTTCTGTTCAACTCTTTGACTTCATTTTTTTTTTCCATTTGCTGTAGCTACTCAACTTTCAAGAGCAAGTTTCATTGTCTCTTCTGACATCCATTTTCGTCTTTTCTTTCCTTCCTATCTTTTTAATGACCTCTTGCTTTCTTCATGTGTGATGTCCTTGATGTGATTCCATAACTCGTCTGGTCTTTGGTCACTAATGTTCAATGGGTCAAATCTATTTTTGAGATGGTCTCTAAATTCAGGTAGGGTATACTCAAGGTCCTGCTTTGGCTGTCATGGACTTGTTCTAATTTTCTTCAACTTCAAGTTGTGCTTGCATATGAGCAATCGATGGCCTGTTCTGCAGTCAGTCCCTGGCCTTTTGACTGATGATATTGAGCTTTTCCATTGTCTCTTTACACAGGTGTAGTAGATCTGATTTCTGTGCATTCAGTCTGGTAAGGTCCACGTGTATAGTCACAATTTATGCTGTTGAAAAAAGGTATTTGCATGAAGAAGTCCTTGGTCTTGCAAAATTTTATCATATGATCTCCAGCATAGTTTCTATCACCAAGGCCATATTTTCCAACTACCAATCCTTTCTTTCCAACTCTTGCATTCCAATCACCAGTAATTATCAGTGCCTCTTGATTGCATGTTTGATCAATTTTAGACTGCAGAAGTTGGTAAAAATCTTCAATTTCTTCATCTTTGGCTTCAGTGGTTGGTGGATAAATTTGAAGAAAAGTCACATTAACTGGACTTCCTTTTAGGCGTATGGATATTATCCTATCACTGACAGCGTTGTGCTTTAGGGTAGATCTTGAAAAGTTCTTTTTGACAATGAACATGACACCATTTCTCTTCAATTTGTCATTCCCGGTGTCTTAGGCTGGGTTCTCTAGAGAAGCAAAACGAGTAAAGCACACACACACACACATATATATATATATATATATAGAGAGAGAGAGAGATCTCAAATAAATGGCTCACACAGTTGTGGAGGCAGGCAAGTCCCAATCTTTGGGTTACGCATCAGGCTGGAGGCTTCTCATGACTCACATGGTTGCAGGGGCTGATGAATTCACAATCGACACATCAGAGGACAGGTTATTGGCTCATGGGGTACACGAGTTGGGGAATCCC
>NW_004443971.1:5472842-5513199 GCF_000243295.1 Trichechus manatus latirostris
AGAGAGAGAGAGAGATTTATATCAAGGAAATGGCTCATGTGATTGTAGAGGCTGGAACATCCCAAGTTCGTGGGTCAGGATAGAGGCTTGTTCTGATTCACATAGCTGCCAGGGCTGGCAAACCCAAGATCAGCAGGTCAGACAGCAATGTTCTTAAGATTGGCAGGAAAGACGGCAAGTAAGCTGCTAGCTCAAGTCCCAAGAACCAGTGGTCAGGTGAACAGGAGCCAAGCTGCAGGATCCAGAGTGAGCAAAAGCCCATGAGCCTTGCCAGAAAGTCCACTTATATTCAATGTAGGCTACACTCCCAAGGAAACTCCCTTTCAGCTGATTGGCTACTCATAGCAGATCCTGTCATGGAAGTGATCACATTATGTCAAATCTCATCATGGAAGTGATCACATCATCATAAGACTACCAAACTACATCATAACTGCCAAACCACTGAGAATCATGGCCTGGTCAAGTTGACACACAACTTAATGATCACAGTCACTGTGAGTTGGAATCGACTCAAGGGCAAGCATTTTTTTTAAATATTAAGTGAGGAATAAATGCCAGAATGGTCATGGTAGAGGATGTAAAAAGAAATTAAAAGGCTCAGAGTGGTGAACAAGTTAATGTGGATGTGTGATGTAAGGCCAGAAAACCTATTAGCTGACTATGTCTGATAGGAAGGTCGGGAGGATACACCATTTACCAAAGCAGTAAGGAATGCACTGGTGGGAAAATACCAGCATCACTAAGTCCAGTAGTGGCTCTCATTCATTATAGACGTACAATAATTAATACATAGCAGAGGGGCAACTATCGCACCTGACACCAAACAATAGGTTAGCATTTACTATTCATAAGCCAGGTGGGCACAGTTATTGAAATAATTGGCAAAGCAGAAGAACAGCCAGGGGACCTTGCCTTTAAAGAGTCATGAGATGGTTTATAGAACATTGCAAAATATACGGGTAGCCAACAAAGGTTCTGTTCAATCTGTAAAATCAAAATTAGGGATAATAAACAGAAGACTAAAGGCAAACATTCTGATAAAAAGCATAATCCCTGGCTTAATATCCAGGTTTTAGGGCCAGAAGCCATTGACTTAAGAACAGCCTGGTCCACGAGGAAGGACCCTGCAACACCATGGCAAGTGTACATGATAATGCCTGCCTCATACCTCTCCCAAAGGCACCTACTGCCATTTATTGGGTAAATGCACCCTAGAGAAAGTGGATCACCTAAACATTCTGAGGACTGTTGGACATAGGATCCAAGTTGATATTGATGACAAAGTGTCATCATGGCCTTTCTGTAAGAGTGGGGACATATGATGGCCAGGGAAGGATAGCTCACAGTGGGTCCTCTTGATCTGTAAACCCATCCATTTCCTTAGTCCTCAATTTGTGGTTGTAATAGACATACTTGGTAGTGGGCACAATCTTCACATTAAGTCCTTGACCTGTAGGAAAAAGCCAAGCAGAAACCTGAAATTATCCCACTCCCCATCCCTGTTTCAAGACAATAAAATTGTTTTAAATCACAGTTAAATTTCAATGGCAGAAATGAGTACCACTTTTAAAGTCCTTCAAAAAAATGCAGGAATGATGACCCCCATAAGTCTTCATTTAATTCACCAGTCTTGGTCTTGCAAAAACAAGACATCCACTGAGGGATGACACTACTGCAAACACAACCATTGTATTAGACCCAATTGCAGATGTGGCATCTTTGCTAGGGAAGATTAGCATGGCATCAGATGTATGGTATGCGGCCATTCATCTGACAAATGCATCCTTTTCAGTCATTAGGAATGGACAACAGGATACATTAGTTTTGCTCCAGGTTATGTTAACTCATCTGTCCTCTGTCAAAATACAGAGGAAGAGACTTAGACCATCTGGACATCCACACAGAACATCACACTTGTTCACTATACTGATGACATCATGCTAATGGAACCAGATGAGCAAGGAGTAGAGGCTAGTTGGAGGCTTTATCAAAAAGTTGTGTTCCAGAAAGTCAGAGATAAACTCTATGAAGATTCAGGGCCTGTCACATCAGTAAAATTTTTAGGTGACTGGTGTTCATGGAAGGAGCTCTGGTAGCGCAGTGGTTAAGTACTCAGCCGCTAATCGAAAGGTCAGACAACAAACCAGCAGCCACTCCACAGGAGAAAGATGTGGCAGTCTGGTTGCATAAAGATTACAGCATTTGAAAGTCTATGGGGCAGTTCTACTCTGTTCTGTAGGGTAACTATGAGTCAGAGTGGACTAGACTGCAACGAGTTTGTGTGTGCATGTGTGTTCATGGATGCTGAGAAGTACCACCCTCCACTCAAATAAAGAACAAATTATTGCAACTTGTACTATGACAAAGGAAACACAATTTTTTTTATTAGTGTACTTTAGATGAAGATCTACAGAGCAAATCACCCTCTCATTAAACAATTAATACACATATTGTTTTGTGACATTGGCTGCCAGCACTATGACCTGTTAACACTCTCCCCTATCAACCTTGGGTTCCCCGTTACCAGCTTTCCTGTCCCTTCCTGCCCTCTCATCCCTGCCCCTGAGCTGGTGTACCCATTTATTCTCATTTTGTTTTATGTGCCTGTCCAATCCACAGCTGAAGGGTGAACCTCAGGAGCAAACTCAGTACTGAGCTAAAAGGATGTCCGGGAGCCATAGTCTAGGGCCATACTCTGTCAGACCAGCAAGCCAGGTCCTTTTTTGTGAGTTAGAATTTTGTTCTACATTCTTCTCAAGTTCCATCTGGGACCCTCCACCATGATTCCTATCAGAGCTGTTGGTGGTAGTAGCCGGGCACCATCTAGTTATGCTGGACTTAGTCTTGTGGAGGCTGTGGTAGTTGTGATCCATTAGTCCTTTGGACTAATCTTGTGTCTTTGGTTTTCTTCATTCTTCTTGCTCCAGACGGGGTAGGACCAGTAGAGTATCACAGATGGCCGCTCACAAGCTTTTAATACCCCAGACACTGTTCACCAACATAGGATGTAGAACATTTTCTTTATAAACTGTATTATGCCAGTTGAGCTGGATGTCCTCCGAGACCATGGTCCCCAGCCTTCAGCCTAGTAATTCGATCTTTCAGGGAGTTTGGATGTGTCTATGAAGCTTCTATGACCTTGCCTTGGCCAAGTTGTGCTGGCTTTCCCAGTATTGTGTACTGTCTTACCCTTCTTGATAGGCCTCTTTGGCATCTACAGGCAGCATGTTACATATCTGGGAATGCTACTTTGGCCCATACACCAGATGATATGAAGGGCTACCAGATTTTAATGCGGCTCTGAGTAGGAAAGAGCTCTGCATCAAGTTCAGACTACAGTGAAATAGCCTTGATGCTTGGACCATATGGCCTGGAAGACTGTACCATTAGAGGTATTAATGGTGGGAACAGATGCTGCGTGAAGTTTATGGCAAACTATAGTGGAAGAATCATAATCCAGTTTCCTTGGGTTCAAGAACAAGGCTATGCTATCTGCAGTGGGGAATTATAAACCGCTTATAAAACAGACATGCTTCTGAGTCCTGGTCCAAACCAAAACTAAACCCATTGCCATCGAGTTGATTCCGACTCATAGCGACCCTATAGGACAGAGTAGAACTGCCCCATATGATTTCCAAGGAGCATCTGGTGGATTTGAACTGCTGGCCTTTTGGTTAGCAGCCATAGCTCTTAACCATCATGCCACTAGGATTTCCTGGTAGAGATGGAAAGCTGACCAAGAAATACCAAGTGACAATGTGTGGTCCGGGCTTCTCATTATGAGTTCAGTTCTCTCAGATTCACCAAGTGATAACATCAGGTGGGCACAGCAAAAATCACTGTAAGATGGAAGTACCATCAAGAACTGAAGGAAGTCTAGGATCCCCTGGCTTACACCACTGTTGGGCCTGTATCTCTCCCTCAGCTCTCACCTATGAAGTGAAACCCTTATGATGAGCTGATGGTAAAGGAAAAAGTCTGAGCTTGGTTCATGGGTGAATCGGCTCAGAATGTCAATGCAAACTGAAAATGGATGGCATCTACACTATAGCTGCGAGGTGATGGGGGAAGATCTTCTCAATGGGCAGAACTCTGGGCAGTGCATTTGGTTATCTACTTTGTGTGGAAAGAGAAGTAGCCTGAAGTTAGGATATTTACAAACTCATGGGCTATGGCTAGTGGTTTATCTGGATGGTCAGGGTAGAAAGAGAACGTTTGGAAGATTAGGGACAAAAAAATACGGGTAGAGGCATGTGGATGGACATATAAGAGTGGACACAAAGTGTGAAGATCTTGTCTTACATGTTAATTTCCACCAAAGAGTATCCACCATGGAAGAGGCAATGAACAACTAAACCAAAAACAAAAAAAAACCTGTTGCCGTCAAGTCGATTCTAACTCATAGTGACCCTATGAATCACTAGACAGACAAAAATGACTTAGTCAGTTGATGACAGCCCTAACTGAGGGCAATTCTGAGGGGCTGTCCCAGCTCCAGAGCCCACCATGGGACTGCATCAAGGCTTAACTTCTCCTTCTGTCCAACCCTGCTTCCTTCCTCTCTCTTCCACAGGTTTTGAGTCCAAGTGTTGTCTCTAATGAGCATCTTGCATGCTAATCATCATCTTAGTGTTTGCCTCCCAGAGAACAGAAGCTGTATCAGACATTATATACCTATACTATGCATGAGTTTATAAATTTTAAAATAAATGCCCATAGAATTGTAAGAAAAAAATCTAGAAATATATAATGATTGTATAAAGATTTTAAACTTGATTTTAGAAACTGATAGAGACAAAACCAGTATTAGTAAGGATACAGAAGATTTGAACAGCAGTTTTTTCTCACATGACATAACATGACATGACATGACAGAACATAGCATAGCATTTAGTATAGCATATCATAGCATAACATAAAATAACATAACACATAACATAACTGTATGCTTATATGATTTTAATCATATACATATATTTTAAAAAGTTGATAACATGCTAGCTTACAGATGGTCTCAAGAATGTCCAAATAATTGATAATATACAGAATATTTACCTTAACACAGTGTAATAAAATTAATACAATTAGACCTTCTCAAATATGTGTTGGAAAAGTAATGACCTCTAACAAAAAACTAGAGACTGAGTGATAAAAAAAAAAAAGTACCCACAAAAGCCACCAAGCGTACACATTTTATGGTGAAATTTTACCCCAAATCAGAAGCTTATATCTGTATCTGATAAATCTGTTTCAGCTAATGGGCAAAGAGAGAAAACTACTTAATCATGTGACATCAAAATTAGGCATAGAGAGTGTAAGAAATGGTATTTAATCTCCAATCTCACTTATGGCATAGATGAACAAAGCAAAAATAACATTGGCAAATCCAGAATTGTACTTAAAAGTACATCATGCCCCCACTAGCTGTAATTAAAAAATACAAAAATTAAAAATATCAGATGTTGGCAAGGATGTGGAGAAACTGGAACACTTACCCAGTTTTGGTGGGAATGAAAAATGGTACAGCCACTATGGAAAACAGTTTGACATCGAACTACCATATGACCCAGCAATCCCCATCCTAGGTATATACTCAAAATAATTGGAAGCAGAAACATAAGCAGAAGCCTGTACACCAATGTTCGCTGCAGTACTATTCACAGTAACCAAAAGATGGAAACAACCCAAATGTTCATCAATAGATAAATGGATAAACAAAATGTGGTACACACATGCAATGGAATGTTATTCAGCCATAAAGAGAAACGAATTCATGATACATGCTACACCATGAATAAACCTTGATAAAACTATGCTGAATGAAATAAATTATCACAAAACAACAGATACTGTAGGATCCACTTTTATGATATAATAGGCAAATATGTAGAGACCAAACCTTATTAATGGTTACCAGAGGTAGGAGGGAGGGGCAAAGAGGGAGACTTTGCTAGGGGGCACTGAACTTCTGTTAATGGTAGTGGAATAATTTGGAAAAGGGACAGCAGTAACGGTTGCACAACATGATGAACTTGATCAATGTCACTGAATTATACATGTAAAAGTTGTTAGACTGACAAATGTTTTGTTATATATTTTTTTACCACACATACAAATAAGGTACATCATGATGAAACAAAATTTATCTCAGGAACGCAAAGATGTGTCAGCATTAGAAAATGTATATAATTCAACACATTAACAGAAAAAGGGGAAGAATATGAGTATCTCAATAAATGTAGAAATATATTTCATACAAGTCAACGCTCATTCATAAATTAAGGGGAGCAAACAAAACAAAACAAAAAAAACCCCAGTACGTTAGCAATAAGAAGAAACTTCCTTAACCTGATAAAGAGGATCTACCCCAAACCTATAGCAAATGTCCTATTTTGTGGTTACATTTTAGAAACATTCACATCAAACTCAAGACAAGGAGATGTCCAATAATACGACTTCTATATAGCAATTACTGGAAGCTCTGGTCGATTCAGAGATGCAAGCAAAAGAAATAAGCAGTATAATTATTGGAAAGGAAGAGGCACGGTGGTTATTTGCAGATGATACCATTGCATACAAAATGCAAAAGATGACACAGACAAACCATTTAGAATAAAACATTTAAGAAAATTTTCTGGAAATAAGATCAACATGCAAAAATGATTAGTGAGATTTCATTTAACAGTAATTGAAAAACAGAAAAAGTTATTTTTAAAAGATTGCATTAAAATTTACATGGTACCTAGGGAAAAAAATCAAAGGGTATTTAATATTTTAATGGAAGAAAATTATAAAACCATAAAAGGTAAAAGAAGATCATGTTTATAAATATACAGGCTTAACATCAGGAAGATATATTGTAAATTAGTTCCCGTATTGATCAACAAATTTAACGCAATTCCAATAAAAATCTTGATAAAATTTTTTTCCTAGAATTTGATGAACTTATTTTAAAATTCCTATGCGTGGAGGAATGTTCAAGAATAGGCAAGAAAATTATGAGAAAGCACTTGGAGTGGGAACTTGCTCTCCTGGACATCAAGAATAATTTAAAGCTATAGTAGTTAAAACAGTATGGTATTTTGCAGAATTAACAAAAAATTATTTCGTTAATCTTGTCAGGCTTTATGGGAACTTGATTTGTGATAGAGGTGGCCTCATAAATCAGAATCTATTGGTATAATTGACTACCCATATTGAAAGAAGGAAAATTAGAATTACCTCTCATATATAAAAATAAATTCCAGGTAGATTAAAGGCCTATATCTTTCAAAAACAGTTTTAAAAGATAATATAGGAGAATGACTCTATGATCCTGGGGAAAATATTTTTAAATACATGGAATAAAACATAAAATATAAAGAAGAAAACTGATATATTTACACTAAAATTTAAAACATTTGCATGACAAAATTTAACAAAACTGAAAGACAAAGATCTTTTGCACATTATATAATAGACAAAAAATTAATCAAGAAACTATAAAGAACATTTTCCCACCTGTCAGAGAATGATAATAGCTAACATTTATTAAACATTTACTCTGTATCAGGCTCTGCTCTAACTGGTTAGTACGTATTAACTTTCTCAGCCATCATAATAATCCTATGAGCTAGTCAGTATTTTTTATCTTTATTTTACAGACAAAGAAACTGAGTCATGTTGACGTTAAGTACTCAAGTACACACAAATACTGAGTGACAGATTTGGAACTGGAATTCATGCCAACTGGCTCCAAAGTTCTTATTCCTAGACACTGTATAGAACTATGTCCCCCTCAAAAGACAAATAATCCAATTGAAAAATAGGCAAATATTTGAACAGGTAATTCATGAAAAAGAAAACTGCGATCGCCACTAAAGCTAAAAATGGACTTAACTTCATGAATCAAGGGAAATGCAACTGAAAACCTCAATGAGGATTGTCACCCTTTGGATTGGCAAAATATTTAAAAGTTTGAGAAATACCAAATATTGACCAGATTTGGCAAAATAGGAGCTCATACATCCCGTTGAAGGGAGTGTCAATTGGTACACACTGCTTTGTAGAGCAAGTTGACAGCATCTAGTAAAACTGACGCTGTATTTACCCAATGGCCCAACAATTACACTTCCAGGTATCTTTACGCGCAAAGGAAATGTGTATAAGGCTGTTCATTGCATTGTGTGTGTGTGTGTGTGTGTGTGTGTGTGTGTGTGTAAAAGATTGGAAAGAGTTTAAATTAAGGGAATGGGTAAGTAAATTGTGTTATATTAATGGATATAATGCTACTCGACAATTTAAACTAAAGTAAATTGATATGCATCAACTTGGATGGATCTCTAAGATTGCACTATTGCGTGAAATAAGCACTACGTAGTACGTGTAGATATGTAGAACGTAAAACCATTTATGTAAATTTTTAGCATGTAAAAATATGCCGTTTATGGCACATATATACATAGTCAAAGCATAAATCCACAGAGGGCAGGGTACAAACTATGTTCATGACCGTGGCAGCTTCCAGCAAGGGAGGGTGGTAATGGGGACTGCAGAGACCTACATAGAGGGTTTAACGGCATCTTTACTTTTTTTTTTTTAATTAATAAGATATATGATGTAAATATGACAATTCATTAATTCTGGTGTAGGTGGATGGGCATTTGGTTCATTACTCTCTGTACTTTTCTGTGCATTTTTAATACTGAAAACAGAAGAAAAAAATCAATAAGAGAGATAATTATGACACAGTCCTCACTCCCAAATAACTCCTCTCCTTTCATTCTTGCACAGAGTTCTGAAAGCAAGCAGTGTCCTGTTAAACAACAGAGACACAAACAAGAATAACACTTCTTGCTAACAAGCTTGTAGTGTGTCTTCCTGGGTTTCTCCTTTTACCCGCAGTTGGGAGATAAGTAAGAGCTGAAAGAGGACTTGGAGATCATCTAAGCCCCTCATGGAACAGATTAGGACATAGATCTACAATGCGGAGGACCAGCCCATGACCAGGTATCATATACAGCTAATGAGTTGTACAAATTAATCTCAGAATTTGTAAAACAGAAGGCACAGATTGGAAGGTGGCAGACCAAATTAGGACCATAAATAGGTTTTGTTTGACTCATGTGCTTAATTTTTAAAAGTGAATATGGACATTATTATACACTATGGTATAGTTAGTCACAACCGCTCTGACTCCCTATTTTTTTACACTGGACTTTAAATACATTTGCATCTATGACGCTTATTGTAGAATCTTTGACTTTGAAAGGAGCTCGGGGGAGGTCAACTATGTTCCACTCAGTATCCCTGACAAGTGGGATACACCTCTCAATATACCAAAACCAAACCAAACCTATTACCGTCAAGTCGATTCCGACTCATAGTGACCCTATAGGACAGAATAAACTGCCCCATAGACTTTCCAAGGAGTAGCTGTGGATTTGAACTTTTGGTTGCAGCTGAGGCCACCTAATTGAACAGTTCGGACTGTTGGAATTCTTCCTTTTATGGAGTCTAAATATTCTTGCTTGCAACTTCCCACTCCTTATTCTTAGCTTAGTCCCCTAAAGATGATGAAATAAGTCTAACGGCTCTTCTGCAAATATTTGAAGGTAGCTATCATTATTCACTTGAATCATTCCTCTTCAAGACAAACACTGTCAGTTCTTCCAACTCTTCCAGAGCGGTTTCGTTTTCATACTCTTTGCTGACTTGGTTGACCTCTGGAGCCACCACACTGGATGTGATCAAGCTTCTCAATACCGGAGAAAGATTGTTCATGGTGATCACTGTCAACACTTCATCCACTGCTTAACCATCCTTTGAGTTAGAACCACAAGAGTGGTGTGACTTCCTGCCTACTTACTTCTCCAGCCTTTTCTCTACTTTCTCCATTTTCCCTTCTTCTTTCTTTCCTTCACCTCTACCCCTTGCCATAGTCATACATTGTTTTCACTGCAGACACAATGAATTATTTGAAGTTCCCTAAACAAAACATGGTATTTTATATCATTATGTCATTTCATATCCTGTTTCCTCCACATGGAATATTTCATTAATGATTTCTCCTATAAACTCCTACTTATTTTTTAAAGCCCAACTTTACTGTCACTGTTTGAGGCTTTTCCATGCCTTCAGCTTTTCCCTTTTTCTCTTTCACACTCAAGTCTAAGTTAATTCCTGTTAATTTCCTCCTCTATGCTGCCTCTCCACTTTACACAGCAATTATTTGTTTGCAATTCTCTCCCTCTTTTATATTACAAGCTCTTGGAGAGAAGAGATTGTGTCTTTATTTCTTTTTAACTGTAATGCTAATCACAGTGACTGGCACATACTAGGTGTTCAATAAATACTTGTTGAGTTGAACACAACTCTGAGACCATTGGATGCTTTACACAAATATACAGTTCATTGTAAGGCTGAGGACAGCCTTAAGTTTTCTCTGTCTTCCAATTAGAATATGAATTACTTGAGAAATGGAACTGTGTTTTATTTTTCTTGCTCTCCTAGCACTAAGCACAGACACCCATCAGTCACTCAGAAGATTGTTAAATGAATGAATATGATTCAGAGGTATTTGGTTTGCTGTGAGCATTCACGGAAATAAAGTATTTTTTTGTCTCTTCATTGTGGAGAAGGAAAAAATGTATTTATACATAAAGATAAAACTTGTATTCATACTTATATGCACTCAAACATCTGTATATAGGCACCAATGTATATATGTATAAGTAAAAATGGTTCCTTCACATATCTTAGCATATATACATCTTCTGAATTGCAAAATGCACACCAGCTTATTTGAAGTCCTGTACAATATGTCTCACCTCCCAGGCAAAATTTCTTGTTAATTTCCTCTGCCTCCATGAATGTATGATTTATTTAACAAAACTTCCATCCAGAAAATTAAACATTTGTTCTCCCTAGAGGGACAGTTCCCCAACATCAGAGCATTGAAGGCCCAGTTACAAAGGTTTATGTATAAACAGTAATCCAACTCACAATCCCAAGTACAAATACTGTCTTCTAGCCTGTTCCCACTAGATATGCTCCAGTATCTAATTAGCCCAGAGAGAATGAATAACAAAATAAGAACAAAACTGTAGTACTAACAATGCTTGTGGTTGTTGATCTTTTTTCTTTTTTGTCCACAATCCCCATTACTTCACACGTATCTATTCAGAAATTACTGTTATTAACTGGATCTCTTTCCTTCCCTCTTTCCTTCCTCCTTCCCTTCCCTCCCTCTCTCTGTTTTTCCTTCCTTCCTTCTTTCTTTCCTTCCTTCCTTTCTTCCCCTATTTTAAAAAGAAAACATATATTTTAATCATTTAATCAGTAAATACCAAATACTTAGCCATCTGTTTTCTAATTTTTACATAGAAAAAATCTGGAGCCATTTCAGTCTGACCCTCTGGGAACCTATCCAAAAGAGGAGAGGTATATCATGCCTGATCTTTCTTTTGCAATCCCAACTCAAATTAAAGAAATCATAAAATAAGCTGCAAAGTAAGGAATCTATAAATTATTAAATGTCAACAGTTAACATTCTTATCCAGCTTCCAAATCCGTATCATACTAAAGCAAGGCCCATTTCTGACCAGCAGAAGGCAGATGTGGTTGACAGTTTCTGATAAAATTTTAGCTTTATTCCCAGTTCCCCAGGGATCAGCCCCTTAGCAAGAGAGGTTCTGTGTTAGGACATGCACTTATGGCATCTATCATATCTTGGTTCATGATCGAGCATGTATTTGTAAAAACTATATCATTCATTTATATGATCAACATTTATTGAAAGTTGACTTTGAGAATCCAAACATGAATAAATTGTATATTTCTTACCTTTAAAAATAGTGTTCCAGTTAGCTACTGCTGCATAATGAACCACCCCAAAGCTAACTGGTGTAAAGTAGCCTTTTTTTTTATGCTTACAGATTCTGTGGATTAGGAATTCAGAGATGGGATGTTGGGGATGTCTTGACCATACTCCCCACCATACCACACTTGGGCCTCAGCTGACAAAAGTCAAGGCTGGGGGTGATAAGATGGCTGAATGCAGATGTCATATGAAACATATTTGGTAGCCACAGATCTGGCAGTACATGCTGTAGGTTGGTTGGGACCTCACCTGGGGTTATTGGCTGGTGTTTATGTAAACTCTTCATGAGCCTGGGCTTCATCCCATTGTGGTAGAGTTGGGCTTCTTATATGACTACAAATGTGAGTGTCCTAGCTATAAGGCAGAACTAAAAGGGTGTCCGGGGCCTTACTCTCGGGTTTATCAAATTTATCAAATCTCTGTCAAGCCGGTAAGTCTGGTCTTTTTTTGTGAGTTAGAATTTTGTTCTACATTTTTCTCTCCAGCTCTGTCTGGGATCCTCTGTTCTGATCCCTGTCAGAGCTGTCAGTGGTGGTAGCCGGGCACCATCTAGTTGTAAAGGACTCAGTCTGGAGGAGGCCGTGGTAGATGTGGTGCATTAGTCCTTTGGACTGATCTTTCCCTTGTATCTTGTTTTCTTCATTCTCCTTTGCTCCCGAAGGTGTGAGACCAGTGGAGTATCTTAGATGACTGCTCACAGGCTTTTAAGACCCCAGAAGCTACTCACCAAGGTAGAATGTAGAACATTTTCTTTATAAACTGTGTTATGCCAATTGAGCTAGATGTTCCCCGAGACCATGGTCCCCACACCCCTCCGCCCAGCAGTTCGGTCTCTCAGGGAGATTGGATGTGTCTATGGAGCTTCCATGACCTTTCCTTGTACAAGCTGTGCTGACTTCCCCAGTATTGTATACTGTCTTATCCTTCACCAAAGGTACCACTTATCTATTGTCTATTAAACATTACCCACCCACCCCTCCCATCCCTCATAACCAACAAAGATTGTTTCTTTTTGTGTGTAAACCTTTTCATGAGTTTTTACAGTAGTGGTCTGATACAATATTTGTCCTTTTGTGATTGACTTATTTCACTCAGCATAATGCCCTCAAGATTCATCCATGTTATAAGATGCTTCACAGATTCATCATTGTTGTTTATCTTTTCATAATACTCCGTTGTGTGTATGCACCACAGATTGTTTATGCATTCTTCTGTTGATAGGCATCTAGGTTGTTTCCATCTTTTTGCTATTGTGAACAAAGCTGCAATGAACATGGGTGTACATGTATCTATTCATGTGACGGGTCTTATTTCTCTAGGATATATTCCTATGAGTGGAATTGCTGGATCATATGGTATTTCTATTTCTAGCTTTCTAAGGAAGCACCATATCATTTTCGTAAATGGTTGTATCATTTTGCATTCCCACCAGCAGTGCGTAAGAGTTCCGATCTCCCCGCAGCTTCTCCAACGTTTGTTATTTCCAGTGTTTTTGATTCGTGACAGTAATGCCGGTGTGAGATGGTATCTCATTGTGGTTTCGATTTGCATTTCTCTAATGGCTAGTGATTGTGAGCATTTCCTCATGTGTCTGTTGGCCTCCTGTATATCTTCTTTGGCAAAGTGCCTGTTCATTTCCTTTGCCCTTTTTTAAATTGGATTATTTGTCTTTTTGTGGTAGAGGTGTTGGATTTTCTTATATATTTTAGAGATTAGACCTTTGTCTGACTTGTACTGTCCAAAATTTTTTCCCAGTCTGTGGGTTGTCTTTTTACTCTTTTGGTGAAGTCTGCTCATGTGCATAAGTGTTCAATTTTTAGAAGATCCCAGTTATCTAGCTTATCTTCTGGAGTTTGTGTGTTGTTACTTATGGTTTGTATCCTGTTAATGCCATGTATTACGGCCTCAAGCGTTGATTCTATTTTTTCTTCTTTGAACTTTATAGTTTTTGGCTTTATATTTAGATCTTTGATCCATTTTGAATTAGTTTTTGTATATGGTGTGAGGTATGGGTCCTGTTTCATTTTTTTTGCAGATGGACATCTAGTTTTGCCAGCACCGTTTGTTAAAAAGACTGTCTATTCCCCATGCGATGGGCTTTGGGCCCTTGTTGAAGATCAGGTTACCGTAGGTGGATGGATTTACATCTGGGTTCTCAATTCTGTTCCATTGGTCAAAGTATCTGTCATTGTACCAGTACCAGGCTGTTTTGACTACCATAGCTGTATAGTAGGTTCTGAGGTCACATAGTGTGAGTCCTCTTCTTCAATAGTGCTTTACTTATCCAGGGCTTCTTCCCTTTCCATATAAAGTTAATGATTAGTTTTTCCATCTCTTTAAAGAATATTGTTGGTATTTGGATCCGGATTGCATTGTAATTGTAAATTGCTTTGGGTAGAATTGTCATTTTCATAATGGTGAGTCTACCTATCCATGAGCATGGTATGTTTTTCCATTTATGTAGATCTCTTTTGGTTTCTTGCAGTAGTGTTTTATAGTTTTCTTTGTATAGCTCTTGTACATTTCTGGTTAGATTTATTCCTATGTATTTTTTTTTTTAGAGGCTATTATAAATGGTATTGTTTTCCTGATTTCCTTTTCATCATTCTCTTTATTGATGTATAGGAATCCAGCTGATTTTTGTATGTTCATCTTCTATCCTGTGACTCTGCTGAATTTTTCTATTAGTTCCAGTAGTTTTCTCATAGAGTCTTCTGGGTTTTTTTTGTATAGTATCATATCATCCACAAACAGGGACAGTTTAACTTCTTCATTACCAATTTGGATGCCCTTTATTTCTTTTTCTTGCCTTATTGCTCTAGCTAGAACTTCCAGCACAATGTTAAATAGGAGTGGTGATAAAGGCCATCCTTGTCTTGTTCCTGTTCTCAAGGGGAATGTTTTCAGCCTCTCTCCATCAATAATGATGTTGAAACAAGTATAAGAGTTGATATGAGAAAATCATATAGATACTGGTTTTGCTTGACTGACTTGTGTAATCACTGTGTTTCATACTAACTGCTTTTGGAATAATAGGAAGTTTTGTGAAATGCTGGCCTTGTGTATACCTTACAATGCAAATTTAATAAAGTGTGTACACATGCAAAAAAAGAAAAAGAATGATGTTGGCCATTGGGTTTGCATAGATGTCCTTTTATTATGTTGAGAAATTTCCCTTCTATACCTAATTTATTGAGGGTTTTTATCAGGAATAGGTGTTGGACTTTGTCAAATGCCTTTTCTGCATCAACTGAGATGATCACGTGATTCTTTTCTTTCCTTTTATTTGTGTGATGGATTACGTTGATTGATTTTTCTAATGTTGAACCATCCTTGCATACCTGGTATGAATCCTAGTTGGTCATGGTGTATTATTTTTTGATATGATGCTGAATTCTATTGGCTAGAATTTTGTTGAGAATATTTGCATCTATATTCCTGAGAGACATTTTTTCTGTAATTTTCTTTTTTTGCGGTGTCTTTGCCTGGTTTTGGCATCAGGGTTATGCTGGCTTCCTAAAATGAATTTGGAAGTATCTCTTCCTTTTCTATGTTCTGAAATAGTTTGAGTAGTACTGATATAAGTTCTTTTCTGAATGTTTGATAGAATTCTCCAGTGAAGCCATCTGGGCCAGGGCTTTTTTTTTGTTGTTGTTGGGAGTTTTTATTAATTAAGTTTTCAATCTCTTCTCTTGTTATGGATCTGTTCAGATTTTCAACATCACTTTGTGGTAGTTTTGGTAGGTAGTGTGTTTCTAGAATTTATCCATTTCCTCTAGGTTTTCAAATTTGTTGAAGTAAAGTTTTTCATAATATTCTGTTATAATCCTTTTTATTTCAGTTGGGTCTGTTGTAATGTGTCCCATTTCTTTTCTTATTTTAGTTGTTTGTGTCCTCTCCTGTTTTTCTTTCGTCAGTCTGGCCAGCAGTTTGTCGATTTTGTTGATCCTGTCGAAGAACCAATTTTTGGTTTTGTTGATTCTTTCTATTGTTTTTCTATTCTCTATTTCATTTATTTCTGCTCTGATCTTTATTATTTCCATTCTTCTGGTGGCTGTGGTCTTTTTTTGCTGTTCTCTTTCTATTTGTTTGAGTTGTGTAGTTAATGTTTTGATTTTGTCCCTTTCTTCTTTTTTGATGTGTGCATCTATTGCTATAAATTATCCTCTCAGGACTGCCATTGCTGTATCCCAAAGGTTTTGGTATGATATGTTTTTATTCTCGTTTGATTCTAGGAATCTTTTTATTCCATCTCTGATTTCTTCTATTACTCAGTGTTTTGTTAAGCAGGGTGTTGTTCAGTTTCCATGTAATTTTTTTTTCCCCTTGCTCTTTCTGTTGTTAATGTCTACCTTGATGGCATTGTGGTCAGAGAAGATACTTTGTATTATCTCAATGTTTTGAATTTTCTTGAGGGTTGCTCTGTGGCTGAAGATGTGGTCTATTCTGGAGGGTGTCCCATGTGCTTTGGAAAAGAATGTGTACTTTGCTGCAGTTGGGTGGAGTGTGCTATGTATGTCTATGAGGTCAAGTTGGCTGATTGTGCCCTTTAGGTCTTCTATATCTTTGTTTAGTTTCTTTACTGAGAGTTGTGTGTTGAAGTCTCCTACTATTATAGTAGAACTGTCAATTTCTCTTTTCAGTGCTGTTAGAGTTTGTTTTATGTATTTTGGAGACCTGTCACTGGATGCATAGGTATTTATTATGGTTATGTCTTCATGATGTGTCATCCCCTTAATCATTACTTAGTGTTCTTCTTTGTCTTTTATGGTGAATTTTGTTTTAAAGTCTATTTTATCTGAGATCAGTATTGTCATTTCTGCTGTTTTTTGGCAGCTGTTTGCTTGATATATATTTTTTCTATCCTTTGATTTTTAATAAGTTGACATCTTTGTTTCTAAGGTGTGTCTCTTTTAGACAGCATATCAATAGATCCTGTTTTGTTTTTTGTTTTTTTTTAATCCATTTCTGTCATTCTCCATCTCCTTATGGGTGCATTTAGGCCATTTACATTCAGTGTAATTATTGATAAATATGTGTTTATTGCTGTCATTTTGTAGTGCTATTTTTTGTGGTGCTGACGTTTTTTTGTTCCTCATACCTCCTGTGCTGAATTCGTTTTGTTTGTGAATTTTTTCATTTCTTTTGTTTTTGTAGATTTTCTTTTTTACTGAGACTTCATGTTTTTCTTCTTTATTTTGATGAGTAGGTTTGTTAACTTTCTTTGTGTTTACCTTGAAATGTACACTTATCTTCCGAGGTTTGAACCAGTCTATTATTACTTGGTATCACCTTGCCTTCCTCTCCATTAGAAGGTTCTATACCTACACCATTTATTCCCTCTTTTATTGTTCTGGTACTGTTGTCATTTACAGATTAACCTCTCTGGTTCCCTGTTGTAATTCTTTTGGTTTTATATAGTTCTTGAGAATTCATTTCCTAGGTTGGTATCTGGCTGGTACGATCCTGCATCCTAGATTCAGCCTGTGGTCTGACGTTGTTTGTTCTCTTATTCCCTTTAATAATTCTTGTAAGTTTGGTTTGGTTTTTACATAGTCCCTTAGTTTCTGTTTATCTGGAAATATCCTAATTTCACCATCATATTTGAACAAGAGTTTTGCAGGATATATTATTCTTGGTTGACAATTTTTTTCTTTCAAGGTTTTATATATGTCATCCCATGGCCTTCTTGCCTGCATGGTTTCTGCCAAACAATCTGAGATTAGTCTTACTTTCTCCTGTGTATATGACTTTTTGTTTTTCTCAAGCTGCTCTCAGGGTACTTTATCTTTGGTTTTAGCGAGTGTGATTATGATATGCCTTGGTGATTTTCTTTTGGGATCTATCCTATAAGGGGTTCATTGATCTTCTTGGATGGTCAGCTTTTCATCTTTCAAGATGTTGGAAAAGTTTTCTGTTGGCAGTTCGTCAGTGATCCTCTCTGTGTTTTCTGTTTTCTCCTCCTGTTCTGGAACTCCGATCACTTGCAAATTTTTGCTTTTGATGGTATCCCACATAATTCTCAGGGTTGCTTCATTTTTCTTTGTTCTTTCTTCTGATTTTTCCTGAAATAGAGTTGTATCCAAGTATTTGTCTTCAATTTTGCTGATCTTGTCTTCCATTGTTTCAAACCTGCTCCTCAGGCCTTCTATGACACTGTCCATTTCTGAAATCTTGTTGTTTCTCTTTTGGATTTCTAATTGTTGTTTTTGTATGATTTCTAGTTCTGAATTTATTTTGGCATTTTGTTCCTGTATTATTTTTCTGAATTCTTCCATTTTTGGTCTGTATTTTCCATGATTTTGTCTGCCTGTTCCATGAATTTGTCTATTTTTTCCTCATTTTTGTCTGCTTTTTTCTTCAACTCTTGTATAGGTCTGAATATTAGAGATTTGAAGTCCATATCAGGTAGTTCTAGTGCCTTTTCTTCTACTGGAAAGTCATCTGGTGTTTTATTTTGGATGCCTACTGGCACAATCCTGTCCTGTTTTTGTATATGTTTTGATAGTGTCTGCTGTCTTCAGGACATTCAGTAGTTATTTTCCTCATTTATTGATTATAGATTTGTTTGTTTTGTCCTGCTTTTTTTGTTTTATTTTGTTATGTTTGAGCAGGCAGGCTATGCATTCTTTGTCATTTGCTCATCTGTAAGCCTGATACTTTTCACCTCCTAGTCCAATGGGCAGGGTCAGTTTCTCAGCTATGGTGTGGCAGCACAGGTCCAGCTGAAGGGGATTTGCTGGGCTGGGTTGTATGTGGCACATACTAGGGCCCACAGGGCTGGCTGGGAATCAGTGCAGGACAGTTTCTGGTAGGCCATGACTTTGCATGGTGCAGTTAGGTAGGAAGGAGAGGGAGATTGTGATATGTGGAGCTAAGATGGGTATGGAAAAGACAAGAGAGAGGAGAGCGGAACAGGAGCCAAAAACATACAAACAAACTAACCAACAAAAAAGAGTGCTAAGTGAGGTTGGCATTGGCGTGGATTGATGAGAGACTTAGAAATGGAGGAAAACAAGAAGAAAAAAATAAAAACAGAAAAGGGTAAAAGAAAAAAAATGAATAAATAAAAATTAGAAAAAAAAAGAAAAGAAAAGCTGCCAGGGATCCCACTGGTGCAGCTCTGAGGACTGGGGAAGTTGTTCCCAGGCCATGAAGTACAGCCTTGCTAGAAGGGGTAGAAGTGTCACACAGTGCCAGGCATTCAAGAGACAAGAACAGGAGGTAAGTATAAAGGGACAAGAAACTGAGAAATGAAGAAAGAGAAAAAGGGAAAAAGAGAGAAAAGAAAAGAAAACAAACAAGGAAACAAAAAAAAAAAAAATAAGAAAAAAGAAATACCCTCAGGGATCCCCCTGCACAGTTGCACAGACTGAGGAAGTAGCTTCCAATCTGCACAGTACTGCCAGGCTAGAAGGGGCTCCCAAGCCAAGAAAAGAAAAAGAAAACAAACAAACAAACAAAACAAAACATGGGCCGGGAAGCAGTTCCACAGTTGAGTGGCATTTCACGGCCTTTCAGAAAGAAGCAAAGATGACACATGGAGCCAGGTATTTGAGAAAAAGGAGAGGGAGGTGGTGAGAGGTATGAAAGAAACCAAAAGAAGAGGAACAAAGCAACACCAGAAACCAACAAAGGGCACTCAGGGAGTCAGCCAGTGTGGGATGGTGGAATCCAAGCAGCACAGGGGTGAAGCCAGTGCTTCCTGGCCAAGAAACTGTGGCCGCAGGAAGCAGAGGAGGCCAAGTGGGAGTGAAGAAGGGTAGGGGGTAAGAAAGCGTATATCGCTGGTTATTGGTTGTTCTGTCTCCTGCTGGGGGCCCTGTGAAGCTACTTTCCTGTACTCCCTGTTCTCCGATCTCCAACAGGAGTCAAAGATGACAGATCCGTGCTGTGTTAGCTGATAGGGGACCTCTGCATGTATCTCTCCTCGCTCTCTGTTCTCTGTCAGTTTCTTATTCCATCTGGTGCTTGGCTGAGTTCCTTATATCTTCATTTGATGCTTAGGGTTTCAGGATTGATGTTTGTCTCTGTTTGATTTAGTTTTTCAGATCTTTGCTGTGGAGGGACAGCATGGTGCCTCTGTCTATAATGCCATGTTGCCCGAAAGTCTTCTGAATCACCTTCTTTGACATAGTCTCAGAAGTTGGCAGCATCACCTCACTACATTCTATAGGTTACAAGTTAGTCATAAGCCCAAATAGATTCAGCAGAAGATGATCCCACTTCTTGATGAAAGGAGTGTCAAGTTTACATTGTTGAAGAACATGTATGATGGGATATAATGTGGCCATCTTTCAAAAATTCAAGATGCCATAGATAGCATATAGTTTAGTAGGGAAGTGAGACATGTAAATAAATCAGTCCAAGAAAAGGTTACAGTGTTATAATAGAAGTGCTTGTTATGTGCAACAAAATACGTGGTCAATTATATCTGGGGCATGTGAAGAAGTCAAGAAAAGTTTCAAAGAGGAGATGACTCATAGAGCGACATACGTTAGGCAATATGTACCACAGAGTGGTACATATTTTGGTGTAAATTGTTGGATTTTGGGGTTTTGAGACAGAATTTACATAAAACGTTCTTTGAGTGACAACATACGCATCAAAAAACAAAACAAAACAAAAAAAACAAAATCCCCTGAACTCTCCAGTGCCATTCAAAGTCCCTTTGCTAGTTGGAGAATGAGCCTGAGATGGGATTAAGGTACCTACAAAGTGGTGACTGCCCTTGGGTTGCAGCAAGCACAGGCAAGATGAGAAATTACACATGCCAGTCCGCACAACCACGCAGCTGATGGTCCGTGTAGAAGATCTGAGAGCTGCGGAGGGCCAGTGGGAGGATGCCAGTCAGCCAGGTCTTTGACTGCCCTAAGACACATCTTTATTCTCACAGAGCAGATGTTACCCCAGAGGTCCCCCAACCTAAGTCATCATAAGCTTGGTGTGAAGTCTGCCTTCCCCAAGCCTGGGATTTGATGAAACTGTGGATTTGTTGAGGCTTCAGTGGTTGGTCCCCAAGGAATTAAACCATTTTATGACTTTATTTAAGGGTAAGGTCAATCCATGCAGCTTTAAGGTAGCACAAAGGCAATAAAAGAGGGTGTGATGTTCCCAGATAGGACTGAGGCAGAGCACGTGTGCGTGAATGTCCCCCAAAGCAAGTGGGAGCATCATCTCCCAGCTTTATTTACTTTGTGTTATTAAAGGAGCATCACTGTACCATCCATGCTGAGCCAGAGCCTCTAACTCAGTGGAAATGAAATTCCAATGCAGTGTGTGCTTAACTTCCCCAGCCCAGTAAATCCATTTCTCTCTTCGTCTCTGTCTCATCTCCCTCTTTGTAGTGAAGATATGTACCAGGCAGCTGTGAAGACTGGTGGTGGGAAACTACTCTGGCAATTTCTGAGTGATGTTGGAAGAAATGAATTGAGTGAGATTGCCTGGAGTAGAGACACAAGACGGACTGTACTTTTATAGTCACTGCTGGGTTTGGATTTGTTGTGCGCTGCTTACCTATGCATATTCTCTTCTGTTCCAGCACATAAAGGAAAACATGCCCAATCAGACACTCCCTGGCTTATCACTCCGTATCAACCCAGGAGCAACACAGGTTTTCAATTTCCCCTTTTGCAAGTGCAGCTGAAAATTGGCAGAGGCTACTGGGTGGAGAGAAAATGAGCAGTGGCCCAGGCTGGCCACTAAAGATAGAGACCGTATCCCATGGGGGCAGGTGAGAGGTGAGTACCGGATCAGGGAATCATCTCACCCATATCTGAAGCCTGCAAGCTCTGGATGGCTATCTTAAGCTATTCATTCCTGCACCCGAGCTTGCTTTCTTTTGCTTCTGAGCCTTAGCCTATGTTACTTGGAATATTCTTCCCAGTCTTCCCATCCACCCCATCCCCCTTCATGCCCCCTCATCATATTTCTGATTCCACCATGCCCTCCAAGTTTCAAATTTGATATTACCTCCTCCCGGAAGCTTTCCCTTACCCTTTAAACTTTGGTTTGCCACTTCTCTCATTGCAGTCTTTTAGCCCCTGAACTTATCTCAGATAAAGCCTTCTCATGTGGTACTATAACTGCCTTTTTTCTTAGTTTATTCACCCACTAGACTTTAAGGTACTTAAGAGCAGGAAACCTATATTCTTTATGTGCTAAGCACAATGCCTACCACACTGTAGGTGCTCAAAGTTATGGGTTAATAAAGTAAGGAAATATCAGCTAGAAGATACAGGGAAATATATGGTCAGAGTTAAAGTCCAAATGGATAGGTCAAAGAATGTAAAAAGGAATGGGACTTTACAAGTTTGAAAAAGGAAAATGCAGTGTCAGTAATTGTGATACTGGTGAAATTGCCCCATACATTCAAATGACAACAATGTTGCCTTGGTAGTATATTTTTAGAAAGTAATATGACAATGTGAATCAAAAACTACAAAATAGTTATAGCAAATTGACTTTGTAATCCTACTTCTGGGAATATAACCTACGGGAATGATCTTAAAGAATGAAAAAGTTATATACATGAAGATAATCCATTGTAGAATTACTTACAATAAGGAGAAGGTGGAAGCAATTTGAACAGTATTCAAAACCAAAAAACCCATCCCCAAAGAGCCAATTTTGACTCGTGGCGACCCTATAGGACAGTATAACTGCCTCATAGGGTTTCCAAGGATGTAATCTTTATGAGAGCAGACTGCCACATCTTTCTCCCGAGGAGCAGCTGGTGGGTTTGAACTGCTGACCCTTCAGTTAGCAGGTGAGTACCTTAACCACTGCACTATCAGTACTCCTTATGAGCAGTATAAAACCAAAACCCATTGCCGTTGAGTGAATTCCAGCTCATAGTATCATGCAATAATACACTATATTATTATGCAGGCATTAAAATGATAAATATGAGGCCTATTTTGCAACTTAAAATATTTACTTTATAATAATAATAAATACAATACAATTGTACCTATAGCATGGTTAAAATTATATCAACTTAAGTTTTTGAGTGGACAAATTCTGAATAGCAATAAATGAAAATAGCTGTATTGATTGGAGTGCTTGGATTTTGTGTGATTTTCAATTTCTTTTGTGTAAAGCTCCTTTAGTGCTGCATTGCTACATGCACGGCTTTAAGGTAATTTTTTAAAAGAAAATCTTGACAAAGCTCCTGAGACCTGATGGTTGAAAGGCTGACAGATGCTTCCTTCAAAGCGTCTACCTGGAATTTTTTTCAGATCATCTTGGCTAATGGAAGTAAGGTCTCATTTTTCTCTTCTCAACTTGGAAACCTCAAGAATAAATCAGAAAGAGCCAGTACCTGGATGTTTGAATGATTTTACTTTTCCCTTCACTTTTTTGTTTGGTCAGCTACAGGTTGGGAGTTCCATCCCTTGTTGGACCATTTGTCCAAATATAAGAACCTAGAGGTTTCAAAGGCAATTATCACATGACCAGACATGGCTTGGATCAGCTAGAGGATCCCATTGCATTTTTGTTCTATTTGTTTACAAAGGGTATTTTGGAGCACAGACTACACCTTTGCCAAACCTCCATTCCAGAAAAGAATGCACTAGAGACAAATACCAGCAGCGTCACTGATGGTGGGTAGGTTTCAGCTGAGCTATCCAGACTGAGACAGGCTAGAAAGAAGGACTTGGCAGTATACTTCTGAAAAAATTAGTCGATGAAAATCTTATGAATAGCAGCAGAACATTGTCTTATATAGTGCTGGAATATGAGCCCTCAGGTTGGAAGGCACTCAGAATACAACTGCAGAAGTGCTGCCTCCTCAAAATAGATTTGATCTTAATGACATGGATGGTGTCAAGGACCTTCATTTGCTGATGTAGCACGACTCAAAATGAGAACAAATTGCTACGAACATCCATTAATAATCAGAACATGTAATGTACGAAGTATGAATCTAGGAAAATTGGAAGTCATAAAAAATGAAATAGAACTCATAAACATCAATATCCTAGGCATTAGTGAGCTGAAATGGACTGATATTGGCGATTTTGAATTGGATAATCATATAGCCTACTATGCTGGGAATGTCAAATTGAAGAGGAATGGCATTGCATTCATTGTCAAAAAGAACATTTCAAGATCCATCCTGAAACACAATGCTGTCACTGAGAGGATAATATACATACACCTACAAGGAAGACCACTTAATACGACTATTGTTCAAATTTATGAACAAACTACTAAGACCAAAGACGAAGAAACTAAAGATTTCAACTTCTGCAGTCTGAAATTGATCAAACATGCAATCAAGATGCATTGATTGGAATGTGAAAGTTGGAAACAAAGAAGAAGGATCCGAAGTTGGAAATATGGCCTTGATGGTAGAAACGACTCTAGAGATCTCGTGATAGAATTTTGCAAGACCAATGACTTCATCATTACAAATACCTTTTTTCAACCACATAAACAGTGACTATACATATGGACCTTACTGGATGGAAAACACAGGAACCAAATCTGCTATATCTGTGGTAAGAGAAGATGGAAAAGCTCAATATCATCAGTCAGAAGAAGGCCAGGGGCCGACTGTGGAACAGACCATCAATTGCTCATATGCAAGTTCAAGCTGAAGCTAAAGAAAATTAACACACGTCCACCAGAGCCAAAATAAGACCCTGAGTGCATCCTGCCTGAATTCAGAGACCGTCTCAAGAATAGATTTGACACACTGAACACTAGTGACTGAAGACCAGAGAAGTTGTGGAATGACATCAAGGATGTCATATGTGAAGAAATGAAGAGGTAATTAAAAAGACAGGAAAGAAAGAAAAGCCCCAAATGGATGTCAGAAGAGACTCTGAAAGTTGCTCTTCAGCAGTGAGTAGCTAAAGCAAATGGAAGAAATGATGAAGTAAAAGAGCTAAACAGATGATTTCAAAGGGCAGCTCAAGAAGACAAGGTAAAGTATTATAAGGAAATGTGCAAAGACCTGATATTAGAAAACCAAAAAGGAAGAACACACTTGGCATTTGTCAAGCTGAAAGAACTGAAGAAAAAATTCAAGCCTGGAGTTGCAATACTGAAGGATTCTGTGGGGGAAATACTGAATGACACAGGAAACATCAAAAGATGGAAGGAATACATAGTCACCGTACCAAAAAGAACTGATAGATGTTCAGCCATTTCAGGAGGTAGCATATGGTCAAGAACTGATGGTACTGAAAGAAGTCCAAGCTCCGCTAAAGGCATTGGTGAGAAACAAGGCTCAGGAACTGACAGAATACCAGTTGAGGTGTTTCAACAAACCGATGCAGCCCTGGAAGTGTTCACACTTCTCTGACAAGAAATTTGGAAGACAGCTAGCTACCTGGCCAACTGACTGGAAGAGATCCATATTTGTGCCCATTCTAAAGAAAGGTGATCCAACAGAATGTAGAAATTATCAAACAATATCATTAATATCACATATAAGTAAAATTTTGCTTAAGATCATTCAAAAGCAGTTGCAGCAGTACATCAACAGAGACCTGCCAGAAATTCAAGCCAGATTCAGAAGAGGACACGGAATGTGGGATATCTACCTGAGGGATATCAGATGGATCTTGGCTGAAAGCAGAGCATTCCAGAAAGACGTTTACTTGTGTTTTACTGATTATGCAAAGGCATTTGACTGTGTGGATCACAACAAATCATGGATAACTTTACAAAGAATGGGAATTCCAGAACACTTAATTGTGCTCATGAGGAACCTGTACATGGACCAAGAGGCAGTCATTCGAACAGAACAAGGGGATACTACATAGTTTAAAATCAGGAAAGGTGTGCGTCAGGGTTGTATCCTTCCACCATACTTACTCAATCTGTATGCTGAGCAAATAATCCAAGAAGAAGAATGGGGCATCAGGATTGGAGGAAGACTCATTAACAACCTGTAACATGTGATGACACAACCTTGCTTGTTGAAAGTGAAAAGGCCTTGAAGCACTTACTGATGAAGATCAAAGACTACAACCTTCAGTGAATTGCAACTCAACATAAAATAAAAAAATCCTCACAACTGGACCAACAAGTAATATCATGATAAACGTAGAAAATAATAGTTATGAAGTCGTCAAGGATTTCATTTTACTTGGATTCACAATCAACTCTCATGGAAGCAGCAGTCAAGAAATCAAACGACACATTGCATTGGGCAAATCTGCTGCGGGAGACCTTTTAAAGTATTAAAAAGCAAAGATGTCACTTTAAGGACTCAGGTGTTCCTGACCCAAGCCGTGGGGCTTTCAGTTGCTTCATACGCATGTGAAAGCTGGACAGTGAATAAGGAAGACCTAAGAATAACTGATATCTTTGAATTATGGAGTTGGCGAAGAATGTTGAATATACCATGGACTGCCAGAAGAACGAACAAACCTGTCTTGGAAGTACAACCAGAATGCTCCTTAGAAGCAAGGATGGCGAGACTATGTCTCACATACTTTGGACATGTTGTTAGGAGGGACCAGTCCCTGGAGAATGACATCATGCTTAATAAAGCAGAGGGCTAGCAGAAAAGAGGAAAACCCTCAATGAGATGGATTGACAAAGTGGCTGCAACAATGAGTTCAAGCACAACAATGATTATGAGGATGGTGCAGGACCAGGCATTGTTTCATTCTGTCGTACACGGGGTCCCTATGATCCGAAAGTGACTTGATGGCACCTAACAGCAACATTCTCAAGTAGAAGTCCCTGGGTTGTGCAAGCAGTTAAGACACTTAGCTGCTAACTGCAAGGGTGGAGATTCGAGTCCACCCAGAGGCACTTTGGAAGAAAGTCCTGATGATCTACTTCTGAATAATCAGCCACTGAAAACCCTATGGAGCACAGTTCTACTATGACACACATGGAGTTTCCAGGAGTTGGAATCAGCTCCACTGCAACAACTAACTGGATCCCCAAGGTAGAAACCAGAACATGGTTTTACAGTTTTTCCTGCATCCAGGGCATAAGCCCATGACCTAACTAAGTGATCAGATGCCCCAGCTGCATAAGACCCGTATTTGGAAGAAAGTGGAGAGGAAGACATTTTCTGCAATCCATTTCTGGTGCATGTGGTATAGCAGAGGAGAGAGGCCCTGAGCTCACGGAGGTCCTGGATGTACTGTCCATGCCCAGGGCCTGTGCTTTGTGGTGGTGGGAGAGCTCTATGCCCATTCCAGTGATGTCATTTACCAATTATTCCTGGCAACACTGCTTCTGATCCTGATTCTCTGGCTTCTGCAGAAATTCCTTGAGCTATCCTATATTCTTTATAGTCTTCAGTATTCTGCTTTAAATGGCTAGAATATATTCACTCCAATATGCAAATATATCACTTTTCATCCTCACATATGCTCACTGACCTTCCTGCCCGATTACCCTTACATACAACTTTTTGGTTTATTTTGATGCTTGATATGTGTTAAATGGTGGCTTAAAAATGTCTGGATTTCAAGCTCAGACTTACTCAGGAAGTCAAGTTTCCTTTCTCTCCTGTCTTTCAATCATTAACCTCAGAGTAGTTTTGAAGGTAGAAGGTTGTAAAGGGAAACTATTTTGAGGATAGTATTAAAATGTATAAGTTTGATATTTACAAAATTATGACTCTATTAAATATACCTTCAGAGAAAGGCATACTGTCTCTTCCTCCTAGATAACCATTTCTGTGGGAATTGCTTGAAGAATTCATTGACACAGGTAAGCTGCTCTCCCAGTGCCTAAAGAGCTATCCAAGAAAGTGAAAGCTCTTCCTCCTTTGGGGTATTTCTTTATATCTACCCTTGCATCCTGTTCTTCCTTATCCTGGTGCTTCTGCTTCTGTTGCTCCATGCACTAGGAAATCCCAGCCATGCCCCTGCTAATGCTTCCGAAACCACTTGTCCTTCACAGAGAGATTATGATGCCACATCCCCTTGCAGCATCTCTTGGGGACTGATCCACATTGGCTTCCCTCCCCTTGCACTCATGGAGCATTTAAAGGCAGAGTCACACGGTTTAGCACACGATCATTGCAATATGTTTCACACTCTGGCAGAAATAAACTGCAAGAGAGGATCCCCTAAGAAGTGCAGTTTCTTTAGTTTTGTCTAATCTAGAATTCAAATTCTTGATTGCTATAGATAGAATCAATTCAGCCAAATGTCACATAAACTAATAAAAA
This sequence comes from Trichechus manatus latirostris, assembly GCF_000243295.1. Taxonomy (NCBI): domain Eukaryota; kingdom Metazoa; phylum Chordata; class Mammalia; order Sirenia; family Trichechidae; genus Trichechus; species Trichechus manatus. The sequence goes on from NW_004443971.1 coordinate 5,500,862, forward strand.
TAACTTGAAGGGGTATATTTCTTCATCTCAGAACTCCAGACTTGTATATTTTTGCTCCCCTGTCTAAGTGGTAAAAGTGAATTTCTTTTCCCCCTCAAATTTCTCCTTCTCTAGTCTGATCCATCTCAGTAAGTGGCAACTTTGTCCCTCTAGTAGCCCTGGCTAAAAGACTTGGGTTCATTATTCTCTCCTTTTCTTGCCCAACCTATCCAAATCATTTGCAAATGCTATAGGTTCAACTTTCAAACTATATCCAGAATTCAGTCACTTCTTGCCACCTTCACAGCTAGGTTATTGCAACCTATCTCTCCTAGGTTATTGCAATAGCTTCCTAAATGACATCACCAATTCTGTCCTTGCCCTCTGCTCCCAACCACAGCTTATTCTCAACACAATCGTCAGGGTGAAATTTTCAGAATGTATGGCAGATCATGGCATTCCTCTGTTCCAAAGTCTTCTTTTGTTTCCCACATGACTTAGAGCAAGAACCAAAATTCCCTCAATGGCTAAGAAGACTTTATATCACTGAGTGCATGGTTGATTACTTTCCTGATTTCATCTCCTTCTCTCCTCCTGACTCAACACTCCAGCCATGCCAGTATCTCTGCTGTGCTTCAACAAAAGAAAGTCTGTCTGGTGCCACATTAGGGTGTTTGTGCTTGTCAGTCGTTTAGCTTAGAATGGTATAACCCCAGATCTCACATAGCCACTTCCTCATCTACTTCTGGTCCCTGGGTGGTGTGAATGGTTTGCATTTAACTACTAGCTGAAAGGTTGATGGTTCGAACCCATCCAGCAGCATGGAGGGAAGAAAGGCCTGGTAATCTGCTTCCATAAAGATTGCAGCCAAGAAAACCCTGTGAAGCAGTTATACTCTGTAACACACTGGGTCATCATGAGCTGAAATAGATTGGACGGCAACAGATTCTTCTTTTTGGCCTACTTCAGGTTTTACTCTGGGGTCACCATGTCAGCGAGACTGTCTCATCCAAGCTGCTTTACCTGATAACTCTCTAGCTCTCACTGGTGCTCCCTCTTCTAATTTTCTGCATAGCACTTATCCGTATCTGACATACTATATAAATGCTAGATTATTTGTTTGCTGTCTGTTTCCTCCACTAGAATATAAGCTTCATGAGAGCTGCATCTAGGATAGTGCCTGAAAAACAACAGATATTCAATGAATAGTTATTAAATCAATGGGTGAATAAACAAAAGAAATAATAAAACCAAAGTATCCGTGGAAAACAGCTAAGCCTGTACTCAAGCATGAAATCATTTGGAGTTTTCTATGTAGCTAACTCAGGCATAAATTAAAAATAAAAACAATAAAAGCTATAGTGTGTAATTATTATAGAAACTTCTAGTTCCTACTCACTAAGCAATTAACTTGAGAATTCTTCGCTGTTGTAGACAAGAGAAGAGTCTTGAATTTGGACAAATTGGCTGCCTCTTCTTATCTTGTCCTGGGTATATATGTAGTTCTTAAAAAAAGAAAAAGCTTTCTCTGTCTGTGTCCCAAAGAGGATAGTCCTAGTACATCTGGGATTGTGATGGCTGGTCCTTCCTTTGAGCATCTGGGATTGTGATGGCTGGTCCTTCCTTTGGGGGCCCTTATTACAAAGTTCTGTCTGTGTTGCCTGACTTAGTTGGTATATATAAATTTTTATGGAAGCTTTTTATATCCCCAGCAAGCTCTGCATAGTGCTTGCTGCCTGCTTTGTGTATTCCCCTAGGAATGTGCTCTTGCTTTCTCTCTTTCTCCCTTTCTGTCTCTGTTGTTTGTGTACATTTTTATATGCACACTGTGTTCTGCTGCCACACTGTCAGTACCCTCTCCCTGCTGCATTTTCTGCATTTTCTCTGGAATTTAGGGTGAAGGTGAAGGTTTTATTTAGCTCCCTTTGGTGAGAAGAGTCATTTGCTTATTAAAATACAGGCTGAAAACACATTCTCCCTATTTCTCATCATCAAACATCTTTCTGTCTGCTGAAGTTCTAGATCATTTCTGTGGGCTAAACTTCACCACGGTCCAGTGGGTTAAAAAATATTGCTATTTAGTTAGATGTTAATTTTGTTATTTAACTTGGGAGCAAATTTCATTCAGTGTTTCCCATAGCACAGAGCAGAGTTTTGGTTATATCCTAACTTCTTAATAAATACTTGTTTGACTTGTTCATGCATTGGGTCAGTTGCTTATTCATTCAGTGAGTATTTGCAGACCCAAAATGTGCCAGACACTCTTCTATGTACCAGGGACACAGCAGTTAAAAAACAGACCTAAATCACTGCTCTCATGGAACTTATATTCCAGCAGAAGGAGGCAAACAATGAACAAATAAGTAAGAGAAACATATAGTATGTCAAATGGTGATAAGTTCTAGGAAGAAAAATGAAGTGGATTAGAGAAAAAGGGAGTGTTTGGAAAGGGGAATTTCTATTTTACATAGAATATTAAAAGAGCTTACTGATGACGTATGAGGAGAGATCTGAAGGGGGTAGGGTAGAAGTTATGTGGATGTCTGGGATAAGAGTGTTCCAGGCAGATGGAAAGACAAATTCAAAGGTCCTTAAATGGGAATATGCTTCTTGAATTCAAGGAAAATCCAGAAAGCTGGACATTGAAAATATAGGATCAATAGATTTTAGGTGTCATTTGGCCAGTTTGGAAGAAAGACTTATTGGAGTTGTGGCACATAGAATGAACTAGAAAGACAAGTGGTGGTGATAAGAGAGTAGGATGGTTGACAATTTATATTAAGAAGGAGGCACACAAGAGGCACAGTTGGTACTGATCATGAGAATGGCGCAGGACAGGGCAGGGTTTCATGCCGTCCATTGTGCATGGCCTCCCCATGAGTCGGGGGTAGATTCGACAACAGCTAACAGAAATAGAAGCAGTTATTGGTAATGGCAAGGTCTAGGGAATGAGCACGGGCAGGGTGACTGAGTTATTGGAAGACAATACATTAAGGAACTAAGGCCAGAGAATTGAAAGGGTCATCTGCAGTCTTATTGAAATCATGAAGAATTATGATAGGAGTAGTATTGAACAGGAAACTCGGGTGTTGTAGTGGTTAAGAGTTACAGCTTTTAACCAAATGGTCGGCAGTTAGAATCCACCAGGCGCTCCTTGGAAACACTATGGGAGCAGTTCTATTCTGTCCTATAGGGTCACGATGGATAGGAATCGACTTGACAGCAACGAGTTTGTTTGTTTGTTCGTTTTAGTATTGAAGACCACCACCCGTCTGTCAGTCTGTCTTCCTAGGGTGGTTTGTGTGTTGCTGTGATGCTGGAAGCTATGACATCAATATTCAAATACCAGCAGACTCACCCGTGGTGGACAGTTTTCAGTGAAGCCTCCAAACTAAGACAGACTAGGAAGAAAGACTTGGTGATCTACTTCTAAAAATTAGCCAATGAAAACTTATGGATCACGACAGAACATTTTCTGACTGGCTTGCTTTGGACATGTCATCAGGAATGATCAATTGGTAGAGAAGAACATCATCATGTTTGTAATTTAGAGAGTCTATGAGGGAGTCAGAGACCTTCGGTCTAATGGATTGGTACAGTAACTACAACAATAAACCCTAACATGCCAGCAATCATGAGAATGACACAGGACTGGGCAATGTTTTGTTCTGTTGTATATAGGGTCACCAGAAGTCAGTCAACTCAATGGCATCTATCTAATATTGTAGAGAGTATCAACAAACAAGGGGCTAAAATCATTAAGGAATGAGGAGGGTTAATCTATCCAGGGATCTATAGATAACTGCAACAGTAGGGGTGGGGGATGGTACAATTTGATGGCATGAACATCACAACTGGCGAGGAAGAGAGAGTTAGGTGGGTGGAAGGGCTATAGGTTGGAAGTGGCGATAAGAATCATGGAGGACAGATAGCCTGCTGATAGACAGTCTCGCTGCTGGTATGGGAACCTAGAGTTTTCTAAGTTAAAACCACTTGGAGAGTGCTGCTCGGGAGGCATTTTCTCTTCAGGGAAAAGCCAGGTGTCAGTCAAAGCAAAAAGGTTCAAAAAAGAGATTGAGGCTATAAGGGCTTTTGCTGATGACTCCAGAGCATTTTAGAATATATTAGTGCCTCAGAATCTTTATTTAAATTTTGACAGTCATTGTACTGTAGATATGCTAAGTGGCATTTAGTAGAGAACTCCAAATAGCCGAGTTGATTGTGATATGATCTTGACAGTTCTGGGCCCTTGTCACATTAAGAACAATGTAAGCAGGAGACCCTCACTCCATACATAACAATGGGAATAGTCTTTGATTTTCCATTCTAAGCATGATCAGACTTTTCCCCAGAGCATCAAGGCACTGGGAACCACGTGTCTTTCCCCTGGACTGGGGCCTCAAGCCACGATGAAAAAAATCAACTTTCAATTTTCTATACTTGTTTGCTTTTTGCTCAGAATACACAGAAAGGCAGTTAAGCAAACTTTGGGGTTAAGTTTCCAAGGGCGCCTTTCCATTTCTGCCTGCAAGGGATTTGGGAGTCAATTGTTCCTGGGCCTCAGGAGCCCATTTTTTTATTTAAATGTGAGTGTCTTCACAGCATAACAACCTCAAAAACCCAACCCAAGCCTCTCAACCTGCCACCATTTGTTAAATGAAGCAAACACCGTAATAGTTTTAATGGTGTGGATTTATCTCTTAACTGTTTTTTGAGCTCACAACAAATCATCAAAATCATTAACTCTTCTGGCCAAATTAGAGTAGATCTTGCAGAATACTTGGCCGATGTGGTTTTTTTTCCATAGCACACTTTCCCCCTCATGCCCTCACATCACTTTTGCTTCTCAGAATGCTGGCTGAATATACTCCAAGTCACACTTTTAAGTAGCTTTGCTACCTCCCACTATGCTCATCCCTTCCCTGTACCCCAGAGCCACTTCCCTAAGTTATGTAGGCAGCAGAGAGCTCAGCTGAGGGATTTGAATCAATGCTGACTCTGGGAGCCTGCACTGTAACAGGGGTGGGAGACCATCCAAGAGAGTTTTGCCTCTGCCAGCACTCCTGGATAAACAGGAGTCTCAGCACTCACCTTCCACGTGATCTAGCAAAGGTGGAGGATGTGCCAGCAGATGCCAGTCTCAGGATGAAGATGGTGCAGAGCTTGTATTCACTCTGTCTCTTTTTAGTTCTGTCACTTACTCTCCCCCAGCCCACTCAGTCCTACAAAAATAAAGGCAAGGAAGAATGTGGTCTGTTTCTGGCCCAGGCAGTATGGGGAGCAGGAAGAATTTGGATCTATGTATTGAGGTATTGATGAAGTGGATGAGGACTCTCAAACCTATAAATAGGAGAGGTTCATCTAATTCTTCTAGGAGATCCTTATGGAAACAGGATGATATGGTCCTTGAGAAAGTTGGGGATGACCATTTATTCATGTCTCCTCTAGGTAGGAAGAAAGGAGAGATATGTGCCATGCTTTAATGCATCTAGTGGTAAGTGTAATGAATTAGAAGGGGTTAGGCAGGTTGGCTGAACTCAGGCGGATGAGGTGATTCAAGCTGATCTCACACTAACTGCTGAACTAAGTTTCTGTTGGATGGTAACACATAGATCAGTGATGTTCAGACACCAGAATATGTCCAGTTAATGCTGGGTGAATTAAAGACTGTGACAATCTCCTTTGAGGAGATTAAACCTACTTTATAAGGACGCTACTTTTTTCTCTTTCTGGTCACTAGTGTGCCCTCTGTGCAATAGAAGCTTGTAGGCCTATTACAAAGCTGGCTGATGCAACTTTCTCATAATTTAGTAGTTTGAATTCAGGCACCACAGTTATATTTGAAATCTAATTGTGTGATTTAATCTTAGTTGTGTGTGTTAAAAAGGATCAGTGAGTTATTTTTGTGGTTGTTGGGAAGCTTTCCCTCGATATCTGGCCACCTCTGATATACCTGGAGAGCCCATCCCTAAATTTCTGGTCCCACTCAGGATAATTAGACAGCTCAGCCTGTAAACACCTGGCCCACTGGAGGGTGAGAAACCCTCCACTCACTCCCTCAGTTAGAAGTTCTACCCTTTTATTCTGCATTGGATTTCCAGAAGGGCTGGAGTGGGCATTAAATCTCTCTTATATTTTAATTATATTCTGTGAGTCCAAGTGTGCGTGTAAAAGTTCATTTATCTCTAAATGGAAGAACCAGCTCAAAGCTCTATCTTTAGTACTAGAAAATTAGTATTTTATCAGGCTAATTCAAGAACCAAATGAAGGACTAGAGAATTTAAAATCAATGACCTTTTGTAGACAGTCAAGGTCAGGAGGATGAGAGGCTGTGAGTTCAGCAAAGTGAATACATCTCTGCTCCAAGTTATTGCCTGTAGGAGAGAGAAGCAGAGAGTGAGTGGAAAACAGGACTTCGAACTGATTCTTCCCAGCTCAGTCATGGCCGAGGAAGCAACACCGGAACAGACCCAGCCTTTTTCTAAGTGAGCCTAAACAGCCCCTGCAGCCTTCATGTCTGTATTGTGTGTGTAACTCTGAAGGAACCACAAGCGGCGGCTGGTGGGATCTGTTTGCAGCCCAGTTATTTACCTGGTGCTCTCACATAACCAGAGTGTGCTGCTGTCAGGAAGCCCGAGCAAGAACCTGCTACAGCTGCCCTCTTGCCTGCTCCAGTGCCTTCACAGTGCCAGCCCAGGAGCAGAGCCATGCTCTACTCCCGCCCCATGCCCTGCTACTCCCCCACCAACCACAGAATCATGATCGAGCAGAGCACTAGAGGGAGGAGAGAAGGGAAATGCATAATGCACCCACAAAACATTCCTTACTTCCTCCTCCCAACTGTTCTGTGAAGCACTGTGATCTGCCTTTTACCACCATAGACATTGCGATGGAAAAAGGTGAAGTCACTTGTGTAAAGGGATGTTGTTGTTGTAGTTAGTTGCCATCAAGTTGACTCTGACTCATGGTGAGCCCGTGTACAACAGAGCAAAATGCTGTCCAGTTCTATGCCATCTTCATGGTCATCGGTATGTTTGAGTTCATTGTTGCAGCCACTGAGTATCTGGAGTGCCTTCCAACCTAGGGGGCTCATCTTCCAGCACTATATTGGATAATACTCTGTTGCAGTCCGTAAGGTTTTTATTGGCTAATTTTAGGAAGTAGTTTTCCAGGCCTTTCTTCCTAGTCTGTCTTAGTCTGGAAACTGCTGAAACCTGTCCACCATGGGTGACCCTGCTGGTATTTGAAATACCAGTGGCATAGCTTCCAGCATCACAGCAACATGCAACTCACCACAGTTTGACGAAGTGACAGATGTGTGATGGCAGGGCTAGAATCGCTCTGTCTGCAGGACTTTGCTACAACACAACATGTGGCCTAGGTAAGCCTGTTAAGATAGAGAGCAAGTCATGGCGGACACCAGCCAACCTCTAAGACAAGCTGGACAAATAGTCCTGCCGACTCCCCTAAACACACACACATACTCACACACACACCATTCACTGCATCCCTGCATCAGTGGGCATGAGTGTTATGTTCATTTGCTTCAGTTCTGCCTTTACTGAGGAAATTACCTGTTATGGATTGAATTGTTTCCCCAAAAAAGATATGCTGAAATCCTAACCTCTATACCTGTGAACGTGACCTTGTTTTGAAATGGACCTTTTGTTTTGTTAACAGTTAGGTCAGAGGAGGTCATACTGAAATGGAGTGGGTCTTAATCCTAACCCTTTCTGAGTGGTGTTATATAAAAGGGGAGAATAGAAAGGGAGGCAGTCATACACAGGTGGAAGAAGGTATGTGAGGATCCTCTATAAGCCAAGGAATGCCAACGAACGCCTGGTGCTACCAGAAGCTGCGAGAGACAAAGAAGGATCTTCCCCTAGAGCCTGCAGAGAGAGAGAGAGCAGGGCCCCGCCGAAACCCTAAATTCAGACTTACAGCTTCCAGAGCTCTGAGAAAATAATTTTTTGTTCGGTAGAGCCACCCACTTGTGGCATTTTTTATGGCACCACCAGGAAACGAAGACATGAGCCGATCACCCAGGCTCACGAATGCATATTCACTGCCCCTCTGTGACTGTTCTTCCCGCCTTAGAAGTAGGAGCACTGTGCACTGCTGTAATGACGTGGACCCAAACAAGGATCTGTTCAGCTGGCAGCTCTGACTTTAGTTATTACATTTTTTTTCCTGCTTTTTTTGATTGTTTGTTTTGGGCAACAAAATCAGCATAGGCAATCAGACCTGATTCCGATTTTCAAATGTGGCTTACTGCCACAGCTGTGGTTTCTGTCTCCATTCTAGGTCTGTCTTACATTGAGATAAACTGTCTCTGCTTAGCATAGTGCTTGGCCTGGGCAAGGACTTCATAAATGCAGAAGGATCTTTTAAAAATGGTACTTGTGTTATATCACTCTTCTGGTAAGAAACATATAATGGCTCCCTATTCCCTGCCCGGAGGCCTTTGCCTCACACTCAAGGCCTTTCGCTTGGCCCCGCTCTCTCTCTTCACAAACCCAGGCAAGATGCAACAACTTCATTTACTCTTCCACATCTTCCACCATGGGGGCCTCTAGCTGGAATTCCTCCCTGCTTCTACTTCAAGACTAGATGATCAAGACTTGCCTCACTATTCAAACCCTGGGGCCTTTTCCCTGAGCAAACTCCTAAGACACTGTCTGAACAACTTCAGGTACTTAATCACATACTATCTTGTTTTGCTACTTAATAGTTTCAGAGTAAAGTCTTAAAAATTGGCAGCCCAACAAGACCCTATGGTAAATGATTTCTGAATTATCTGTAGGACTAACCCAGTGTTAGGGATATAATAAGGATTTAAAAATATTTCGATTAAATTAAAATTCTATTCTAGTCAGAACTTAAACTGTTGACCCGTTGCCATCGAGCGACCCTATTGGACAGAGTAGAACTGTCCCATAGAGTTTTTAAGGAGCGGCCGGTGGATTTGAACTGTCGACCTTTTGGTTAGCAGCTGAACTCTTAACCACTGTGCAGCCAGGGCTCCAATCAGAGCTTACGTAGTATATTATTTATCAGTGTTGAAAGCATGAACCTCCTTTAGAAAAACATGTTTCTAATAAGCACCCAATATTAACTTTATTATAATGTCACAAATATATAAACATGAAACGAATAAAAGTTTAAAGTTCTTAAACCGTTATAAAACCAAAACAAATTAGCAGAATTAAATATAAATAACAGTATAAACACCATACAATTCAAATTAACAGTATAATTTTATTGTAATATATGATGTTTGCCAAAACCAAATCTCATCACAGATAAGGAATTACTTTAATCCAGATTCTTTTAAGTTTTTGAGCTTGACATGATTCATTTCTTCCACAACTCCCCTCTGTCCTGCAGTGTGGTATCAGGTCACTGGGGCCTTATTTAGCAAATTGGGAGCATTATTGCTTAGACTATTCTTTTGTTACTTCCTGAGGCAAAGTCGCAATGTGGTAAAGTCACTTGGCAGTGTTTGGGTATAAGTGGTCATCCAAAAGACCCAGGTATACTTATGTTAAGTTTTAAGATTATCATTAAGTTTAAAACTGCAAATTAAAATATTCTATAAGAAAACTTTCAGATCATCAAGAATGTGTCTGCATGTTGGGCAGCACTGAGCTTTTGTAAATGGTGTTGAAAACATTTGGAAATGGATAATGATGATATTTGCATCACTGAATTGTACATGTAAACAATATTGTAATGGCCTTTTTTTATTATGTATATGTTTACCACATAAAAACAACTCAATAATAAACAAAAAACAACCTAATATACATATAAAACAGGTAAAAAGATTTGAACAGTTACTTTATCAAAAAAGCTACAAAGATAGCAAATAAGCACACAACAAGGTGATCAAAATCATTAGTGATTAAGGAAATGCAAATTAAAACCACAATGATATACAATTATACACCTACTAGATGGCTAAAATTTAAAAAGACTGACTAGACCAAGTGTTGGGGAGGATATGAAGGAAATGGAACCTATACACTGTAAAACAGTACAACTACTTTGGAAAACAGTTTGATAGTTTATTAAAAAGTTAAACATACACGAACCAAATGAGCCAGTCGTTTCATTCTTAGGTTTTACCCAAGGCAAAAGAAACTGTACGTTCGTCTAAAGACTTGTACACAAATGTTCATAGCAGCTTTATTTATGACAGCTAAAAACTGGAAACAATCTAAATGTCCATTAACAGGTAAATGAATAAAAAAACTGTGGAACATCCATACCATAAAATACTACTCAACAATAAAAAGGAATGGACTATTGATAATGTGAAACGACATGGATGATTCTCACAGTAATTATACTGAAGAGAGCTGGACCCCTTCCCCCCCCCCAAAACAAGAGAACGGTATTGTCTTAGTCATCTAGTGCTGCTATAACAGAAATAGCACAAGTGGATGGCTTCAACAAACTGAAATTTATTTTCTTACAGTTTAGGAGGCTAGAAGTCTGAATTCAGGGCACCAGCTCTTACGGTAGGTTTTCTGTCTCTGTGCGTGCTGGGGGAGGGTCCTTGTCTCTTTTCAGCTTCTGTTCCTTGGTTCTTTGGTGATCTTCATGTGGCATGGTATCTAACTTCCTCCATCTCTGCTTTCTTCTCTGCGCCTAATCTGCTCTTTCTTTAATTTTTTTAAATTTTGTTGTTGTTGTTGAGAATATATACAGCAAAAATACACCAGTTCAACAGTTTATGCCTTACAGTTCAGTTACATTGCTTACATTCTTCCAGTTGTGCAATCATTCTCACCCTCCTTTCTGGGTTGCTCCTCCCTCATTAACATAAATTCACTGCCTCAGAAGGTTTCTATCTAAAGTTTCGTGCTGCTATTGTCAATTTGGTCCCATATAGATAGCTCTTAAAAGAGTGCAATATCAAGGCAGACATTTTGTATTAGTTAAGCTAAACTATTGTTTGGTTTTAAGAAGACTTCAGGGGATATTTTTGGTTTACAGTTTAAAGATTATCTCAGGGCAATACTTTCAGGGGTTCCTCCAATCTTCATGGTTCCAGGAAGCTTGGAGTCCATGAGAATTTGGATTTATGTTCTACATTTTCCCCCTTTAGATCAGGATTCTTTGATAGAATCTTTGACCAAAATTTTCAGTAATGGTAGCCAGGCACCATCTAGTTCTTCTAGTATCGTGGCAAAGGAGGCAGTTGTTCATGGAGGAATTTAGCCACACATTCCATATCCTCCCCCTGTTTCTAACTCTCCTTCTTCCTCTGTTGCTCCAGGCAAATAGAGATCAATTGTTGTATCTTGGATGGCCACCCGCAAGCTTTTAAGAACCCAGGCATTACGTAACGAACTAGGAGGTAGAACAGAAGCACTAAACACGTTATTAGGCCAATTAACTGGGATGTCCCATGAAATCATGACCCTAAAACTCCAAACCAAGAAACCAAATCCCATGAGGTTTTTGGTTGTACATAAGCAGGTTAATGTGCTCTTTTTGTATCTCATGAGTAATTGGGTTAAGGTACACCCTACTCTGACATGGTCTCATTAACATAACAGAGAAAACCCTATTCCCAGATGGGATTACATCCACATGTATAGGGGTTAGGATTTCAACACACATCTTTGGGGAACACAATTCAATCCATAACAGGTATGATACCATTTATATGAAACTCTAGAAAAATGCAAACTAAGCTGTAGTGACATAAAGCAGATCAGTGGCTGCCTAGTGATGGAGGGAGGTCACGCAGGGAGGGACAGAGTATGGGGCTGCAAAGGAACACAAGGAAACTTTTGGAGCTAATGGATATGTTCACTTTCTTGATCATAGTGATAGTTTCATAGGTGTATACATATGTCAAAACCTATCAAATTGTACACTTTTAATTTTACTCTATGTAAATTATGTTTCAATTTTCAAAAGAAAAAACAAACAAACAAAAAAAAGAATACATCTATAGATCCCTGGTTGAGTAATACTTCCAACACACTAATGGGAGAAGAATTACTTAAAGCAGAAAAAAAAAAAAAAAAGGAATTGCCCTCGCCTTTCTATTAGAGACTATAGGGCAGTCATGTATCACCTGCCTCATTTTTTCTATTACTAAATCTACTGCTTTTTAATTATTACTAAAATTTATTTTTCTCTTACATGAAAGCAACACGTTTATTGGAGAAAAATTTTGTTATTTATAAGTCAATAAAAAAATTAAGGTATTCAGAATTCCACCTTCCAGAGGTAACCACCGATGGTCCATGTAATAGTAATACTATCCCTATTGCTACTAATAACATCAACAGCTGACACATAGTGATTACCATGAGGCAGGAAATGTTCAAAATGCTATA